>NW_026848145.1:322223-722007 GCF_030411735.1 Phialemonium atrogriseum
AGGACGGACAGAGCCGCACCCCCTCCGGCCCCGGCTACGACCGCGGCTCCAGTAACATGGGTGGCGGTGGCTATGACGGATGATCCAGTGCTAACAGATGGACAAACAGGTTTCCAGGGCATGCAGCCTCACTTCAACCCTGCCTTCTTCGGCGGTGGCGGCAACCAGACCGGCGGCGGCAACGAATGGCAGAATCCCCACGGCGCCAAGCGGCCCCGGGGTGAGTAGTAGACACACCCGGTTTAAGAGCGATTCGCCGACGTAGGAGACTCGACTCACGCGAGGCTTTGGCATGGACGAGAAAATCGTGGGCTTGAAAACGTCCACATTATCGAGCAATATCTCGTCGAGATAGATGGCTTTACTCGGGGACGTTGTGCTTTGTACGATTGAGAATGGGATTATCGATCTGGGCGTCTGGTTGACGATGGTCGCATCACGAGACTTTCGTTGTCATGCTTCGGTTAGCAATGGATAAGACTCAAATCATGCCTTTATATGCTCTTTACAGTGACAACCCGTTCATCCAGTACTTCGTGACTATGCGTGTGACAAGCGGAGTATTCCGGCCAGTGTTCGGAATGGTCGAGGAGGACACCATCATCTTGATATCTCTGCCGGTTATTCGCGTCTTCCTCTGGCCCCTTGTCATGTCACACTCACGGCATCCGGGTGGGATTATGAGAAATTCATGAGCTGGGCAGACGGGGAGTTGGGAGGCAAGGAATTCCGACAACAAGCGATGTTGTAGAATGCCAGGCAGGGAGGAGTGCTCTGGAAGTTGCAGGAAACAAGACTGGAAAGGGTCCCCATGTCTTCAAGTCGCATAGCAGCCATAGCTCATCGTGCAGCGCCCCTCTTCACAGCTAGAAGCTTGGTAGTTCAATCACTAGCAGGATGGTTGGCTGTCTATGTCTGCGTGAAGGTTACCGTTCAGACACGTTATTTCCACCCCGGCCGAAAGGGATTCGCCATCACCAAGGCCCGGAATAAGTATCCTCGCCTAGGCCGTAGAATGTGTTCAACTCTCTCTCTCTCTAGCGTCTCGGGCAGGAACGACAGCAAAAGTAGAAAAACTAAGCTAAGCTTCATTACAATCGGGACACTAACTAGGCCGAAAACAATGGATCGTCAGCAAATCGCACCACAGAACAGCCAAGTCGCTCCCCGGCGGATCAGATGCCTACCAATGCCACCGGGGGAGCGGGCTCAATATAGCTCGGTATGTAGGGGTTGTGGTTTCGTTCCCTGCTGGTATCACACATACATATATACATACCGACAACTAGTTTCCACGACTATTTCATGATTGCCCTTGATTCTCCTGCCCAACTCCCGCCGTTACAGATCCAACCCGGGACTCAACCAGGTCCTCCTCAGCAGAATTTACCGGCTATCGAGCCGGCGGCCCAGTTCTACCAAATGGTGCCCCTCCGGTTCAACCAAGGCGCACCTCCCAAGCCACCATACAGCATCGAATATCATGCGGGCTTGCGACAGGGCCATTTGAATATCGAGGATCGAGTGCTCCCTGCTCCGTATACCGACCCGCGAGCAGCCGACCGAGGCCGGGGGCGGGGTGGGGGGGTATTTCCACTGTCAGAGGCGGTTTAGATCTGCCAGTTCAGAGTTGCGCAACAGGCTTGGCGCATCGTCGCAATTGCTGACCGATCTCCGGAAGGGGCATAAGCAGAATCATCGAGCATGGTGTCGCGGTCAAAGTCCCAGTTCAGTGTGTATAGTTGCGTTTTGGTCGCACTCCGAGTCAGAATGAATAGGAATCCCACGCAGTTGATACATGGATTGCGTCCCCCTGATGACCTTCTAGAAGCCCGAGCCAGCTTGCTAAGTTGACTGGTGCGTGTGGATGTGATGTCCTCCTCTTCTTGCCTCGCATAACCAAGAAGTCCAACTAGTACCAAGAGCGTTGGCCGGCTCAGAGGATGGTTGGTAAACGGCCAAACAGGTGATAGTTA
Source organism: Phialemonium atrogriseum (assembly GCF_030411735.1). Lineage (NCBI taxonomy): Eukaryota > Fungi > Ascomycota > Sordariomycetes > Cephalothecales > Cephalothecaceae > Phialemonium > Phialemonium atrogriseum. The sequence goes on from NW_026848145.1 coordinate 324,200, forward strand.
TCCGTGACCGAACATGCCAGCACTGGAAAGCATCTGTGCACAATAGCTTCTATGTCGATTCCTGGGCCACTGATGATTCGAGCCTCAGTATCGTAGACGACACCAGGTCTATGATCTGCACCCATCTGTCCTTCAGTGCCTGACGCTGATGGTCCAGACCAGCCGTCGCCACCTCGATATTCGCAATCGTCTCCCGCGCACCCTCCCGAAGCTCTCGCAGCAGCAAGATCAGAAGCCGGTCCACCTCGCCCTGCTGTGCCTCGCCGTCGTCGAGCCCGTCGACGACGTCGCGCCACTCCCCCAGCGGCACGCAGAGGATCCTCAGCGCGACCTGGGTGCGGTAGCACACGGTCGCGGCGTCGAGCCTGTAGTTGCCCAGGAAGCCGCGGTCCTCGAGGTGCCGCCGGTGGCGCGCCGACAGGCGCGGCAGCACGGCGTCGTCGAGGCACACCTCGTCCCAGCGGTTGCGGCCGGCCGCCAGGGCGAAGCCGTACTCGGCCAGCAGGACGTCGTTGCCGTGCCGGCCGTAGCAGATGCACACCTCCTCGCCGGCCGCGTACGCCCGGCCGCTCCGGATCGTGAAGCCGCGCCCGTCGAACGACACGGAGCAGCCCTCGTCGGCGTGGTTGAGCAGGTCCGCCACCGGCTGGAGGATCATGCGGTCGTGGCGGGGGAGCTTCTCGGTTCTGGGGGTGGTGTAGTAGAAGGTCCGCGTGTTGACGAGGAGCCAGGCGTACAGGTAGTCCTCTTCGAGGAGGGAGGGGAACGTGGCGTGCACGATGTCCCAGTCCCGTTTGAACCTGGTCTGCTGCTTTCGGATGGAATCTCTCGCTGGCTTGGGGAAGTACTCCTGAAGGTCCGGGTCCCAAGCCAGAGGGAGGCTTGCCATCACCTCTTCTTTAGTAGGCATCACGGCATCCCACTTGGAGTGTGTGGCGGACTCGTCCAACGCGAGATCCGCAGCTAGGAGTCCATGGACGCTCATGTCCCGGGGCAGCTTCCTGGAGACAGATCGTGGCACAGAGCTCAGGGACTTTAGCAATGATGTAGGAACTTCAAGCAGTACCTGGTTCGGCTATGAATGAGGTTAGGCCCGCGCTGCATTTGTTGATTTGTTCCGCGAAGCTTGCCTTAAGTGGTTCTGTAGCAACAACGCCAACTCCCCGGCCAGGCATTCTCCGTGGCTCGATGCCGTGTAGTTGGACACCCTTCTGTTTTGCCCAGAGGAGAAGCTCTTCATGGGCTTCCATTTTGTTATTGCTACAGGGTCAGGCTATGTGACTTTCCACCTAGATCTCAAGCCAAGGGGGCAGATGAGAAGAAGCCGAAGGTGGAGAGAAGTGCAGATGGTGTTATTGGGTTACCCAATTCAGCTTGACGATATCAGAGAATAGGCACTACATCTTAGAGAAGACATCATTTCAGCCGCATTCTAGGAGGTTAAGGAAGGGAACCAATGGATAGAGGTTAGGAAGGCTCAAGGGATTTTCCCGAGAGGTTCACGCCATGGAGTCGTCTTAGCAAGACAGTTCCACTTTAATCCCCTTACCGGCGCCCGTCAAGCTGGCCGCCGACCGGGTGGCGGGATGTGAGCCTCCCACCGACCAGCAGTTGCGGCTGATATTAATTGTCCAAAAATTATAGAAAAGGTGCCCGACAAGCCGAAAGCTCGCTCACGGGGAGATGGATGCCAGGAATATTGCCAATGACTTCCCTCACCTGTGCAACGTTAACAACGCGGGCAATCGCTGTCTGCCGCTATTGCTGTTGCTGTCTATCACGCGATGGGTAAAACGACGGCGACCCACAGAGTGTGTATTCGCGGAACCGTCCCACCTGGACATCTAAATCGGCAACTCGACCTCTATACCCATGTCTCTAATTAAACCCCTCCCCCGCTCCGAACCCATCAAACCCATCCCCAAGAACTCCACCGAGCTAAAGAAGAAGAATATAAAAAAAGTGGGAGCTACCGGGGGATCGGGGCCGGGCTCGGGCTGATGCCGCGCTTGACATCCTTGGCCCGGAGGCCGGTGAGGTTCCGCTCGGGGGGGTGGTGCTTCGGCCTGCCGCCCAGGATGTCAGCCGTCTCCTTCATGTCCAGCCAGAAGGCGGCCTTTGCGCGGCGGTTGGGCCAGTCCGTGTCCATCTCCTCGAGCTCGGACATGGGCGTGAAGACGACGCCGGCGCCCTTGATGCCGATGACAGTCGCGCTGTTGGGGTCCTTCTTGGCCTTGTTGTGCGCGTTCTTGCCGAACTGCTCGAGGTGCTGGATGCACTTGATGGCCAGCCGCACGGCGCGGCACCGGTCCATGGGCGACGGCACGCCGCCTTGCTGCACGTGGCCAGGAATGCTGTCGCGGGCCTCAAATCGGTCGTGCGCCTCCTCGCGGATGATGTCGGCAATGAGCTTCGCCTTGTACACCTTAGACGCCTTCTCGTTGACGAGGATGAGCCGCCCGGCCCGGGACTGGCCCTTGTCGTTGGCGAAGACCTCCTTGAGGTGCCGCACGTCGGACGCGAGCATATCGAGGCTGATGCCCTCCTCGGGAGTGTAGATGGCGGTGGCGCCGACCCCCAGGCCGGCGAGCGTCGCGACGTAGCCCGAGCGGCCGCCCTGGGTCTCGATCACGAAGACGCGGCGGCGAGTGGCCGAGGCGGACTGCTTGATCTTGTCGCAGTAGTTGACAAGCTCGTTCAGGCAGGTGTCGGAGCCCAGAGAATACTCGGTACCCGGAACGTTGTTCGAGATGGTCGCCGGGAGCAGCGTCATGGGGATGCAGAGGGATGGGTACTGTGCCCGAGCTTCCCGTAGTTGCGAGATGGCATGGAAAGCCTCAAACCCACCAATGAGGAAGAGAGCGTCGAACTGATAAAATTCGATCAAGTTGGCGATCGTCTCCATGCCTGACTCGCTAGGGAGCTCCCGGTTGGTACCGATTTCCGAGCCTCCCTTGCTTGCCCACCCGTCGACTTCCAGCCAGTTGAACGGCCGGACTGCGCCAAGAGGTGTATCGCCGTGGTGCCGGGAGAAGCCCGCGAACCCGTTATGTATCGCGACAGCTTCGTGGCCTCGGCTCATGCAATAAGCGACGCCGGCTCGCATAGCGGCATTCATGCCACCGGCGGGCGCACCAACGTTTATGAAACCTATTTTCATTCGCTGCTACGCGTCAGCCAAACAAACCCTGTGACAAGGCGTGGCAAAGCTGGGGGCTTTATACTAACCTCCTTCTCTGGTAGCAGCATCGTCTGGTCCTGCACCGCCGAGGTCATCATGTATGATGTGTACTGATCGTAAAACTCGGTGTCCCGCATCGTCATAGCCTTCTCAAATTCTTGGGCCTCGATCGCTTTAGCGATAGACTTGGTTTCTTGGACGGCTTCCATGAGCGGCTTTCGGGCAATCTTGTTCTCTGTGATTGCGATGAAACTCGTCTTCGTCTCAGGGGTTGCCTCCAGCACAGCCCTGACCGCCTCGACACCCTGCAAAGTCGCAAGCATCCGATCGTAAGCAACGGCGGTGCCTCCCCGCTGGACGTGACCCAGGGTCGTGATGCGAGTATCGAGTGCTAGCCCGTTCTTGTCTGCGAGAAGGTCCTTAACCATCTCAGGGGTGATCTTGTGCCCATGTCGGTCTTGAGCGCCCTCTGCAATGATGACAATGGTCTTGCGCTTCCCGGATTTCCGGTGCTGTAAATATCGGTAAGCTCCTGTGCCTCCCAAGGTGGGCCAAGCGGGAAGTGGGAAATCAAACCTTTTCTACTAGAGCGCGCATCTCCTCTCGCCAGTCGTCCCGCTTAGGTTTCTCAGGGATGAAGATGGAATCGGCGCCAGTTGCGACACCACCCATCAGGGCGAGCCAGCCGCAGTGCCGGCCCATGACCTCAATGACGAAGGCACGAGAATGCGAAGTGGCGGTGGCCTCGATATAGTCGACCATCTCGCAGACCCTTGAGAGGGCCGAATAACAACCAATTGTTGCATCCGTGCCCGACAGGTCGTTGTCGATGGACCCCACGAGACCGACGAGGTTGAGATGCTGGTACGGCTCTACCTGCGCGGGCTTCAGCTCGCCGGTGGCCACGAGTTCCTGCAGCAGCGACGGCCATTCCTCGCGGAACCTGTCTGCACCCGTGAGAGAGCCGTCTCCTCCACAGATGATCAGGGCGTCGATTCCGTTGAGAACCATGTTCTTGGCGGCTTTCAGGCGACCAGCACGCTCAAAGAAGGCCATACAGCGAGCGGTTCCGATCAGGGTGCCGCCCTCCGAGAGCCATCCACGCACATCGTGCCACTCCATCTGGCGGATGTAGTCTCCGCCCCGGACCAGCCCCTCGTAGCCCTCATAGACACAGAGCGCATCGCAACCCATGTGGATAGCCATGCGCACGCAGGCGCGCACCACACCATTCATCCCCGGCGAGTCACCGCCCGAGGTCATGATGGCGATCCTCTTCCTGGGAGCCATCTTGTGGAACGCCGGACCTTGGTGTTGGGGAAAGAAGGATTGCAGAAGAAGTCCGTCTTCAGAAAACGGGAGAGGTGTCTGGATGGAAGGAATAACCGATTACTGAATGACGTCAGGGTCCAAGTTTTGTGGTTCGAGCTCTGGGCAAGCTCTGTCCGTTTTTGGCGAGGTCAGCAGTGACTCACTTGAAGTTTGTTGAACTATGATATCTTGAGGTTTTTATGGGAGAGTGAACGAGCAACTTTATTATTGTGTTGACGGGACTGCAAATACCTTATCTGCCAGGTGCAGATACTTGCGGTATATTTTGGCACGCCCGCCAAGTTCCGTTACCATTGCAGTCAGTCGATTCTACTTTTGCTGCATGACAATCGAAAATTAGTTTAGAGACAAGTTATCTCAACCCCTAGCTACTACCACTAATAGTTAGCGTGTATGATTCGATTCCCCACCTCTGGCAAGCAGTATTATCGATACGTGCTCGACCTGACCTGTTCAAAGCCTTTGGAACGCGCCATTACTTTCCCCTTTCCAAAGGCCTCAACAATGCTCACCAAGGCCAGCGACGCTAGTCCAAGATGAAAGCTGTTCTTCGGCGGCAGCCAGTGCTCGCATTCAGGAGCTACAGCTCCTCATGCCGCTTTCTTGCCCTCTCAACGTCCCATTCAAGGCCGTTCTCCGTCTTAAACCGGCCACCTCCCAATTACCCAGGACATGTACCTCTCACAGGCATTGAACGGACCGGGCTGGCCATTGGTTCCGGAATCATGTCATTTCTAGACCCCCGGCGAGGAGGTAAGGCTCGCCGTCCCCGTCCCCGTCTGCGTCGGACAGCAGCAGCAGCTCACCACCCCCCGCGCCAAACACAGACCTCATCGCCGCGTTCGCCGAGGCAACCGCGACGCCCTACTTCATCTACCGGCTCCGGGACGCCATGCTCGCCTCCGCGACGGGGCGTCGCATCCTCCGCGACCGGCCGCGCATGACGTCGACGAGCCTGAACCTCCCGCGGCTCCGCGCCCTGCCGGACGGCTCGGTGGGGCGCGCCTACGTCGCCTGGCTGGACCGCGAGGGCGTGACGCCGGACACGCGCAGCGCGGTGCGGTACATCGACGACGCCGAGTGCGCCTACGTGATGCAGCGGTACCGCGAGTGCCACGACTTCTACCACGCGCTGACGGGCCTGCCCGTCGTCCGCGAGGGCGAGGTCGCCCTCAAGGCCTTTGAGTTCGCAAACACCCTCCTGCCCATGACGGGCATGAGCGTCTTCTCCGCCGCCACCCTCAAGCCCGCCGAGCGCGCCCGCTTCGCGAGCATATACCTGCCCTGGGCGCTGCGGAACGGCCTGCGGGCCCGCGACGTCATCAACGTGTACTGGGAGGAGGAGCTGGAGAGGGACGTCGACGACCTGCGGCGGGAGCTCGGCGTGGAGCCGCCGCCGGACCTGAGGGCGATCAGGAAGAGGGAGCGGGAGGAGAGGAAGAGGAGGGAGGCGGAAAGGGGGGCTGCCAGGGCTGCACCCGGCGCCGCGTAGCCGACGTAGAGACACGGCAGCTGCACGAGACGGGGGGGGAGGGGGACTTTGATTTATTTGTCCCTGGATACGTAGTTGGGACTCGTGCCGTGCCATGCCATCGCTGTACCATAGATGTATCATACACGCCTATAGACCTTAGAACCCGAGTTCACCGGGTGAATCTCCATCCCAACCACTACTCAAAAATAATACGAGGCAACCGCATCATCACATCCCCTCCCTCACAAGCCCAGCAGATCATCGTCATCGTCATCATCCCCCCACCCCTTCCGCCTGCTCACGACAATCTTCTCCTCCTCCTTGTTGTCGGCCACGGCGCCGAGTATCTCCTTCAGCTGCTCCTCCGTGACCTTCTGCCGCAGCTGGCCCGACCGCGCCATCATGATCAGCCGGTTCTCGACGTCAGCCGCCCGCTCCTCCTTGACGAGCCGGATGCGGCCCAGCCGGTCCGCCGCCTCGGGGTGCAGGATCTGGTTCAGCATCGACTGGCGCGCTTCGGCTGCGTCGCAGGACAGGTCGGAGTTAGTATAGGTTAGGTAGGTAGGTAGGTAGGCGAAAAGATTCCCCCGGGGCCTCTCTCTCTCTCGATGGTTCGGCCTTGGCGGGGTCTAGGAATGGCAGGGCATACCTTCTTGTTGTCTGGGGAGAGATATTGTTAGCTAGGACTGGCCGAGGAAGAGGGGGGTGGGTGGGATATGGCGACTACCCGTCTATACTTACTGTCTCTGTTGCGCTTGTTGTTCCTGGCTGGGGCTACCGCCTTTGCCGCCTGCACCTCCTCCCTGAGCCTTCAGCTGCTCGAGGCGCGCCTTTCGGATCTGCCATGTGCGCCGTCAGTACGGAACTATACCCTCCCATAATAAGCATGTAGGTAGTTGTACCTGTTCTAGCTCTCCCTCGTCCATGTCTTTTTGCGAAGTGTGATGTGTGAGGTGGGGTAGTTTGTTTGGGACCTCACGATCGCGGCCAGGATTTTGGCGGGGTTCAAATGGTCTGAGCTGCCGTTTTTGGGCCCCGTTTTTGGCTGGCACGGACCGCCAATTTCAGCGTACTTATATCAGAGCTCGCTGTCCACGCACAGCACGGTCGGCTCGCACAGCTCCCTGTGGGAAAAAGAAGCCAGGATCCAGGACGTTGGCAGCCACGAGCCGAACGACAGCAGCCAGAAGGCAGAATGAGAAAACATATAGACCAGCATGCTGCCGTATCTACCGTTTATGAGGCGTATCTGCCAAGATTGGCTTCCAGATGTCGCTGTTTGACATTTGCGAGAGAGTGCCGCCATCACAGCGAAGCGTGTGACTTTCTTCGGCTGTTGACGCCATATCGCAGCTGGGACCTGGAAATTCTCCCATCTTCCTGTGGTTTGGTTGACAGTACAAGGGTAGTTCCCAACAGTCACCATGAACCAAGACCGAGAGTTTCGGCCGAGTCCAATCGATGGCCTGTCGGTCGAGCTCGTGCGAATGATACTCTCAGTTGTGCCAGACGTCGCATCATTGCAAGCGGCGGCCTTGTCGTGTCCACTGTTCTATCGTGCGTTTTTGGAGGCGGAGACGGCAATCACAGCGCAGGTGCTGCTCAACCAGATAGATATCAGCGTGTTGCCCGAAGCGATGGCAGCGTCTGAATCCTCATCGTTGCGCCCACATGATACGGAACCAAAAAATGGGCAAGTCATCGTGGACTTTGTCACCCAAAATCTCCGCCAGAGGCCGACTCCACCCAGATCTTGGTCGCTACGGAAAGCGCTTCGCCTTGGGCGACTGCATGTCTATATGGACGGTTTGGCCAAGAAGTTCGCCATGGCGGCCTTAACCAAACGTCCCCTAAATCGGTCCAAGTCTATCGCGACACGCCAGGAGATATGCCGCATCGAACGCGCATTGTACCGGTTTGAAATCTACTGCAACCTCTTCCGCGAATCTCCGAAGGCACAATCTAGTGTATATGGAGAGCAAAAGCAGCTCTTCTTCGCGAATTTTGCTCCCTGGGAGAATGAACAGCTTGACTGTATTCATGACTTCCTTGTCCAAATCGTCTCACCAGGTTAGTTGCCAAGCATAGTGAACTATTGTAAGATCTAGAACTCACGAGAAACATCAGCTTTCGATGATATCGCAGAACATGACATTGCTTGGGGTGCATTCCATGTGAAGTACGGTGACAGGGTTGACTCGCCTTTCATCCAACATGTCCTGTCACTCGGGTTGGAAAAGCTACATCAGATCGCCGGGGCAGAAACATATGAGGAACGGTACGGTCTTCTGTATTCCAGCCATTGTCCGCCGGCCACGGATTCTTTCCTCCACGAAGGGCTGCGAGGCGCAAACGAACAGAACGACAATATCTTCCTCGATGACTTGACACCGGAGGATAGAACCCTCCATATCAAATGGCTGTTCTTTGCTGATCCGGATTCCGGTCCGGCGGATGTCTGGCGATGGGCACACCAAGAAGAAAGCTGGGCGAATTGGGTGTACCAAGAGAATCGTCATGGGTCTACGCCAGTTGGGATATGTCATGTGGGACCGGTCTCGGTTGGAGGCGGTTGGCATCTTCCAGAAACCGTGGGAGGATATGGACAGTTCGAGAGATTCGCTTCTGGAGGAACAAGAGGCTGCGCGGCAACAAGCTTACATGGAAAATTCCTGGGAAAAAAGGGAGCAGATCTACATGAGCGGTGGTACCGGTTGGTGGAGCTGGGGAGATCAAAGTAAGGTGAGATGGCGAGGTGGAGTGATGCCCGGGCAGGGACGGTCCGTTCCTGTGCATACCAAGCCCAATTCGCTTCGAGAGGCTCGAGATATGTTGACAATGATGAAGCTACCGCCGTCAGTCAAGTAATACTGGTTTCCCTACCTATCACATGACGTGGTTCTACAGAACACCACTGGAACCAAGATCCAGCTGGCAAGTCAGCTCCTCCTAGCGCATGGGCGTCAAGCCCGAGCAGGTCACACTCGGCTACAGCTTCTACAGGCGCTCCTTCAAGCTTTCCAACCCCAGCTGCACGACGCCCGGCTGTCCTTTCAAGGGCGGAGCCCGCGCAGGCCCTTGCTCGGACACGAGCGGCATCCTGATGTACTACGAGATCTCGGCCATCCTCAAGCAGCTCCCCAATCTGAAGCCCGTGTTCGACAAGAAGGCCGCGGTCAAGTATCTCGTCTTTGACAAGGACCAGTGGATCTCGTACGACGACGCCGACACCTGCAAGCTCAAGCGCCAGTGGGCCGACTCGGTCGGCTTCGGCAGCAGTCTGATCTGGGCCGTCGATACGGATGACGACAATTTCTCGGCCATGAGCGGGCTGATGGGGTACAATGTCTCCCACGTCCAGGCAGCCGCCGGCGGCGTGAAAGCCCTGGCCATGACGTCGGACAACGTTGCCAGGAGCTTGCAGGGCGAGAACGGGCAGGACTGCAAGGCCCTGAAGGACTACGCATGCAAACCGGCCAGGGATCTGAGGTGCGAGAAGGGAGAAACCTTGGCCGGGTAGGACAGGGACGGATGCGTACGTGCCTACTTACTGACTCTACCCCATTTCCTTCTTTCTGTCTTTCCATTTTTATTTTTTTTTCCCCCTTGACTTCTTTATCTGTTTCTTGCACTAACTCCGAACCCGGAAAAAAGAGGATGAGGGAAAGCCCGTATTGACCTGGCAACCTAGTCTAGATATCTACCTGGAGAATAAATAAACCATTTGTTTGAGAATGAGGTAGTCACGTGTTTTGAGGGAGGGTGGTTATGCAACGTGAGAGAAACATTGAATATATTCCTGCTGGCGTCCTTCAACGACTTCCTTTGCTTTCCCCCTCCTTTACCTGCCAATCTCACTCCCGTCTCCACAGGTTCCGCAAACCATACATGGCTGCACGAACGTTACGCCTACAAATTCAGCCGCCACGGTCACTTCCAAACATCAGCCAACAGCTCTATCCAAGCCTTTATCAACAACACCCCCTATCTCTGTATCTCACATATCATCACTCCTCCAAACTTACCGCAACCCAATACCTAAAAGCTCCCCCCATTAGCTTGTCAAATCGACCTTTCACATCGTCATCCTCTTTATCTGGATCTAGGGCTAGCAACTCACGAGAAGAGCAATGTCCTCAATCTCCCAAAATGGACAACTGGGACAACCTCTCCCCTGCCAGCAAAATCAAGTGGCTGCTAAGTTCTGGGATAGCAGCTGGGGCTGGGTGATTTACCGATGCACCTATGCACCTGAGCTAGCTGCGCGCTGGGAGACCTTTAAGCGTCTTGTTGATGAGAAGATGCGCGAATTTGTTGCCCAATCTGACGCGCCTGAGATTGTCGACCAGCTTGAATGGGTGTTTGTCGACCAGGACCCAGAGCTTGAGGGTGCGTCGCTGGATAAGCTTAAGCGTAGGTATAGGGCATGGGCGCGCGAGGAAAATCAGAACCTAAATTATGATATCGATCATATGCCTGTTGGTGTCAGTCGCGGGTCAAGGTATACTTATTTTATTCAGGTTGATGAGGAGGCATTACGGAGTTTGCCAGTGGATAAGGGGGAGGTTAGCAATCTAACAACCTGTGAGAGACTTAAGCAGTGTCATGTTAGTATTGTCCGAGGTTGGCCGGGTTTGCTTTCTACGACTGATGAAGCAATAGAGGTTGACAATGAGGATTGGATGAAGATTAAGGCAAGCCTGTTACTCACGCCTGAACTTTATGTTGACTTGGATAATGAGGAGGCTTGGTATGCAATATACTCGCCGCCGCCACATGGCATGTGTGTTGGCTAGCCAGCCAGCCAGCCTAAAGAAGCATGTTAGTTGGGAGCGACAGATGTATTCGTTTCATGAGCAGATGATCAAAAACAGCGTCAGGGTGGTGGGTTGATGCATATTGCATTGACATACATGATAACGCCATTGCGGAGCTGCTGCGTGAGAAGCACTTTGCTCTTGATGGGGTAGGCGCTCTGACCCATGTACACTATCTTGCCTGCAGGGACCATCCGCAACCAGGAAGATTTATGGATGGGTATGTTGGGGCTGGATGATTGTATTGGACCTTTGGGGGGAAGCCTGGGGCGATCCATGTTGAGAATCATGTCCAGCAAGAGTCAGTCTCGATTCCCGAGTCCAGCCATGGTACCGAGGATGTGGGTACTATCGATGATGAGCTCCTCGATGACGCCGTATTCGAATACGGCGGAGATCTTGACCACGCGCCGGCAACTTCTCATGGCACATATCTAGACGGAATAAACGAAGGTCTTGAACCTTTAGAAGAATATCAAGATGGCAGATACCACCCCATCCATCTTGGTGACACGCTCGGCGCATCCGGCCGGTACCGTGTCATTCACAAGCTAGGCCACGGCGGCTTCGGTACTGTGTGGCTCTGTCGGGACATGCAGGATCCCGGACATGTCGCCGTCAAGGTCATGGCCGGAGATGTGACTCCAGAGACTCTCCCAGACCTTAACTTGACGCGATTAGACCGATCCGCTCCTGGCGCCGAATATATTGCCATCCCGCTGGATTCCTTCTCTATTGCAGGGCCAAATGGGTTGCACCAATGCATCGTATTCCCAGTTCTCGGCCCTTGCGTTTCGCCTCGTCTATGGTTAAAGTTGAAAGATCCTGAGCCTGTCCTCCGGGGGATGGCCCATCAGACTGCTCTGGCTACGAACTTCTTGCATAAGCATGGCCTTTTGCCACGGGGGTAGATACCACCCCATTGCTCCATCTACAACCCTGCTAGAAACTAACAATATCCCAGACTTCCGACCCTCCAATATCCTTGTCAAGCTGGCCAACCTCAATCAGCTGCCTGAAGACAAGTTGCTCTCCCTCCTGGGCGAGCCTGAGAAGGCCTATGTACGCACTGAGTCTGGCGAGGACCTTCCAGCATCCTCACCGCGATACCTGACAATTCCCGCTGATACCTCTCGATTGGATGCCGAATATCTAACTGACCAAATCTGTGTCATCGACTTTGGCGAATCTTTCCCAATCTCGTCGCCTCCAGCAGACCTGGGCATCCCTGAAAACTACCTACCGCCTGAGGTACTGCTAGGCCAGGAGAACGCCATTGGCCCAGCCTGCGACCTATGGGCGCTTGGGTGCACGCTGTTCGAGATCCGGGAACAGCTTCCACTCTTCTACATGATTTTTGACAAGGACGAACTGCTGACAGAAATGGTGCGTTTCTTTGGCAAACCACCCCAGACGTGGTGGGACAAGTGGGAGGCGCGGGAGGAATTCTTTGACGAACAGGGGACATGGCTCCAAGACGGAGATGGCAAGGAAGAGTGGTCACTCGAGGTGGCGTTAAGCAAGCCTATAGAGGTTGTCCAGCCAGGCGGAGATCACAACGGAGCGGCACAGAAGGCGTTGATCACATCCAAGGCGGAGCAGGGGCTAATGGCGGATCTTCTGTACAGGCTGTTCCGCTACGAAGCTGAGAAGCGCCCGAGTGTCGAGGAGGTGCTGGCGCATGAGTGGTTCAAGATGTGAATTAAGGCTGCTGATTGAGGACCTAAGTCCCAAGGAGTCATAAAAGATTGTTGCTAGATCATATATACCTGCATGTAGTCGCAGCGGAGAAAAACCCATATCAATCGGGAACTGGGTAGGTTGGAGGAAGGTGACAAAGCAATTTCCGTCTATATGGGCATACCGAAATGCCTCGATCTAGTAGTATGTTTCCTGTACTGTACAAATATAGCTAACAGAGAGTGGTACAGTTCTAGGTGTACAAGTGTTGGTGTATATGTAAATGCTTCTTCCGTGGCACAAAACTGGACCAGCATAACTAACCCCCAAGCCAAATCCTCTTCGCTCATGAGAGGCGATGATGCCCTTAGTTCGCACTCACCTCTCGAATGCAATTTCCTCGCGGCGTTGCGCCAATTGTGCCGCATGTCTTGCCTTGACCATCCATATAACCGTCTCGTTTGCTGGGCACTTGACCCCAACTTCTCGGCCACGCTTGACAAAGTATCCGTTCAAAAAATCAATATCGCCTTCCCAGCCTCGCCGGATGAGACTTCGCATCCTGCTGTCGCCATCCTTCTTTCGAGCTAGGCGCTCAAACACGTCCTTCCGCAGACCTCCTCCTCGAAGATCGTTGAACTTGGCATAGCCCCTGAGCTCGGGCAGGCGAGCAACCACGTTTAGAATTTCTCCTAATAACTGGTCCATCATTTGCCTCGCATACGTGTTGCCGGCAAGTTTGTCGTAAGTGCAGTCGAGTATAACCGTGAGGGGATCGACCACAGACTTGAAGACGGTCGAGGGCAACTTGAAGTTGAGAAACTTCTCAAGGGGGAAGCCTCCTGCCTGTAGCCCAGGCGTTGATGTCAGGAGGCCCAGAAAATGCCCCGGCTTCGACCACCGTTCGACCGGGGGGTGGTAGCGTATTCGACTATGCCCCAAGTCGCCACGCAACGCCGAGAGGTAGAGTCTTCCTTGCTTAACCTCGGACAGGGAGAACATGCTGTCCTGGACAGGATACAACTGATGCGTCATATGGCCCAGTAAATATGCAGGCCGGCTCGTTGGATCAGGAAAGTACGTCTCGTTCAGGGCCTCGACTACACCCAGCCCGTCCTGGACGAGGCAGATGGACGTTCTTGCATCAACCCTGTCCCTGATCGACGCGAAGGCTCGCACAACACTGGAAGCCGGGACCGTGATAATTAATTGGTGGATGTGTTCCACGGGCTGGCCTGACAATGCTTTTCCCGACCAGAAATCCTGGTGCTGGACCAGTTCCGCAACCGCCCGGGCATTCGGTAGGTATTCTTCACCTCTGTACAGATGTATACATCGGCCACCATCCTCCCATATCCGCTGCATGGCCCGTCGGTGGAGAAGGAAACGAACTGGGGGGAGGTATTTGCAGCTCGCGAGAGCATGTGTGAAGTATCTCCCTTGAACATCGCTTCCCAGAATATGGATTTGGTCTGAGAACGGCCCGAGTTCCTTTGCCGTGTCACGGACAGGCGCGAGATTAGGGGCTGAAGACTCGGCCACTGTTGAAAGCTGTACGGTCTCCCGATCCTCCTTCTCCGGCAGCTGCTCGTGGGCGGGGTCTGGATCGATACGGCTGATTTGCGGTCTCGACGTAGGCAACCGCTCAGTCGGTTTACTCCTGTATGTTGAGGGGAGGCGGCCTTCGGCTTTCTGGAAGGGCGAAGGCTGGGTTGGAGGATATTCGCATATCGGTGATGGATGAGAGACTGGAGTAGCCTGGCTGGAGAGTTGTTTGCTGGCCGCCCGGCCCACCGAGGTGTTATCGCCAGTCCATCGAATGTGTCTGTAGGGTATTCGCCCAAACACCCGCGATTGCGGCCGACTTCTGTGAAGGAGAAACAGGGTGGCGGTGTTCACGCAAAGCCTCGAGATGTCATGGCACTGCGCGCAGCTCGGGGGGTATTGTAGGATCGAGGTCGGGGAACCTCCAAGCTAGGAGCAAGTCGGCCTTATGATCGGTGTTCGAGCATTGGAACACGAGCGCGGTAACCAGAGAGAACTGCAAGGTTACAGCGAACAAGGCGGCCCGAACCCAGACTAAGTGAGATTGGAATCTTGGGGGCAGCTGGTTGATGAGAAACCGAGCTGTCGGGTATTAGCAAGGGGACCCTTCTTGGGGCACTGGGGCGATGAAGTTTGAATCACGGCGATAATTCTATATTGCTGAATTTTCGAGGCGCGATGCGAATAATAAGCTTGCTCTTTTGACAGCCGGGATTTTAAGGGATTTAGGTCGACGGTGATTGGCTGGGCGACCTGCAGGAAGTGGATCGCAGGAAACTTGCCCGCTGCAGCGCATGCACGTGCGAAAAAGCCGAATTTGGACTGCAATCGCGTTCAAGCCTTGAGTTGACCTGCTGCTGCTTGTTCTCCCCATCAAACTTTGACAAGCAGACTAGAAGGTCCGGATCAGAAAATTCACCGCCATATTCTCTGATCATGGACATCACGGATATTTCACCGGCGCTGGATCAACTAGTTGTTGATCTTGATCAGCTTGAGACTGACTTGGGACCTCTATTGGGAGATCTTGGTGCTGCCTCATCCAAACTCCCGTTGTTGGACAAGGCAAAGCTCTATGTATTGACGTCTTATACCATCGAGTCACTTCTATTCTGTACGCCAGACCTCGAACCATCTAGCTTTCCCGACGTACTGACACGCTCCTACAGCTTCACTACGTCTCAACGGCATTGACACAAAGAACCATGCTATCTTCGCCGAGCTGACCCGAGTCAAGCAATACTTTGACAAGATCAAGAAGATAGAAACACCCACCCCTGAGCGCGAGGCTACCGTAGATACCCAGGCTGCCATTCGCTTCATCCGCTCTGATCTCGTAAGTTCTCGTCTAACTGCGCGTGCAAATGTAGTGATACTAATATATTTAGGCTGGTAACAAAGAACTGAAGGATAAGCTTTCGGAGCAGCTTGCCAAGGAGCGCGCAAAGGCGATGCTGAAAACGTCCAAGGTGGCCAGGAAACGGCCAGCGGACGATGCAGCAGGATCTGAATCTGAACCAGCAGCAAATCAGGGCAACCAACCCAGGGGAGCACTACCCAAGAGACCCAGGCACAATGGTTCCAAGGGGAAATGAGCGACGTTGGCATTGCACTACAATCCAGTTCACCCAGAGACGAAGGCCTAACTCTCCCGAGTTACGAACTTCAAGGTTGCCAACCTCGTCTCCTTGGCCGAAGCCCATAGGGTAGTTCAGGCGGCTTTCTGAGTCTCACCGTGGTTGGAAGATACCCATTCAGGATGGCTAAGAGGAGATCAAGAGCTGGACCGATCTTGCCTCGGTACCCAACTCTGCAAGACACCCGAAAGAGTGGCATTACCGAGCGTTGGGCTAGATCATGAAGAGCCCACTTCCGTATTAATGGCGGGAGTGTGCATACACAGGCAGCGACGCAAACTCATGTCTCGATGAGAGATGCAGCCTGTCGAAGTCTGGCTGTGCAATGGGAGTCTATTCACAGCGCAACCGAGTAGAATATATATAATTCATTAAGATGAACCCCCCTCCTCTGGTGGGACATTTACTTGGTTCCAAGTGCCATAGAAGTATCATCGTCCGCCGTCTTTGCAGCAATTCGCGTGCTTGATGCCCCACATATCCAGACCGAGCCATTATCATTTACCATCCTCTTATTGGGTGTCGGGCGCCCTAGTTCTTCCTTGCCGAGCTCGGGACGGGGCCCTGCGCGTCGCCGCCCGCATTCTATTGGCTTCTTTTCCAAATCCAAACTTGAAGCCGAGATCTTTCACCTCCGGTCTCTCCCCTTCTCACCACATTCGCATCAATCGATTCCTCCCCGCCCTCGAACCGCACCTCAACTCCCCCGTCAAAACCTCCCACAACTACCAATCACAATGGCTCGCCAGAGATCAGCCGGCAGGGCTCCTCCTCGCCGCCCCAGCGTTCCCGCCCGCTCGACCCCAGCGCCCACACAGCAGCAGCAGACCCGGCCGGCCACCACCTACGCCCCGACGCAGCAACCCGCCGCGGCGCAAGCACCGGCGTCCCAGGGCCCGGGGCTCATGGGCCAGATGGCCAGCACCGCAGCGTGAGTAAACCCGTCCCATTCCCTTCCCCGATCTCCTTCCTTCCCCTCTTTCTTCCTTCCCACAAGACTTCCAGTTATATATATATACTGACGCCTTATCTCCCCCTTCTAGCGGTGTCGCAATCGGCTCCTCGATCGGCCACGCCATCGGCGGCTTCTTCGGCGGCGGCTCCAGCTCCGCGGCAGCCGAGCCGGCGCAGCAGGACAGCGTCTCGGCGCAGAGCCAGCAGCAGAGCTGGGGGGGCGCCACCAACAACTGCGCGGGCGTCACCCAGCAGTTCACAAAGTGCTTGGACGAGCATGGCGGCAACATGCAGATCTGCAACTGGTACCTGGACCAGCTGGTATGTTTCGAACCCCTTCGGATTTTCGGAAATTGCGCTGACGACCTGGATACAGAAAGCTTGCCAGGCTGCTGCTAGCCCGTACTAAGCACGGAGTAGGTAGGTTTGCTTGGGGGGAAGGTTGGCGGCGTGTATGATGATTCGAAGACAATACCACACTCATCAAGCATCGATGCATTGGGTTGGCGATAGGAATGCATAGCATCAGAATTATTGTAGAATACAGCAGGTGGCACCATTTCCACTCTATAGTCATGGCATGCTTGATAATATTTTCCACCAAAACTCCCATGTTCCTTTCAGGCTCCTGATCTTCTTCACTTCAAGCTTCTAATCCTCTTCCACGTCGTCCTTCCTCGGTTCGAAGTTAGTCTGCGCGCCCAAGGTTAGCAATGCTGATCTGAACAAACGCGTGGAGAGGAACGATGGCCCAGGGTCTGCAACATACCGAGTTGCCGTTGTAAAACTGCTGTTCGTTCCGCCGTTCTCTCAGGGTCCTGAGCTCCTTGATCCGGGCCTCGTCAAGGCCAGACGCCACGGCGGTCTGTTCGCGACCGGCCTCCGGTGCAGGATGTTGACGGGGCGGCCCGCTGGTGCTGAACATGGTGGTGAAGAATGCGATGACATTGGCAATGAAGCCATTGATTAATGCTAGGATGAAGGCAATGAACCTCGACACCGGGTTTCCCCCTGACGCGGCATATGCCGCCACCGCAGTCTTGGATGCCGGGACAAGGATCAGCGTCGAGGACGGCGTCAGCCCCAGGTCCTGTAGTGAGGAGTCCTCTTCTGTGATATCGATGTTCTTGTTAGGCAGCGGGGTCAGCACCACCTTGAAGGTATAGGGATGCTTGTCATCCCCGCGGTTTTCGTCGACCCATTTCCTGACGTCGGCCCCGAGGCGGCTACCGCTGGGGAAGCGATTTCGTAAGGTGGAACCATCAAAGAGCCGGACCTGGAGGAAACAATGCTCGCTGGATCTCGTGGTTGCGGGCAGCGTGCTCGACAGTGCCGGGGAAGCGGTCTGCTTGTCTTGGTTCTGAGCCTCCAAGGCCAGCTTCCTCTCCGCTTCCTTCTCGGACTGGCGGGCCTTGCGCGCGGCCTTGTCGTCCTCAATGGCCTGGAGAATCCGCTGCCGCTCTTCTCGCGCCTCCTTTTGCCTCCGCTTCAGCGACTCCGCATGCTTGGTCTGGGCCTCAGAGCCTCTCGGCTTCTCCCCCTCCGCCGCTTTGGCTTTGCGGCGCAGCTTGGCCTCTTCGGCTTCCTTCTTCCGCTGCGCCTCCAGCCTCGCGGCTCGTTCAGAGAGGAGAGTCTGCACGGTGCTGGGTTCTTGCTCCGTCGCTGACGAGGGCGTGGCCTGGCCGGAACTCTCCGTGGAAGTGTTGCCAGTTGGCTGTGCACTGTCCGGTACCTGGGAAGGGACACCCCCTCCAGAAGACGGTGCCTGGGCCGAATCATCGGCTGCCGCTGACAGCGCGGTGCGCGCTCTTGCCACAAAGTCCTCCTTGGACACCTCGGGAGCGATGTACTCTTTCAACTGGCCATTTCTAGCACCGTATCAGTCCAGCACTCCTTGATATCCACCGGTAACTGCAGAGTTCAGTTCTTACTTGATGATAACGACAGTAGGAGTCTTGGGCAGTGGAAAGATTGCGGCGAGATACCCAGCCTCAGTAGAGCCAGCTTGTAGGCGAAGGGTGATAGCCTGGTCTTCTAGAGGGACTTTCAACTGCAGTTTTGTTAGGTCCGGAGCCCGCTATTGATCGCATCAATTTGCCGCAACTTACAGATTCATCGGCAAGGAACTCCGACTCCCATCGTTGACTCTCGGCCTGGTCGTCTAGGTAAACACATGAGTTTGAGTTGCCCTCAGCTATCATACACAGTACCTACCTGTGACGAAGCAAACCACGGACTTGGATTGCTGAAGAGCCGCCGAGATGCCTTCCTGAAGAGTCCCTTGGAAGAACATGGTCTCAGTCATATTCAGTATAGTGGAACCGAGCAAGATGCACGAGGTTAACGAGGCTAAAGCGTTTCAGTGACACTTTGTGGAAGTTGGCAAATTGCAGGATATATGAACTTCGAGTGTTGTAAGTGTACGTTATACACAGAGAGAGCTTCTTTACAGTGGTATAAGTGCAGGTTAGGATGGGTCCTCAGAAAGCTGTCCACATGTCGGACTGTTGTGGCTCTGGCTCGTAAGGCCACCACCCCTTGCAATGATTTAGGTTAGGATTGCCAACCAATCATGAGCCAGCCCACCCAACTAGCTTCGTAGTTGGATGCGACCTTGTACGCAGCAAAGCTCGGGCTTCCACTTTGTTGAACAACGCCATTATCAAAAGCTGCAATTGAAGGCCCGGTATCGAGTGCCTAGGTTCAGGCAAAGATGAAGTTAGTTGGCGAGCTTTTCAGATCTCTTCAGAGGCAACGGACGACAAACTTCCTCCGCAGCCGGGTGTCGAAACCTTTTGCGTATACACCTACCGTCCGGCCATGCCGCACCATCACAAGCTCCCCGCGGCGAAGCGTGAAGCAAGCCGCCGACGATCCCAGCTTCTCCTCGATCGTTGACAACCCCCCCGAACTCGTCCGCTCCGGCCGCCGCCACGGTCCCGGTCTCATCATCCTCGGTACATCCCCCTTCCCCCCTCCCAATCCAAAGCCAAGCACCCGGAATCCTAGCCTCTCACTAACTCGCGTACGCCCTCCCCCCCAGCCATCATCCCCCTGACGGCCTTCGTCCTCGGCAGCTGGCAAGTCCAGCGCCTAAAGTGGAAGACCGACCTGATCGCCAAGTGCGAGGACCGACTATCCCGACCGCCCCTGCCGCTGCCCCCGCAGATCGACCCGTCCGCCGTCGCCGACTTCGACTACCGCCGCGTCCTCGCGACCGGCCGCTTCCGGTACGACCGGGAGATGCTGATCGGGCCGCGCATGCGCGACGGCGAGGCCGGGTACATGGTGGTGACGCCGCTGGAGCGCGACGACGGCGGGAGCACCGTGCTGGTCAACCGCGGGTGGATCGCCAAGGACAAGGGGGACCAGCAGGCTCGGCCCGACAGCCTGCCGACGGGCGAGGTGAGGGTCGAGGGCCTGCTGAGGGAGCCGTGGAAGAAGAACATGTTCACGCCCGACAACAGGCCCGACAAGGGCGAGTTCTACTTCCCGGATGTGGAGCAGATGGCGAGCCTGACGGGCAGCCAGCCTGTGTGGATCGAGCAGACGATGCGTACGACGACCTCCTGTGCCGCCTGAAAGGGGGGGAGAGAGAGAACACAGATGTATGGCTGACACTACCACAGACCCCAGTATATTACAGGTCTACGACTATGTGGATCGCGGTATCCCGATCGGGAGGCCAGCAGAAGTAAACCTGCGCAATAACCATGCGCAGTATATCTTCACCTGGTATGACCGCTCCATCATTAACAAGACTCTTCCCCGCCCCTGCCCCCCTCGCCTCCGTCCCGGCCCGGACTCGTTGCTGACGGAAGCAGGTACGGTCTTGCTGTAGCAACATCGATAATGTTCTACATGGTGGCGAAGAAGCCGCCGACCGACGTGGCTCGGCGCGTTCGGATGAACAAGACCTGGTAGTCTTGGTACACAGGCTGGGAACCTCGGATATCAACTCTCCTCGAATCCACATTACGCCTCAGCCCTGATCCGCCTCTGAAGGTTTAGTCTTGCGTCCCTTCTTCAGGGGCGCTGGCGGAGGCATGCGAAGCTGTTGTAGCAGTTCCCGGGGTAGGTGCCGTTGCGCTAGGGAAAACGGCGTTGTGGAAGAGCCGATCTGGCGCTGTCTGGTGAAGGAGGGTGTCAGACATGTATTAAGTCGGATCGAAAAGATACCCATATATGTAACATACCTTCTCATCAACGTGAGCATGTCGCTCTCGTCGATCGTCTTCCTCCCCGCATGTTTTGCGTAAGCCTGCAGATCGTCGCCCAGTTGCTCAAAGAACCAGTCAGACGCCTGCATCACCGCGGCCAGGGTATCGGAGCTGATCTTGCCTCTGGCCCCGCCCGACTGCGCAAAGGTCTGGGCAAGCCGCTTTACCACCCCAGCAGGCAGGGACGGGTAAGGGATGCCGTGCTTCGAGGTCTTGACGCCCGGTTTCTTCTTTTTCCTCCGCTGTGCGGCATCCGCTCCTGCCGTTGCCGTCTCCATTTCAAACTGCTCTTGGACGTCCTCCTGCAGGTCCTCTTGAACAACATCGTCGTCGTCGCCGTCGTCATCTTCTCCGCCAGAATCGAAGTGCGCCGTGGGATAGTCGTCAAATTCTGGAGGCTGCTGAACCGGCGAGCGTAACTCCTCGGCTTGCGCCGTAATCACGAATGTGCTCTCGTTGCCCTCCACGGGTACAGCGATGCCAAAGTCGCTTTCGCGCGCTGTCTCGCGCCGGGCGTCTTCTTCGTCAATCCTAGCAGAGAAAAAAATTAGTTGGGCTCAGCCAACAGCCCGGAGCATGGGACACGCCCGGGGCATGGGACACGGCAGGGAGTTTTTGTGTTTACCTTTCGTATGTGACGTCCTCCTGCGCATCAAACATAATCCCATCCTCGTCAATGGCATGCCGAGGCGGGAAGAAGGCCGAGTCGATCCCGACATCGTCGCTGCGGAAGGCGTTCTCGGCGTGGAAATCGCTCACCCGGACGCTCGCGAGGGACAGCCTGTTAGGCGCCTGCTCGCTGAGCGCGCGGCGGGGCATCTCGATGGACTGCATCGTGAAGTTGTCGTCCTCCAGGCCGGCGGAGCGATGCGGCCGCAGGTAGCTATCATCGTCGTCGTCGACGTCGATCGGCAGGGACAGGCGCGGGGCCCTGAGCGGGCGCTCGTCGTCATCCTCGTCCTCCCAGAGCACGACGCTGGCGGCGCTCTCGGACTTGACGGCGGTGCGCGGCGACGACGACGAGGGCACGGGCCGCGACTCCTTCGCCAGGAGCCTGCTGAGGCCCCGCAGGTCGTCGCGCGGGGTCTCGCGCTGCGCCCGCAAGCTGCGCCGCCGGTCGCGGTGCGGGGTGAAGATCGCGGCTCGCCGCGAGTCCAGGGCGCGGATGGCCGCCCGGCCGTGGGGTGTCGTGGCGGCGTTGACTTTCCTCCCCGAGGCGGAGAGCCCGGCCTGTCGCTGGAGGTTGGCCGTGTTCCGCCCCTGGCTGCCCGGCGTGCGGATTGAATGGCGGCTGGGGGGCTCAGCGCTTATCGCTCGCCGGCCGGGCGTCACAATGTTGAAATGCGACATCTGGGGGGTCGAGGTCTTGCCGTCGACGTTTGGAGAGTCGTTCTCCATGGGTTACAGGTCATGCGCCTCCGCAGTAATCCAGAACAGTAACAATACGGTTGGGTATTTGCCCTGATGTGCCGTTGCTGTTGAAGCTTATCAAGAATCGAAGCTTGACGCGCTGGACGCGTTTGTCGGAGGTAGCTTACGTGGAGTTACAGATAGGCACACTCCACTGGCGTGGAGCCCAAGAGATCTAAGGTTTAGCTGCTTATGTCATCCAAATCCAAGCAACCTATTGGATGGAAGTCGGCTGTGGTACTAGGGTACCTAGGTACCTAGTTCAGGTACTTCGGAAGCATAACCACCTCATCCATGTAAGGAGCGGCCCGTGGATGGTGTTTCAAGCCAGTGGAGGATGACTTCGAGTTTAGAGCCGCGGAGTCGAGGCGCATACATAGGGAGACAGTACTCGCCCAGAGTGAGAGAAACACACCAGCAAAACGCACTCTGAGCAAATCGCATATCATCTAGGTACGGATTATAGTAGGTACCTAGGTAGGACCACCAGTTCCGGCGGTACATGTGCATATGCAAAGGTGGGGGAGTCGCTGAGGGTCAACCCTGGGTCTGTGTGTCACGGAACTTAGCCCAACCATGTGCGTGCCACGCACGGAACCGGATCTGACTCTTCTAGCTTGCCCTCGGACTCTTGTTTGCCCTCGCTCGCCCCCTGCCGCACAAGGCTCGTGGGTGGGGAAGACACATGGCATTCTACGAGTACGGATAAGCATCCGTAGGGCCTACCTCGTCTACTGCGCTGGGGGAGGGGGAGAGGAGGGGGAGGGGTTGGGCGCGGGGGGTTGTTCAACATTGGAGGGCTAAAAACCGAGGAGATCAGCCCTTCGTCGTTGCTCCTTCTCACCCCTTCTGGCAGGCAGGCGTCAAGTCAAGGATTGTCACAGGCTCTTATGGAAGAGATGAATCAAGGGATGGATGTTTCCGACTTGACTAGGTAGCCCCTAGGCCGCTCCAACTGCACGAGGTCTTCGCAGGCCGTTCCATAGGAGGGGCGTTGTTACAGGACATGCATCAAACGGCGCCTGAACTCGAGGTCGGTCTCGAACCACGATGCCATCGAGTGGCTCCATTTCCATCTCGTGCCTCCAACTTATTCCCACTTTTGGAGTGTTCAGTAGCAATGCTGATTGGGCTGGATTTCCTGTTTCAACACCCAATCGATGGCAGCATCAAGTGAAAAAGGCACGGACAACATGGGCAATCTGTCCCAATCAGCATTATCAGCCAGCCGCCTTATATCGGCCTGCCTCCTGAGACAAGCCTCCATTGGAGCCATGGCAAGCGATCCGTTTCCCACTTTAAGACGAGCCTCACTCGGGCAATTAAGTCATCCCAAGGAACTTAGCCAATTCCAACAGTAAAGTTCCCATTCCCAAAGACTGCCAAGACACACCAGGGAGGCCGATGTTTCGAGCCTACTGCGTACTTGTAGCACACACACCCACTTGCCAGGCAGAGTGGCAGCCATCCATGGAGGTACAAAGTAGAGACACCATACCAGCATTGGGCTCTTGATTTATATGCAGTCGATCGCTCCACCTTGATTGAGTTTGAATCTCTGGAGCTTGCCCGACTTGGCTATCAAAGTACCCAAAGTAAGGTACTGTACCTACAGATCTGCAAAGGGTGGGCCGGGCACCTTGCCGGCGGCGAAAGTACACACCTAGGACATAAAGTACACAGTAGGAAGGTAGCTTGGGTCGGATTGATAAATATTTGAGGATATGCTAGCAAGCTAACCTAAATAATGTTGCTTGCTCTGCTTCTCTTTTTATATCTTTTTTCTGTATAGCAATTCAGGACCAGTTAGTTGAGATGAGAAGTGTTGGTGTTAGAATGCGGAATGGCATTAAGGTACATGTAGTGTGCAGGTACCATCCAGGGTGAGGTCCGTCCTTGGGCCTGCCCGGTCTGCCGTCCAACCTCCTCACAGCAGGGAGCTGGGGTACATGTCGGATGGTGCCTGCACCTGTGCACCACCACCACCTCCAAGCATATCGAGGTGCCATTTTCCCCCTTCAACTCCATCCATTTGACACCCGGTTCTCCCTCCCCTGCGGCACCAATCCGTTCCAGTCTGTGTCAAAACTCCTTCTGGCTTTTATGCTGGCATCCACCTAGCTCCTACTTGGACAGCTGTTTTGGCTGTATTTATCTGATTTTGCGATTCCGCCAACACCAGCTCTTGCCCCCATCTTGGTCTCTACCATCGCTCACCAACCGCTCACCTCAACCCGACCGACTACCCGATATCCGACCTCGGCCATTCCAAAGGAGCGCTTCCTGCCACATCACACAAAATCACAGCAAGGCTCAAGACACTAGCTTCAAAGGGCTCTCTTTGAACACATCATGGCTGCTCCTGGGGTTCAGTCGCTCAAGGTTTGCCAGCACCGCCTGATTGCCTTTCCTCAAAGCAAGATCCCCAGCTAATCATAGCTTTTTTTTGCCTTGTTAGTGCGTCGTGACTGGCGATGGTGCTGTCGGCAAGGTGAGCAGAGTTTCCATCCCTTCTTTCTTGATCGCAAAGTACAATCGCCGAACTGACACAATCAATAGACATGTCTGCTCATCTCCTACACAACAAATGCCTTTCCCGGCGAATATATCCCCACAGTGTACGTCCGATAAGCCTCCCAAGAAATCTCGCCACCCTTTGACTATGTCCTGACATTCGGCTGTGTTACCCAGATTCGATAACTACTCGGCAAGCGTAATGGTGGATGGCAAGCCCATCAGCCTGGGTCTATGGGATACTGCTGGTCAGGAGGACTACGATCGTTTGCGACCACTGTCATACCCGCAGACCGACGTCTTCTTGATCTGTTTCTCCATCGTTAGCCCACCTTCCTTCGATAACGTCAAAGCCAAGGTCAGTAAAATCCTACGCTGGGGAAACGTGGACCGTGGACCAACATGGGAACAATGAGAACTGATGGCGGATACATACAGTGGTACCCCGAAATCGACCATCACGCGCCGAACATTCCCATCATCTTGGTCGGCACAAAGCTCGATCTGCGAGAGGACCCTGCTACCCTCGAATCGCTGCGACAGAAGAGAATGGAGCCTGTATCGTATGATCAGGCCCTCATGTGCGCCAAGGAGATCAAGGCACACAAGTACCTCGAGTGCTCTGCCCTAACTCAACGGAATCTTAAAAGCGTCTTTGATGAGGCCATCCGGTAAGTCTCCAACCACCCCCTCTTCCGGCCTATCGCCGTCGCCAGGGAACATACCTATCTAACTGAATTCTTTCCAGCGCTGTGCTTAACCCACGGCCGCAACCCATCAAGGCCAAGAAGTCCAAGTGCACTATTCTGTAGAAGAGAATAGTGTCACCCTACAGCTCCAGCTGAAGCAGCAGCAGAAGGCGCCTAGGGCAAATTGTAGGCATCTGGGCTGTCCTTTCTGCTGTGCCCACAACTCTCTTGTTGCCCTGATATCCACGGCCGCTGGCGTTTCCGGATACATGTTCTTCTTTTCGCCAGCCTCTCACGGCGAGACAGGAGAAGAACAGTACTTGGCATCGGCATTCCGTGTGAGGCAACTTCCACTCCAAAAACACAGCATTTCCCGGGATTTTTGCAGATCATAAACACGAGGACACCGCTGCTGCCGCTCCTTTCTCTTGCTTTTTGCATTCCCCCGCCTATACTCCCATGTTCATCGTCCTTCTGCAAATCAGGTTACAGGTGTCGGTATTTGGCTTTGGCTTTGGTTGTTCCCGCTGCTCTTTCTTTCCAGGGTAGTCAGTACATCTGCATCACGTCTCAAGAAGGATATCCCGCTTTTTCTGTAGATAACTCTGCATACCCCCCCGGCTGGAGGGATGAGTGAGTTAGTTAGGGCCGGGCGGGAGAGACGCCGGTCACAACTTTGAATGCGAAGAGATTTTGTTATTCTTGATGAAATGGAATTGATAAAGAAGTACCGAAGCTCCAACTTTTCTTCTCCCTGCCTATGCCGTGATCTTTTTTATATCGGTGGGTATCGATATCAACCATGCGTTCCAGCAAACTTCTTACCTCTTTGTAAGAAGACATTTACCAGTGATGCCTGTCTGTGCTTGAACGCCTAAAACGCCAAGCACATCTATCTCTGCTCAACATCCCCTTTTCGACATGCCGGAAATCGTCTCTATAACAAGATGGCAACATCACCAATCACTTCTGATGCGGGACCCTACCCCGTCGGCTGGGATGTATGCTGTCTTCCTCCTTGGCCTCCGGCACCTCCGTTGCCGTCGCCTCCTTCGCCTTCTTGTCCGATTTTCCTTCCTTGGCCTTTCTCGTCCGCTGCTCATTCAGCTTCTTGTTCTTCTCCTTGATCTTGTCAACTCTGACCGCGGACTTCTTCCCGCCGCCTCCGGCACTGTGTTTGAGGGGAAAGACATGGGTTAGCTTGCAGGGTTCCACACAGAAAAGACACACGGAAGGAAGTGGGGGGGATACGCACGTCAGCTCAACATTGATCTTCCTAGCAGGCGACACGTTGTCGGAGAAGAGCGAGTGGTGGAATCGGTCGAGGCAGGTGCGCATGTGGTCGTAGCGGCCGAACTCGACAAAGGCGACGCCGCGCGACTTCTTGGGGTCGTCGCGCTCCGTCAGCACGCGGACGTCGGTCGGCGCCAGCGACGCAAAGTGCGCGCGCACCGCGTTCGTCGTCGCCGTGTACGGCAGGTTGCCCACGAAGCAGATGAAGCGCGTGCCCTTGACGCTCCCCTCGCCCTCGCCTTCGCCCTCATACTCCGGTTGCTGCTCGGCCGAGTTGTCGCCGTCCGTGGGAGCGGCGTTGTCCGTGCCGCCGTCGGCCTTGGCGCTCTTGCTCTTCTTTCGCTTCTTCTTGTCCCGCTTCTCGGTGGAGGCGGCGGCGGTGGTGGGCTCGGCAGCCTCGGTGGTTTCGGCCTCGTCCTCGGCGGAACGTTTCCTCTTGGAGGACTTGTCCTTCTTCGAAGACTTGTCCTTCTTGGAGGACTTGGCTGGCTCCGCCTGGGCTTCGGCTTCGGGCTCGGCTTCGTCTTCAACGGGGCGCTTTCTCTTGGAAGGCTTGTCCTTCTTCGAAGACTTCTCTTCCTTCGAAGGCTTGTCCTCCTTGGAAGGCTTGTCCTCCTCCGCCTCTCCAGTCGCCTCAGCTTCGACGGGCAGCTTTTCCTTGGGGGCCTTGTCCTTCTTTGAGGACTTATCCTTCTTGGAAGACTTGTCCTTCTTGGAGGGCCGCGCGAGCTTCACATCCCCATTGGCCGCTTCCTCTGGGCGCTGGGTTTTCTTGGATTCAGCCATGGCCGGGTGTATGGTTTCCCGGAATAAGAAGGGAATTGACTTCCTTCTCTGGCAGGAAAACTATTTAGCTTCTATCTAGCTAAGAGGGAGGAATTGAAAGGACCAACGTACGGAATTGGTCGCCTCGGAGGAGATGGCCTGGCAGTCTAGACAGAACTAAACTATTTTTTTTTCTGCCGCTCTCCAAAGGCGGAGAAGACAATCAAATAGTGGGGTTGGGATGCATTGCACCGCAGTGGTCCAGTAAATTCCGCTGCGGCCCGTTCGGCGGCCACCCGTAGCGAGCCCATCGGCGTTTTCCGCAACCCATCTAAGGTCCGCCTTGGGAACCGATCTCCGGTGTACAACCTTAGCTAAAGGTCTTGCCCAGAGAATAGGTACCTCTCGCTTTCTTAGTCTAATTAACGATTTCCTGCTTAGTCGAATGTGGGAGTCGTTGCATTGCATACGAGACTCCTATGCGGAAACACCGTTCAACTCTTGACCTCGCTAATGGCCCCATTCAGAGGCCTCCTCGGAGAATGTCCAAGAGGGCGGTATACAGTGTAGCGGAAACCCCCTGCGGCTTCCTTCCCTCCCGGACCCGATAGATTGACGTAACGCATGACACGGGACCATTTGGCTCGGCAAACGGGTTCTGACACGGCCCGTGGCACGATCAACGAGTAGGTAGCCCTGCCTCAGACCTGGGTTCACTTGGCGTCACCAGGCAGGCTGACTAAAGCCATATGATACATTGTTACCAGTCGGCCCTCTGGCCAGAACGGGCGTAGATCACGAAGGGAGAATTTGGAATGCCTCCCCACTTGGCTGAAGATCCCGAGATCTTGTGATCTTCTGGGACAACGGCGATAATTCGGGCAAATGATTACATGCGCAGTCCTATGCCAGTTTCTCGATCCCGGCCAGCTCTCGCCGTGAAGCCCACTGAACCCAGACAGGCGAGGAACGTATTTCGCCCGAGACCTTGCGAGTACGTGACTGGAGCATGGCGACATAACTTGAAACGGAAGAGAACCTGTATTTCCGAGGCTTCGCTTCATTGTATCGTAGCTACAATCCACAGCTGGGCAGGAGTGGCTCTAGCAAGGCCCGAGTCGGACAAGTGATGGAGATGTGTCCTGGCAGCGCGGTCACATCGCTCACCTCGGGCTTTTGATGTAGAGGGTCACCAATAAGATGGGAATTGACAGGCGTCGGGTATCGAAATTTGATGACTTTGCGAAGGTGCCCTCCTCGCTTTCTCCCCCTCTCTAGCCCCTATCCGCCAGTCCCTCGGAGGCACAAAATAGACAATTACATCACTAATTGCCTTCGCGTGTACGACAGGTCTCACCGCCAGAACGGTCAATAGAACATCAAATCGACAGGACTTTCCGGGTCCGCATATCTCTCCTTGAACTCCTTCCTAGACAGCCATCTGGCAAGGGGGATCATGGTATCTCCCGAGTCCATGACCCCGCGCTTCTTCTGATCGACGTGCGAAGCATCGATCACGACCCTCCTGAGGTGTTCTACAGAGAGCGCGCCTGCACGCTTGTCAGATACCAACGCTGGTCCGACCAGGGAAGAGGACATACCATTGTCGAGGAGATCCATCAGTCGCACGGGAGTCCCGACGGCGATGCCCGTTCGTGCCTTGCTGAGGAACGAGACAGCCTCCTCTAGCTTGATGTGTTTTGCAAACTGGCTCTGGTCAGCAAGAAACCCTCAGCCCGGAGCGGGAACTGGCTTCAAACTCACCAGCTTTGCCACCGGTGTCCCCTTCGTCTGGAACTTCCTCAACGACCTATTTTGCCCGGTAAGTTAAGACCACGGCGGACGAAAAGAAGGGGCGGGGGGATGTTTGCAGAACCCTCCATACCTGACAAGCTCGGCAGCGCGCAGGCCAGCCCCGGTGACGACGATGGTGTGCGGGGCGCCCTTGTCTTTTGGGGCTGCCCCGAGCTCCTTCGGGTCCTCGACGAACGCCTCCAGGAAGTCCGGCAGATTCTCCAGCGTCCGCGGCTTCGCCCACGAGGTGGTGTCCTTGATGAAGTTGGCTTCAAACCCGACGGTTCAGAAATTAGCATCGCCGTAGCCTTCCAACAACAACAAAAGGGGGGGTGGTTGGTTCTCAAGCAAGGAGCAGGCATGGGTGCGTGCGCGGGTGTGCTGCTGTCCCTCACCTGAAATGTACAAGTCCGACAGCTCGATCGAGCTCAGGTCGGTGCCGAAGCGCCTTGTCTTCTGGGCGAGGTGGTCGGCCAGCAGCTGGCCGTCCATCCGCTCAAAGGCCTTGTTGAGGCCGGCCTGGGTGTCGATGTCGGCATCGTCTTCCTGGGCTCGCCTTCGCTTCTTCTTGCTGCCGCCACCCTCGTCCTTCGAAGGCCTCTTCCTGGACTTCTCTGCGGTGGCCATTGCCGTATCCTTGCTGCTTGACTTGCGCTTCTCAAGAAACGTAGCTCCAAGTGTTTGTGTGTCTCTGTCCTGATATTCATATGCGAACCGCACAAACGAAAGGTGAGGGATACGAAATCTTGGTCTGAGAGATTACAAATACGGTGAATAGGAGAACCCTTATTTGCCAAGCCTCAGCTTCTAGTTTCTCTCAATGGTAACAGTATAGACGGGTAGTTAACTCAGTCAGTTGTCATGAATGTGTATTGAGAAACCTCTAAATTTTCACTGGAATCAGACAGTCTGACACTGTATTTGACACAGTATTGCCAGAGCAATTGCCTCTGAATAGCGGGTCTTATACCGCAGATAATCCCCTGGCGGGTGTAGATGACACAGTGCGCCACACCATATAGTGTAGCGTGGTGCCTGTTGACTTCCTAAAGCACTTATGCACCTAATCGTTTCCAGGTCACCTAGGTTGGCTTCAACTAGGTAAGCCACAGAGCTGTTTCTATCTCCAGCTCTCAATGTGCATCCGCATATCACTAACTAGATTCCCGTAGGAACCATTGCAATTTTGACCCCTGTCTATATGTAGTGTGACTGAGTCCATCACATAGAAGTCTTATCACATTTCTATCTGAGCGTGGGGGTTATTTGCTCCTGGGTCGCTGTGGGGTAAACCCCTCTCCGTCTGTTGGGACTTCTCTCGACATGACGACTTGACCAGTACCTACTGATCTACCTACCTAACTTATCCTGTTATATTTTAAGCACTTATTGTCCACACAAGACCAACACTCGCTGTACATACTGCAGCTCTCCCGTTTCGGTGCACCTCGAAATATTGGGCACGATATTGTGATACGCCCAGTGCGTGCTTCTGTCCGTGGCTGATATCTTGATCGCAGGGACATCTTGCCGGAACCAGGACCCGTCGCTCCCACAGCGCCTTAGTTGGCGTTTCTGAGCTCGGTGCCCTTTGGTTCAGGCAGTCTGCCCTATCGTTTAAGCGATTCTCCTGTCGTGGAACGACTGGCGGGTCGTTCGTGGGCTTTTGGGTCGTGTCCCACAGTCCGCGATGGCGCCTCAGACACACATACCGATAGTGAGTGCCTTGACACGTTGTATTGCATGTCCCACGCTCTGACAATGGGGCATCCCTGCAGGCTGCCAATGTGCTTGGTGTAAGTGCAGGAACCCCAAGCGCTACATGTTGGGTGACACAAAGTTGACCTCAACTTCGTCCGTGTCGGAAGACAATAGGTACAGGTATGAACGCGGCCCTCGAAGAAGAGTTACCTACCGCCTTTGGCTGACAATTCTAACGGGACGCAGTGTAAGAACGGCCCTTGTCAATCTCTGTCAACATGTTATGATCCGTCTTGTCCTTGAACTGACATCGAGTCCTCACTTGTAAAGGCTCTGGTGTGTCCAGGTCAGTCCACCTTGCCCAGCCTGTAGGTTGCGCAATCCTGCTGATACTCTGTGATGCAGTTGGTCCCACAGATATGGACAAACTGGCGAACCAAAAAGACGGACGGCCTGCCTGGTTCCATGATGTTCTTGTGGGCAGCGTGTAAGTCCTTCTGGCGGAGGATGGGGCCAATTATGTATCGAGACTCTAACCAGCTGGCTCTCAGGCGGCCCGCCGTTTGGAGTATATGCGATTGTCCAGAACTTCAACCTGCCGATCCAAATTCAACCCCAGATCTTCATAGCTTTGTGTTTGATTAGCTGGACCCAGATCCTTGTATACCACAGGTGAGGAGGAGGAGACACCGGCGACCGGCCAGAAATACCGCAAACGGTGCTAACGCCCTCACAGCAAATGGCCCACCTGGAAAGCGTGTCTCCTTGGCCTGGCCGTTGCAGCTGTCTTTGCAGGCATCGAGGCGGCACTCATCATTACTATAAAAGTGCGTACTCGCCTTCTCGGGGAAACGGGGAGCCGAGCGATAATGAACTGACATCTATCTGCAAGCCCATTTACAGCAGGGGCAACGGCTTGCCGATCTTAATTGTTGGCATAGTGGCAGCAATCTTGCTCGCAGTGGGCCTGCTACCTCCTTATGCAGAGCTGTGGAAACGCCGCGGCCGAGTCGTCGGCATCAACTGGGTATGAAAGCAACGCCAGGGAGAGCGCTGGCCAGTGCTGACTGGGGCTGTAGATCTTCCTCACAATGGATTGGTTCGGTGCGTTCTTCTCGCTCATGGCTCTCGGTAAGTGTTCTGGCCAGGCCGTATACGGTTAACCGCGATCGTCAAGGATGGGCTAACGTGACCCCGAAGTGGCCCAAGACACCTTTGATGTCCTCGGCGGCGTGCTCTACATCATCTGGTAAGCCCAGGCAGGCCTGTAAGAACGCCACCGAGGCTAATTGAGACTCAGTTGTCTTCTCGAGATAGGGATATTCGCTTCGCACATCATCTGGCGAATTCGGACACGGAAGATCCGCGAGGAAGCAGCTGCACAGGGAAGGACATTTGACGACATCGCCCTTGAGCACGACGCCCAGGAGATTCCGTTCAAGTTTGCCGAGAGGAAGAGCCGGAGGAGTGAGCCGCCATCGGGTGACGACGAGGCCAGCCATAGGGCTGAGGGTGACGGTGCAGGCTGTGACGGTGCAGGCTTGGATGGGCCGAAGGCGTCCAGTGATCACGAGCCGGGACCTACTGCGGTTGACCGCTGACGGGGTGTGTCGTGGGGGAGTTTGGGGACGGGACATGCTCTCCCTGCAAGTTGGAGATAGTGCGTTCCGGCGAGTCAGATGGCCAACCACCTTGTGTGGAGGTAGAGCTACTAGTACTGCGTACAGACTCCAAAGCCGGGCTTTCCCTGGTGTCAAGCATCTTTAGCCGGACGCCTCTAGAAACTAGGTAGCCCTATCGACTAATAAAGCTGATCGACGGCCTAAAGCGTCCCTAACAGAGTGGAGGGTCGAGTACGGATTTATTGCGGATTAACGAGTCGCTGAGAATCTGCTCGCAACCTCTGAGGGTCTGCCCTCTCAACCAAGGCCCTTCTTGTGGCATCTCTCGTCTCGTGATCTCGTGATCTCATGATCCTTGAAATAGGACAAATACAAAAGCACGAAGTCAGGCGTTGACTGGCAATGATCGTCCAGGGGAAGGGGAGACAAGCGGATGAGGGGTAGGGGGCGCGAGTCCCTTACGAATGAAGGATGGGTCAAAAACCCAAGGCCATGGCGAGATCGCCGACGGCTCGGCTTGGCGCGATATTAGCCCCGACCACAAAACCATCAAGGTCTTCTAGGTTCGCCGACCGCCAGTCAGAGAATAGGAGCTCGGCACTTGGTCTAGAACTACTGAACTGTAATTAATACTAAGGGAAGTCGGTCGTAGATCGATTGGATAGGATCTGCGGGGTCGCAATGGGCACATACGAGCGGCGAATTATCTGGAGTCATGAAGCATCATCATTCATCGGAACCAATCCCAGCTCTCCTTGGGGTTGGGGGGGGAGGATCCAATATCGAGAGCAGCTTGAGCAGCTGCTGGAAAAGTTGTTTATTGGAGCTGGATTCAGGGTCTGACTAGTCAAAGTGGGACGGGCACAAAAAAAGAACGGGAAAATGACTAGAAAGGAGAGGATCAAAACAGACAAGGGAAAAATGACCACCACTGCGCCCGTAAGCTCCTACTCGCCATGACCGGGGAAGTAGTAGCCTGCAGCTCTACTGGCCCCATTTGCGCTCCTAGCTTCTGCCTCCGTCCACTTGCTGTTGGCAAGTCCCATGCAGGTCTGTGTGGAGCTCCTGAACGCGCATATACTACCTTCGCAGGACGCAGCACGATAGGAGAAGGAGGCTGGCCAAGCTGGGCCAGCAGAGGAGCAGCAGGCATGGAGGCTCTGATCTAGCGGGACTATCTATTCGTATATTGTATTTTAATACTTCACCTCCTCTCCTCGCTTGCTCCCTCTTCTCTCTTTCAATCACGTCAATACGACGTCTTGTGCCCGTGTTCCTGTTCCTTTTTACCCTGGTTTTTGTGGCTGCGGAGAGCAAAAAACCCCGAGATTCGGCCCCTGCAAAATCATCACTGCCGACCCGCAGACGACGCAAGGGCATCATCACTGCACACAGTTCTGCACTGCGCACGCTGCACCACGACCTCAGTTGTGGCGATTCAGAGCTACCAGGATTGCCCCTAGTTGCCCGGCCTGCTTGCTGGCAACGAATCGCCCAACCAGACCGCCCAGGGATTGTTTCGTCTAGCCACGCCAGGGCTCAGAGGAAGAGGTCTTTCTTATCCCTCACTCTTATACCCTCCTTGCCCGCCTCGAGATCTCGAGATCTGCGGAAGCGACGACACCTTATTAGCACCTTAGCACCTTAGCTCCTACTTTATCTCCAATTGTCCCAATCGCCCCGAGTTTGCCTGCCCCGCGAAGAGCTCCCTGCCCACACACAGCCGCCAATAGCTTCAACTGAGGTACAAGCCGATCCACCAAGTGGGCCACTCACATAGTTATCATCA
This sequence comes from Phialemonium atrogriseum, assembly GCF_030411735.1. NCBI lineage: Eukaryota > Fungi > Ascomycota > Sordariomycetes > Cephalothecales > Cephalothecaceae > Phialemonium > Phialemonium atrogriseum. The sequence continues at coordinate 358,617 of NW_026848145.1, forward strand.
TCAGAACGCGAAAAGCGCTGATCGTCAACCATCATCCACGAGAGAGGAAACTGCATGCCGCGAGCTCTAGGCTTGGTATCTTTTGAGCCGCCTTCTAGGCGTTCCCGTGGAGTTGGAGCGTCAAGCTTGGCCAGCAGGAGTTAGCCGGACAACGGCCGAAGGCTTTCGGGCGCTCTTGGGCCGGTTGGGCAGTCATAACCTCCTCCAGAGCATGCTCCTCACACCATAACGGCCATGTCGTCGAGATACCAGAACCAGCCTTGGTCTGTTCTCTCTCTCACCGTCTCATCCGAATCCCCCCTTTTGCCCGCGTATGTGCTGATTCTTTTTGGATCCAGTCGTGAATTCCACATAGTCGTCCTAGGCGCAGGTTTGTCTCTCTCAGCAACTCCGCCCCCCGCCATTTTCACCCAGATTCACCCAAATTTTCTGAACAGGCGTTTAACCCCTCCCCCCCTTTCGGCCACACCCCCCTGTCGTTTCTTCCGACATCCCCCACGTCTCCCGAAGCTCTGACCACATGCTGATTCCTCGTTTAGGTGGCGTGGGGAAGAGTTGCCTAACTGGTAAGGCCCTACATCTCATGGGTACCACGTGAATGAGCTGCTGATACTCGCAACCCATTCAGCCCAGTTCGTTCACCATGAATGGATTGAGAGCTATGACCCCACAATTGAGGACTCGTACCGGACTCAGGTCTCGATCGATGTACGTGTGGCTAACCCCTGGGTGCCCGGTTGGACTGTACTGACTCCCTCCGCAGGGCCGACAGGTTGTCCTGGAGATGTAAGCCCCCCTCCAACCTACCTATTTTGGAACCTCCCGTCTCTAACAACAAGTCGTGCAGTCTGGACACAGCTGGGACTGATCAGTTTGGTAAGTTTTGTTGTCCACCAAAGAACCGAGAGCCGTGCACGGCTCCTGACACGAGAACAGTGGCCATGAGGGATCTCTATATGAAGACCGGTCAAGGATTCCTCCTCGTCTTCAGCATCACCTCCAAATCCTCCCTCGCCGAGCTGGTGAATCTTCGCGAGGAGATAATCCGCATAAAGGACGACGAGAGTGTCCCGATAGTCATTGCCGGCAATAAGGCAGACCTGGAAGACCAGCGGGCTGTCGAGCGGGCCAAGGCATTCTCCCTCTCGCAGCGCTGGGAGGCTCCGTATTACGAGACCAGTGCGAGGACGAAGAGTAGGTCTAAACAGCTCTCAACTCGCTCCTTTTGGCGTTCCTCCACCCCTGACTCATGTTCCCAGCAAACGTCGACGAAGTCTTTGTCGACCTCTGCAGGCAGATGCTACGCCGTGATGACACGTACGAAAACACCAACGATGACGACTTTTACGACAAACAGGAAGGCACCAACCCGTATGGGATAAGACGGCGAAGGAAAAGGAAGCATCGGGAGCACAGATGCGTTATTCTATGACCCTGTTTGGGTTTTGTTTTGTTTTGTTTTGTTTTTCTTTTGGCATTGTTAACTGGGTTGCGTCAACCGCGATGGAGCGGTATGAACCATCAAAAAGGAACGGGCAAAAAAACAAGCATTTGCATGCTGTCGTCGTCGCTCGATATCGGGCAGCTCATGACACGGTCTGACGGGGTGCCCCCCCCCCGGGCTTTCCCCCCAATTTTTGCTTATTTGCCTTCGAAACTGAGAGTTTCTGTCCGGGGTCGGAAGGAAAAGACTAAAAGCCAGGTACTCGCTCGCAGCGCAAGCCACGGACGATTATGTTATTGTCTTCTCTGTCTTTCCATTTCATATACTTACCATCTCGGGGATATTTATGCGCCCACCTTCATTGCATGAGGTATAGAATTTGGTGTCTGTTTGATGCAAGATATGACAACCGACGCAGTCGGGATGATTTCTGCACGCCAATTACATGACAGGTTGGCAGCAATCTAAACAGTAAGCTTCTCCATAGGTATAGAGGGCAAATTCCAGTCCATCATCTCCTTGTCTGAAATTAGCACTCCCTCCTGCTGGGCCGAATGAGATGCTCGAGCATGGTGCGAGTCCGGTTGGTGTTACTCCTTCCAATCATCCAACAGTCCATGATATGTTTCCCTGTCCCAGCCTCACCTTGATCACATATCCCATTCGCAGTCACTACTCTCCTTGAAGGCCCCTCTTCCACTCTATGTCTGGGACGTCGAGAACGAGTTTGCTCTGGCTTGACTGCCTCACGTCCGCCAACAACCCCAACTAACGCCGATTTCTCGACGCGGCCCTGCGGCCCTCCAGCCCCTTGCTTTGTCCACCACCTCCCCTGAACAGAGAGGAGGAACGCAAACATAGCAATAGCAAGGAAATGAGGTCTTCGGTTGCCGGGACTGGGGGCCACCGCGACGACCCAGAGGTCGAGTGCAGGAGCCTTGCAAACACAACCCAGTTCCGTGTACGGGTTTACCGAGTCGGATACAGATACCACTGATTAGCCCACTGAAGATCAGGGACGGAGACTGGTATGCTTGTTTTCTGGGACTGCAGAGATGATGGGCAATATGGGAGCGATGGCTTGAGAAACAAGAGAACAGAGATGGCCTCAGAGTCACAACCGACATTACTGTTGTTTTACAAAGCTCGCGTCGTTCGTTGGTCGCAGAGTTGCCGTCGAATAAATTGCACTGATACTACAATTTTCCCATGTTGGATAGGACCTCATCAGGCATGGCAACTACAGCGCCGATCCCGGCCAAGACAGCAGAACGGAAATCTATCTATCTCACGGCGAGTGGTGTCTAGGAGCGGCCGCAGGAGCGAGAAGCCGGTCTATGCCATTCTTGGCCTTATTTAGCTACGGGCCTTCTTCGTCTGAAGGTGTGGCCACGGCCCGTCCGTCTGGGAATCCCCGACTTTGGAGCCGAGGCATGGAAAAGCCATGTGGGCAAGATTGTTCATGTCAGACCTTATAATAATTAAAGAAGCATGACGAGGGCGGGCCGGGCGGGCACCAGCAGATTGCGTGGACGGCTACCTGCTGGACCGTGATTGTTGTGGTGATGCGTGCTTCAAAGCATGATTTCAAGTCACGGACAAACAAATGCTCTCTCTCCCGTCCAGCTTGTCGGGGAGCCCGCCGAGCGGGTGGTTGGGAGTGTTGGGTATCAGACGGCGGGTAAAGGTGACGGTTGTCTCGAAGGCCGAAGGGAAAAAACAAAACCCACCAATTTAAGCCTTGTCGGGGCTTCTGGAATCCGTCCAGATGCATTCTGAAACACGACACATGGTGTTGTGACCTTCGGTAATACCCGTCTTGGAGATGGGATGGATGAAAAAAAGACCTGGCTCGAAAACGAAAGATGATCGCCGATCCACGAGACAGGGAGGATTTGCAGGATACACTGCAAATCATCTATCTCGTGTGCCCATTTCATGTATATAAATCTTGCCAGTCCTACAGCACAGGGGGTTTGTGCAGAAACCGAGATTGGGCGGTGGTGGGGGCTGACGCTTTCACGCTTTGCCTGGAAATTGTAACGAGTCAATTGGCTGCAATTTGAATAAGGTGAAAGCTACCTAGATTACGCATGTACTTAGTAGGCTGTGCAGGCTGTGCTTAAAATTTCCCAAAACGTTCGCGCCGCACCCGTGAAAATAGTACAAACGAGGGCATTTCCAACTTTGGATCTCCCTCACTCCGTCCCATCTCTTTTCCTTCCCTCCTTGTTTCGTTTCATACTCCACGTCGCGTATGGGGTTGCCGCGATCTGAGAGCCCTTGGGCACCCCGGCTTATTGTACTTGGCCTGACCAAGCTTTCCTAACTTGTGGTTTGGTAGAGCGAGCGGAGAGGAAGTTTTGTTTGTAAGTCCGTGCACCCACTAGCCGGCCACCCCCTACAACCGGCCACCCCATTTTTGGCCAACGCGCCTTACACCACCACCCTACCACTTCATTCCAACGCGTATTGCTTCCATATTTTGATCCAGTATTTACCTACTTTGACTACTCCTAGGCTAATTCAAAGCCCTTAATTCGATTACCATGGCCAAATATACCGAAAATGACCTCCAAGCTGCTATTTCTGCCGTTCAAAATGGCTGCCCTATTCGCAAAGCTGCCCGCGATTACGGAATTCCACGCACCACTTTGGGGGACCGATTAAAAGGGGCTGAATCACGCAAAGATGCCAATTCTTACAAGATGAGGCTTTCTATCGATCAGGAAGCTAAGCTAGCCAAATGGGCCCTGATCCAGGGTCAATTAGGCCTTCCACTCAGCCATGCCCAGATCCGGGATTTTGCAGGCCGGATCCTCCACGCAGGAGGAGACTCACAGCCACTTGGAAAGCACTGGATGCAACACTTTTTGCAACGAAATCCAGAAGTCAAGACGCTTCCAAGTAAGCGGATGGATTCTAAGCGTGCAAATGCTGCATCTGCTGAGGAAATACAGGCTTGGTTCGACCAAATTAAGGCTATTCCAGAGATCCAAGGTATTCTTGGAGAAGATACATGGAATATGGATGAGTCTGGGATTATGGAAGGTCTAGGGATCAATGGCTTGGTTGTTGGGTCCTCAAGCCTCAAGAGAATCCTCTCGAAAACTCTGATTGAGCGTATTTGGACCTCATTTATTGAGTGTATCAGCGCAAATGGAAGCTTTCTACATCCCTTGGTTATCTTCTCTGGAAAGACAGTTCAAGCGCAATGGATTCCTGACAATATGGACCCATTTGATGGCTGGAAGTTCATCAGTACGAAAAATGGTTGGACTTCCAACCAGATTGCGTTAGACTGGCTTGAAGATATCTTCATTCCAGGATCCCAACCACCAGTCTCTCGCGCAAGGCTTCTGATTGTTGATGGCCATGGAAGTCATGTCACAGATGATTTCATGTGGAGTTGCTTCCAGAATACCATATATTTGGTTTTCTTACCACCTCACTGCTCCCATCTTCTTCAGCCACTTGATCTTTCCATCTTCTCCCCCTTGAAGCAAGCATATCGCAAAGAGCTTCATAATCTGGCCATCCAGTCAGACTCAACGCCAATTGGAAAGCAAAACGTCCTTATCTGCCTTGAAAAGGCCCGGAAACTTGCTCTTACACCAAGGAATATTCGGTCTGGGTGGAAAGCTACTGGCTTGTGGCCACGAAACCCACAAAAGCCACTCCAGAGCCAGCTGTTACTTCCCAAAGAGCGAGAGAAGTCCCAGGCTTTAGTTACAGCATCCCAAGATACTCAGATGCTTCCAGCTATTCAGCCAATCCAGTCAATCAACTCCCAGATTAGTATTGCAACTCCACGTCGTGGGCAAGAGATTCAGCAATATGGACGAAGGTTTCCAACCAAGGCTAGGACACATTTGGAGGACAGGCTTTTGCTTAGAAAGGCTGGGAAAAGTCTTGATGACAAGAACTTCCAGATTGCCAGCCAGCAGCGTGAAATTGAGGCTTTACAGGCCATAATTGAACGTTTACGGCCACAGAAAAAGAAGAAGGTTAAGATGGATCCAAATGACCGCTTTATTGGAATCGAAGCAATCATGAAGGCCAAGATCCAAGTCCAGACGTCAGGTATAGTCACTGAGGATACTGAGGATTACGTATTTGAAGAGATGTGCTTTCAATTCCAGGTGGATATATGTAAATAGCTTCATTTTTGGGTAGTCTGGGTGGGTATAGGTTGGCTAAATCCGGATCTGGAAGGTGGTCGGTTATAGGGGGTGGTCGGTTAGTACGTGCACGGTCTTATGCGTAATTCGAAGAAGGACCGGGCGCCCTCCTCGCGTGGGTTTCTTACAAAAGGGGATGCTGCAGGTCACCGCGCTAGTGTTTCCGATTGGTGTGGTCTCAGCAGCTGATTCGATAGAGCTGTCAGGGGTTTCCCAAACGTCCGGGGTCACTCAAAAAAAGGGAGAAGAGACAAGCACTCTCTGCTGGCACTTACACAGTACTCTCTGATTCGATCTTCTGATGCGACCAGGTGCTCACTGGAGAGGATTATTGAGCAAGCTATCGAATCATCTAGCCTCTCTTAGATGGCAAAGCCAAAATGCAATTGCAATGGTCAGTGCTGGAATCATGAATTTTGAATTGAGTGATCAGTGAGTGCGTGTACGCAGTACTTGACGCAGTGCTTGTTGGTTGAAGGTGGCTTGCTCCTTGGGTGACATGGGTTCATTTCCCTGGTGCGTGTCTCACCAACGATAGAAGTAGGAATACAACACCAAATTGCCCTTCTCGTCTTGCTTCTCTCCCCGTATACGACACAAAGAACGCAGCTGCTTTCGCCCGATTCCTTCTTGACTCTCGTTATTTCTGTTCCATCTTGCCGCCTCTCAGAGCAGTCTTGACGACTTTGCCCGTTTCAATCGTTTTCAGTCCCACAATCCAGCATCGCGGACTCTGATAAGCACACGATCACGGCGACACCAGTGAATTACGTTTCGCCCTCGCAATTGCCTCTACCTCTGTCTCTTCCTCTTCCTGCGAACGCCTGCAACCTGTGCTTGATCTCCTTTTGATCCTCGGCCTCAGACACCGAACCTGGCCCGCCGCTCACTACTCGTCCTGCATCCCGCAATCCTGAAACACTTACACTGCACTGTCGTGCGACACCCAAGACCCCTTCGACCTTCTCTGGCCCCTTCTTCCAACTGGACAGCCTCGATCTAATCTCGTCGTTAACTATCTTCCAGTGGCGGCTTATCAGCTTCAACTTTCGAGGCAAGTTATACGAACTGTCTCTGTTAGCGTTTGTCCTCTTGCGTTGGCATGCGTGGTGAGGTCCTCACGGGTCGAGCTTTGGGACAAATAAACACGACGCACGGCTCCGCTGGGGCCACAACGCAACCTGCCAGGTTCTCGAAACGTCAAGTGTACGTGATCTCCCTTCTTGACGGGCCCCTCCTGCGACCCGCGATCCGGCTGATTAAGTGTCCCTTGTCTGGACATGGCCGATGGCCAGGCGACCTTTCCGTGCCAGCCCAGCCTCCCACGGCTGGTCCGGATCAGGCAATTTCGCCAATGGGTTCACCACACCCGTTGACCAAGTGCTATCCCGACCCTTTCTCCTGACTTCTTCGTTCCATGTCCCCTCCCCTCTTCCCCCCCCCCCCCCGGCGCCCACTGTTCCGCTGGAGCTAGCTCTTGCGATCTTTAGACTAACTAATCCTTCTTGTTTCGTACAGCCTGTCGCCCTTTGACCTGGCTTGTAATTGTTCTTCTCCGCAATCTTTTTCCAGGCTGGCCACGATCCTTCGATCCTTCTCTTCTTCTCCCCTCCTTTCTGTCGTTTGCATCAGCATAGATTGCGTTAATTCCCTTCGTCATCCGTCGCGGATTCGTACATCTGCCTGGTTCCACAACCTTTTGGCCTTTAGAGTTGGGTTGTGCGTCCGTTTGCGATACCCAGCCATTCAACCAGTTCCCGAGATTTGCCTCGTGCCACCAGACAGACGGGAGGCAGCGCAGCGACTCGTATTACAAAAAAGACAGGAGTTTTCATCGTCCTGCGCCCCGGTCTTCTCCGCTCGACCACGCCGCGAAAGTTCCATTTGATCGGCTAGCCGTTGGATTCGGAGCGGGCTCTTGCATATGCAATCGAGATAGTAGGACAGGCTCGTGACCGGATTCCTGCAGTATCGGGAGAGCAAGGGGCAAGGGTTGGGGAACAATTGGATGCCTCCTCAGCCGGTGTCAAGGTGGCCCCTCTAAATGAGTTACTCTCAAAATGGGAGAGATATGGACCGACTTCCGGGGGCAGGGGAATCCGTCAGGAGAGCAAGGGAGCGCGTTGCAGCCGGCTTCCAAAGGACTGATCTCTCTCAAACATCTCAACCTCCAAGGACAAGGGAGGACGAACCGCAAATGGCCCAACCTTCCATGACTCGCCGACCGGTCGCTGGACCGACTGCTGGACAACCGAGAGTCCCGCGACTGCAGGCGCCGCCTGGATTGCAGCTGAAGGATGGGCAGATTGGCGTGGCGATATCACGACCGACGCAGGTTCCGCAATGGCCCCTACCCGGTCCTCTCACTTCTCTCTCGGGCTCTTCGGATTCAGAACCATACCGACCACCACCAGGGAAATCAACCCAGGCACCACAACGACCGCCCCGACCCAGCCGCGTCCCTTCAATGCTAGACGGATCGAAGATCCAAGATCCCACACCATCCTTCCAGTACAGGCCGCAATCCGGGAGAGAATCATCGGGCCAAGAACTCGCGTCAGTCCCCGAGACGCCTTCATCTCTCTCTCGCCCTTCCACCGTCTCATCTGTTGGATCTATACCCGACTTCCCCCTGCCAATACCAATACCTGTGGCACCACCGCCGCGACGAAGTGTGAACCTTGGGCCACCACCATCCGCCAGGCGTGGCGCCTCTTCTTTCTATTCCAACGCATCGTTTGTGTCGCCGATTCCCGAAGAGAGCCCTCGGTCTCGGTCACACGTCTCGTTCGCGTCAAGTGCTGCAATGCCGGAGAGTTGGGGTACGCCATCTCCAGGCCCCAGCCCGAACTACCCAGAACCTTCGTACGAGGACATCATAGCGGACCAAGCTGCTGGAGGCTCTGGGTATGAAGACGATGCGGAAGAGAGCCAGCTAGTGAGGAGTGCCAGCGTAGGGAAGAGAGGAAAGCCCACACTCGTTTCTACGACCACGCCGCGGGCTTTTGAAAGTGGAGAATCAAGCCAAAGGCCAGCTCCAACACCGATACAAAGTGACCCGTTCAAGAATGGGACCGGATACGTGGAAAACTCATCTAGCTCCTCAGGAACGTTGCCTATGTCGAGAGCACCAGTGCCCAGAGCGATAACCACCGACAGCATGCTGGACGCGTATAACGCTGCCAGTGCCACAGACCCGTCAAACCCACCAACGGCAACCCCATCCCCGCAACCTCGGGGTGGCCGGCCGTACAGCCGCCGACTGTCAGCGATATGGAGAGGGCCACCGCCGCAATCCGACCCGGACATACCCCCAAGGACAGAATCCCGAGCGAGTCTCACGAGTCTGCCAGACCTCATCCGCCGAGCGACGAGGCTAGCTGCAACCCTGGAAATGGGGCGAAGGCCAGCAAGCCGATTCGACGACCTCACTGACTCCTCAGGAGCCGACCTCTTCGGGAGGTATGACAAGGAGTTGTCAGGTAAGCCATTTCCCAGATCACCCTGTGATGATGATATACATTCTGACTTCATCCTGCAGTCGACGGCGAGAAACATCAATCCGGTCTATCGGATATGCTGGCTGCCTTCCCACCCCCGGGCCAGCCTGGGGCCCGCCGCAGCTTTCGGGAGAGCCTACGGCAACAAGTTGCCTCCTGGCCTCTGCCCCTTAATACTAATAATCGTGGCCGAGGCAACGACTCCTCCCAAGAGGATGTTTCAAGCCCCGGAACCTACACGCAAACGAACAAGCGCCGGAGGATCTGCGGCCTTACCATGTTGCGATTCATCATTCTCTTCGTCATTGCTCTGATAATCGTTGTAGCCGCCGTCGTGATTCCCTTGCAATTCTTCGTGTTCCGGAAGCGGAACGCAGCTGAAGCCCAACCATCACTGCAGAAGTGCCTGGCCCAACTGAATTGCTCGAATGGCGGCACCAACGTGGTAAAACAAGGGGTCTGCTCCTGCATCTGCACAGGCGGATTTACCGGATTCGACTGCACCCTCACCGGTGCGACGGGCTGCACCACCACCTCCTTGACCGGCGAGACTAATATCGATAATGTCACACTGGGGGATGCCATCCCCCGCCTCATCCAGGCAGCTCAGTCTAATTTCTCCATCTCTCTCTCTCCCACGACCATTCTGGCCAAGCTCAATGCTGGCAACCTGAGCTGTTCCGCCGAGAATGCCCTGGTCACCTTCGATGGCCAGCCGACTCGTCAGGGCGACGCTTCATCCGAGGTCACGGATTCGTCCGGCGCAGTCAACGCCCTCAACGTGGATGACGGAGTGGAAGTCAAGACCATCACGGTGTCCATAAGTGCTAGTTCCACGGTCACGCTCAAACGAGCAGCTGCTGCGGAACCCTCAGCGGAAGACCCCTCTCTCTACCACCCAGCCCAAGTCACGCCCAGGGCCAACAAGGCCCGGGCAGACGCGGGCTTCACGACGCTCGTGGTTGCCCCCGACACATTGCCGACCATCTTCGCCACGACGATATCCTTTGGCAATATCCCCCCGCAGATCACGCGGACCTCGACGACGACGACAACGACGACCATCAGCGCGGCCCCGGGGCCGAGCGCGACCTTCGCCGCCGTGGAGGAGACGCTGGACTTTGCCCGAGTGGCGGTCCTGTTCATCCTGCAGGAGAAGAGCCTGAACGACGCCGAGTCGGCGCAGGTGACGCTGCAGAGGTTCTTCTCGACGGCCAGCGCCGGGAGGGCGGCGGGCGGCGGCGGCGGCGGCGGCGGCGGGGTGGACGTCGGCCAGGCGAGGAACGTCTCGCTGGGCAACGGCAACTCGGTCGACCTGGTCAACTTCCGCGTCGATACCGGGAAGGGCGCAAGGGGTGGGAGAAGTTCAGGCGCTGCGCGCAGGCGGTCGGTTGGCCCCCGTCCCGTCCCCGTTCGCGTGCTTCACCAGCGACTGGGCGAAGGGGCTTAGCTTTGCCCCCAGGAAAAGGAGACTAGGGGAGGGGGCAGTTTTTGGAGCAGTAACTTCCTGTACAAGTAACAAACGGCACTTTTCATGGCCTGGACATGGCTCACCGTGAGCCCACCAGCCAAGCGCAAGCGTTGGGCGTCGGTGTATTTAGGTGGAAGGGGGGTGGATTATTTCGAGATACCATATCAATAAGGGGGATCAATCGGGAGGTACAAAGTATGATACTTTGAAGTCTCAGATACTCGTACTCTTCCATTCGCTCGCAACGTGCCACGGATGCCTCTCAACCTGTGCCGGCCCTTGGCTGTCTATCTTCACGGGCTTTTCACCCCAGGAAGCGCTCTTGCCTCGTGGGAATAAAATGCCCCTTGAGCTATAAGAAGTTATTTTGTACCTCTGGCCCACGTCACCACGCAGGCAGAAAGCTCTCCCAGGAGCTTGATGCACCTGGTTAACATGGAAAATCACCGGCCCTTGAATATGAATAGATGAAGTCTAGAACCACTAATTGTCGGGGACATGCATTATCCTGGTACCTGTGAGTGCTGTGTATTTGGAGCGGACCCACCTTTCTGCTACAGAATTAGGCGGTGAATTACGGCAGAACCCAGCAGTCCCAGGAACCCGACGGGTTAAGATGTATGATCTCCCCCAAGCCAAATGGGCATCCTCTTTTGCGGATTAGCAGACGTCAGACGCAGATATCCGGTTTCGGCAACATCTTCGCAATGGCAGATCCTACTATTGTAAGTTTGCCCGTCCTCTCTTTCAACCAGCAAGCGGAAACGCGGGCCTCCCCCCCTCCCGGGCCTTCTGCCCCCAACCAATACTAAACATTGATACACAGTCCAACGGTCCCGACGCATTAGAGGAAACAATAGGCCGCCTCTCCAAAAAGTCCGGCGTCAAGGCGACCCTCGTGCTCGACAGGGTGTCGGGCGCGATACTAAGGTCGAGCGGCCAGATGGCGTCGATCCACACGCCGTCGACGGCCGGGTCTTTCTCGAGCGGCGACGCGAACAACCCCGCTACGCAGCAACAGCAACAGCAGACCGGCGAGTCCCAGGGGGCGGCGGAGGAGCTGGCGGGCCTGGTGTGGAATTTCGTCAACTCGGCGGGAAGCCTGGTTCAGGGGCTGGACACAGAGGTATGTTTTTTTTGTTCTACGGCTAGATGGGGAAGGGGAGGCACAAGCTTAGGTCGGTCGGTCGCAAGCAAGCAAGCTAACTCGGAGGATTACAGGACGAGATGAAACTCCTCCGGCTCCGGACGAAGAAGCAGGAGCTGGTCGTTGTGCCCAACCCGAAATACCTGCTGATTGTCGTGCACGATACCCCTCCGGCTTGATTTGGTGTGCCCGGAAAACATGTTAGAGGGGGGCGATGTGTCCTATGATTGGGAATCCTTGGCGAAATGGAGTCTATCGGCGTTCATGATTTGGCATCGGATACCCCGAGATTGGAGTGGTAAAATAAATAAACGGGAGTGAGTTAATAGATGCTCTCAATGACAAGCGATTCTACCTTGCGGCCCCGAGTGCAGCCTGGACTTGGCATGTTTCTTCAGCCGTGCCTTGAGGCAAGAATAGGAACTTGTTCGGTGTGTTTTGCATGAGGTTGGGCATATCAGGCAGGGCTCAGCATGTAGCTGGGCGTTAAAGGAAGCTCCAACACGTCTGCGATTTGCCGCTCGTTTTCCCCTTGTTACTGTCCCAGCAAGTCTTGCTGAATGCGTCTATGCCCTTCCAAATGGAAGCGACCGATTTCCCAAGGAACGGCCGAGAAAGGGAATAACGGATACCTGACGATCAGTTGCTTCTCTCCCCTTTGAAACCTCCGTTGTCCAACACGGATTCTGTGGTTAAAATATGTCCTGAATGACAGGGAATGGTGGGGTACGCGACCCTGGTCCAGCGTCGAGAGGCTAAGGCTGAGGTCGTCTCCTTTTTCAACCCTGATTGTATCTGTGCGAAATACCCCATCGTCACAAAACAACATCATGGAACCAGCAGAGTTATCGGACGATGATATACAGATGTATTGTGTCCCCCCTAGATGCCGGCTCTGCCGGTTTCCCTTTGCGCAAGGCGCAATAGTGGTTGCAGGTGAGCTTGTCTGTCAAGAAGTCAGAAAAGCTGCATTCTAAGAGAAGTAGGCATGGACGGCCGCATGTCATCTAGGTTCCCTTACGACCTTTTCAGTCATCTGGACGATAGCATACAGCCAATTTGCGCGCTTGTTCAACTTTCTGTCATCATTACGACGGGCAAGCGCCTGGTTTTCATGTGGAATGCGTCGAATTCGCATCGCATCCTTCTTATGCATTCCTCTGTGCCACCGAATATTCTTTCGAACCTATGCCATCTGAGGATCGAAGACGATTCAATAGGATACAGTATTTATTGGAGATGAAACTGGAGGAGATGTGTGCCAGGCTGCCTGTGGAACTCTGCTTGATGGTTGCAAGGGAGCCTGTTCGCGAGTGTGCCATAAGCACGATCCAAGAACTCTGGTGTAGTCGCTGGAGTTCAGATGGCGATATAGACGTTTCGTTGGGTGTATGGGCTCAGTACGTCCACATCCATGGCGTTCGGTATGTTGCGATTCTCTCGAACACGGCTGATCCTAAGCGCAACTGCACCAAGCTTCTTGATACCAACAAGGCGTCAAAGGTCGGGGTTCTTTACGTCTTGGAGGACCACTTAGGCATCAGACAGTTAGTATTCGCCAGTCAAGGAGACCCTGACAAACTACCACCCTTCAACCCGAGAATGGGTCTCTAGTGGCGGACTGTCCCTCTTACCTCAAGGAAGCTCAAGGCAAAGTCAGGTGTAAGTTGCCTGCCTCAACTACGCTTACTCGTACTCACATGCTTGATTTAGGGCTTGAAACTACGGTCCATTACATCCACGTCTGACCCTGATTCTACAAACTTGATGTGGTCCGCGCCCATCCCCCAGCCTAAGATAAGCGACTTCGGTTTTGGCCTTTTCTCCCGAGTTTGCCGATTCGTCAGCTCTACAAAACCTTCGAATGGTCTCCTTTAACTGCAATGAACCAGCCGTGACTGGGTATTCGGCCTGTTGGGCGGCCCACCTCATGACCATTCATGCCCATCGTGACGGGGAGGAAATGGCATTCTACAAGGACTTTGACGCATGTTCCAGTCGCGCCATTTGGGTTTATATGCCTTTTGACCCCGGTGAACTTATCTCGGATATCTGGGCCCGGTGCGGTAGGCAATACGGACGTATGGGTCTTACGGTAAGCGCGGCCCGACATGTTGTGATATCCTGCTAACGCTCCAAAAAAAAACTTAAGGACTAATAGAAGAAGACAAACGATGATGGCAATGTCCTTGTACATGTCACCGCGGATGCGTCTTGAGAACAGGAATAACGCGCCAAAGTGGAGACAGCTGTGCAGCCTCCCAGGAAGTCCGACTCGGGTATTCTTTAACCTCTCATTTCGCGGAGTTCATCGGCTTGCCGTTGAAGAACCAGTCTTCCGCCGGTCATCTCCCTTGTTGCTGGCGACATCGTCTCCATACCTGTTCTCGCACGGTACTGCAGACTACTTTTACTCCTCTGCAAGCCTTGAACACGTCGTGGAGGTCACGCCATGCCAACGAGAACTAGCGACTTATTCCCCTATAATTGGCCTGCTTCTCGCTACGCTGACGGGCAACGAGTCTGTGTCGGCAAGTCTCGAATGGACTGTATCGGCGAGACGTTGGAAGTCGACGCTTCACATCAGCTTCACCTTGGCTTCGCGCGGGCCAAAGAGATTCCCCCCCACGTCTCGAAGCTTGAACTCTGTCCGCCGCAAGATGGGGGGTCGCTTCGTTGGCTATCCGTACCTTGGACGGGAACACTCGAGTGGTGGTTTACTTACGGCCATTGTAAGGTACATCATGGAGGGCAAGAAAGCCCCTCGCTATTCACTCCAGTTGGAGGTTAGAGTTATTATGTCTAGGGTTCCACCTCGGTCGTGGAATGCGGCTGCGCGAAGGACTTCCGGTGACCATACCGTGCGGGAGGCTCGCAAGGGCCGCAGTGACTGCCTCCAAGTCAGTGGATACTCGCCGCCCCAATTATCACCATTGAGCAAGGCTCGGCGACTTTGCTTAAACTTGCGACGATCACAAGGACGGTCGAAGACAAGGGGTTGCCAAGGGAGACGACCAAAGTTAAGAATATCAAGAAATTGACCAAATTTTCGACTTTGATCTAGTGAAGAGCATGCAACGGGATATGCCTACAACAATCCGCCCCATGGATTATTAGATGAGCGCCTAAACCCACCCGTTCCTCCAGGAAGCCTTCTCGAACCACAGCGGCGTGCGGGAAGACGTCATTTGCGGCTCCGGAGGGGCACCCGGGCTCCCCCCTGGCAATATAGTGGCCATATAAGGGTCTAGGCTCATAGGCATTCAGCCTGTCGCAGGAGAAATGAGAGCGGGAATTCCGAAAGTGCCTCTCGAAGGAGTCACTGCGCCGCTAATGCCACCATTTCGAAACAACAAACTTAAAGATGTTTCGTATGGGGTATGGGGCGGGATCGCCGGTGGATGAGCCGAAATGACCCGGTGTAAACCAATTCACCCTCTCTTCTGATCTTCGCTGCAGCAAGAGAGAGCCATTGCGTCAGAGGCCTTGGGCTTCGTCTGCAGGTATGTATGTACAGTACACATACATACGCAGCTGCAATCGCAGCCTTCCTTGGGATGCAGAGTGCAGCTTAACAAGCTATATGTGGCCTTGATTCAGGACAGGCACCCCATCCCTTATTCATTACAATGGAACAGGCGTTGGGAGCCCCACACTTGTACATGACGCAACCTGTCGGTGCCGTCACCAGTGTCAGCCAAAGGGCAAATAAGAGGGCCTGCGACGGTGATATAATTGATATTTACTTAGATACCTCTAGACCTGAGACGGACAGTCAGCCTTAACTCACCCTGCTATATTCTCCATGTCATCCCGCGTCTCAGATTCTTCCTTCCTCCTTCTTCTCTCCATTCGTTTTCTTCCCCGACTCACAGTAGCTACCAGGTAGTGCCCAGGCATCGGATCCCCAGGATCTGCAAGCACAGTCCCCGGTGCTGTGAACTGTGAATTCACGACCCACGTGCATCTGCTGCAGTCTCCCATCCGAAGGTTTGGATGATCTGAGCAAGCTGCCGGCGTCTCCCGGCAATGCCCTCACTTTCGCTCTTGAAAAGGGCCCCTCGCGACCCGAAAGATCAACAGCCGCCGCCGAATTCCGGACGAAATCGTACCAGCCCCGATAATGCCGTGGCCGACGATGGCAGCAGCGGGAGTGGCAGCGGTCCGGCTGGCACCGGGAAGGAGCGAAGGGCCTCAAAAAGAGAGTTTCTCCAAGGTCTAATCAGCCGTTCGCTATTCATTGGGAAGGCGCCCTCACCCGCCTCGGCCGCTTCGACCCCTCAGCGGGGGAAGGGGGACTCGCATCTAGCGACGCCGCCACGCAGCACTGCAGCTGTACGTTTGAATGTTCCTTCCTTTACTGCAACCAATTCCCCGCCACCCCAACTCCGTCGATGCACCACGCTAGTGACAGGTGTCACTGAGGCTGCGTCCAAACGAGGCAATCGCCTGATTGCCGCGTGACCACCCATGCTTGGCTGTTCCTGCATTCAATTATAGGAGGAATCTGGGGAGATCCAACATTTCCCCACAAAGACCCTTGTCCTCCCAACATTCCTCGTTGCCCCTTTCCATCCCTGGACTCTCTGCCAGACCATGCGGTTTACTTATAATCTCAATTGACAACGGTACTTAGTCCTCGCCGATTCCTGGCTCAGAGACGTCGCTATCTCCACGGTCCCCCGTCAACCCGAATAAGCCATTGCCCTCTCCGCCTCCCCCAGGAAGCGAGCAAGCCAAAGACCCCCCGGCGAAACCAGTGCTGAAGTTAGACCGCATCATGGCCTCGCTTACCGACGCCGAGATCGAGAAGCTCTTCTCGGGGGCCCCGCAGTACTTTGCCCGGTCCGAAGGCCACTACACCGGCGCCCCTCACCCGTCTGTGGCGTTCCCGTGGGACGAGGAATTGCAGATCCGCGACCTCACCGACCATGTCCAGATCGAGCACAAGGCTTGGAGGTGCTTGACCACATGGCCGCACATCACTCGCGACATCCAGTCCGCCCAGCTGGGAGCGACGGCCAAGCCCGAGAAACAACGTGCCCACTACTACCCGCGCTGCCGCGAGCGGCCTAACATGCTGAGCATGGCAGGCCTCGAGAAGGGGAGTTTGGGCTACGAAGCTGTCCTGGAGCTTGGGGTTGCCGATGCCCTCCGGGAAGAGCAGGCGGGTTTCGAGGCCATTACCTCGAGAGACCCCGCTGTCGCCGACCAGCGCCAGAAGATGTTGGCGTCCAAGGAGGGCCTACGGCGCCTCGACGAGACGGCAATATTGGAGCAGCTCATCAAGAACGGTCGGAGGTACACTGAGCCGCACCCCCGGGAACACCGCGTGACAAGCGAGCTTTACAACGAGCTCTTCCTCCAGATCTTACACCCGCCAACGAAGGTGCTTGACCACAATGACCCATATAGCCTCTCTGTGCAGATACAGGCACTGGTCAAGGTTTTGGCAGCACCGAGCATGTGGATCGACTTCTCCCACGTCGAGTGGCGCATCAGGTTAGGCCAGCTGCTCTGGGCAGCTGAAGACGAAGTTGGGGACGGGGCTTCGACTAAAACCGGAAGTTCAGCCAAGGAGGCCCACGAAGAGAGATATTGGCTTCTCGTGCAGATTTTACTGGCATGCGAGCTCCTTGTCAGGCTGGACGCTATCACGGAAGGCGATGAGCTAGGCTTGGAAAGTATTAGGCCCTGCGAAATCCATCGCTTCGAGAAGGACGCCAATGGATCAGTGAGGTGGTCGATGCACCTGGCTCGAGCATGGCTGGAGAATATCGAGGTGGTTAAGACAGAGCAGAAAGAACAAGAGGGGCAACAAGAGAGGCCCTCCAGTTGGTTGGCTACGTTGACGAAGCGCATATCACTATCCCACGAGGATGGCCATCACCAGCATCAAACGCCGGTATATGCGATAAAGGGGAAACACTGCCAGCGGCAGGTTGATGGGCTTACACATTTTGCCGGACGTCTGAAATGGCCTGGCATTGAATCTTCTGCTGCGAAAATATCAGAGAGCTGCCGGGCCGTAACGGATGGCGCCCCTTTACACACGCCGTTGGCCAGTCCGGCCAGCCGGGGTAGCCAGCGGTCTTCCTATTTTGGAGGCTCCAAGGGAGACGCGAATATCAAGAGGACGCCATCGAGACGACAAAAGTTGTCAACAGAACTTCACCCTTCGGGCTGGCTGTCAAAGAGCTATGTCTCCGGCCTGATGCTCCCCGGCGAGGGTATCTACCATTTCTTGATGTCAACGCTCTTGGAGAATGACCTGGAGGCAATGGCAAGTCTGGGCTCAATGGCGAACCTTTGCGGCGGGTTCGTCTACAGCGGAAAGAGCTTCTGGAGCACCGCGTGCATTGTCGGCCGTGTTCTAGCCGCAGGGAAAGGATCTGCCGAGTGTATGGGATGGATATCCAGCGATATAACGCCTCAAGGTCTTGGTGAGGGCTGGGTAAACATCGAGGCTACAGACCTTCCAGGTAAGTTGTGGTGATGTGTGGTTCGGCAGGCAGATGGTTGACGTTACACACAGAGGATGCCCAGTGCATCAACAAGAAGGCCAGGCTCTGGGCCAAAGCGACGATCGAGAGGGAGTCAAACGTGCTGGGGGATACGGATCCTTCCTCCGTACTCCCGGCCGACTTTATCATCCCGTTCGAAAACATATATGGCGAAAACCCGCCGCCGATCGTCACAATCGAACTCAAGGCGCTCAGTCTCTGGGCACCCGTCGATTCCGTACATACCACGCCGACCAACGAAATGGGAGCCACGCCCTTCTCCGAAATCAGCAAGCCACCTGAGATCCACACCTACCCGGCAGCAGTCTCATTTACAGTAACCGAGGCAGGAAGCGAGGAAGCGAAAGAATATACGTACAACCTCTCCAACGATGTCTATTTCGTAACTGCACACCCGTGCGTCCCGTCTCAGTACGTCAAGATCTTGAAGTCGCCATCCAGTCCCACGATCCAGCACGTCGACCTCTCTGGCAATGGATCAGTAGGAAAGACGGCAAGCGTAGTCGGTAAGCATTGTCCTCGCTTGATTGCAAATGCGAAATGTCGGACTAACTTATTTTGAAGGCCACCCTCTACATAAGTACTATACATATACGGCCATCCACCTGTCGGAACTCTTGACCAAGCAGGATTTCCCATTGGAGACCCTGCTAGCCAACTACTCGACTACAGCTCATTGCCCTACCCTCACACCAGCTCCTGGTAATGCCGCCAAGGTGCTCGTGATCGACTGCATCACCGGCTTCAGCCAATTACCCCAAGAGCATGAGATTCCCCTGTCACCCATCCTCCAGCACTCTCGAAGCCGATCGCCAGCCATGAGCGAGACTGAAAGCATTGCGGCGAGGGAGGCCGCTCGAGCTCCAGGCAGCGGCCTCGAGGGGCCAATTGAGACTGCGGCGAAGAATATGCATCATGAGACGAGAAGAAGACAGTTTGGCTCGGACATGGAGATCTTGGTCAGGGCCTTCTGTGCCGAGAGGGGGTGGAACGCCTTGATCAGCCGGAGGAGACGCGGCTGCCTGGCATGTGCCATCCGGGAGGCCGGGGCGCTGGGATGGAAGGTTGTTATCAGGGTGGACTGATGAGACACAGTGGTGCGAGGGAACTTCGACAGGAAGAGGTCAGAGGAGGAGCTTGAAGGAAGGGGCATCAGGGGGATGCCTCATATCGGATGATTGAAATGCTGGTGATTGTCAAATTGTTTGTAGCGAATATACCCTGGGCAGGACGACCATTGGTCATGGATTATTTACAGTACCAAGTACTCTGGCATTACCGGATATTGAGAGCGAAGTGGGATTTCATGGTGTTTTGAGCAGGATCACACGAATGTTTAAAAGCCTGACGAACCATTCGATCCGCCGTAACACTTCACACAGCGGGCAACGGTTAGGTACTGATACGAGCCCAAAGACGGTTCATTGTAGAGCCGAGGTGGTAAACCTGGATGCGAGTATCAAAGATGCACTGCGTGTCTGTCCTCGTTTCTCCAAGCGAACGAAGACCCGCACGGTAGGGGAGCTGGAAACAGAGCGACACTACAATCTGTCTGTTCAGGGACTATGTCCAAAAAAGAAAGAAAAGCAAATCCATCCCACGATTTCCACCTTCCCCTCCAACCGCCCCCCTCCCCCCCTTTTTTTCTTCTCCCTCACAGGTCATCACCCCCAAGGGTCGGGGACTCGTCATACGCGGCCCACTCGTCCCACCCCTTCCTCTCGCCCGGCAGGCGGACGGCCTCCCACTCGTCCCTGGAGACGGCGGCCCAGTCGTCGGCCGGGATCCAGCCGATGTAGGCGCGGTCGCCGAAGCCGCCGACCCAGTACACCGAGGTGACGACGAGGCGGACGAAGTGCGACCGGTGGATCCGGTTGCCGGGGAGCCAGTGGCGGGCGTCCGGGTGGGCGGCGACGAAGCAGTCGGCTATGTCGGAATCGGAGGTGGAGGTGGTGGGGGCGGGGGAGGGGATGTCTTCTAGGTAGCCCATTAGGGAGAAGCGCGGGAGGTTGGCGGCCGAGTAGGGGATTGGTTCGTGGTGGTGATGGTGATCGGAGTCGGAGTCGTCGGAGTCTCCTTGGCCCGGGAAGAGGTAGTCCAGGAGACGGCCCAGGAACGAGGGAGGAGACGAGGTCGAGGAGGAGGAGGAGGAGATGCGCTTGGACGGCGGGTGCGGCGGCGCCCACCGCACGGCGAGGCTGATGTTGGAGCCGGCGCGCACGTTGCGGAAGTGCGTCGCGATGTCGACGGCCAGGATCGTCGGGTTGCCCTCGTCCTCGCAGTCGGCGACGTAGTCGACCAAGCCCAGCGGGACGCCGCCCAGGCCCGAGGGCCGCCTCTCCGCGGCTCCCGGGCCGGAGCCGGAGCCGGACTCCTCCTTGTCCTCGGGGAACACGGTCGAGAGGGTGCCGAGCGGGCTCAGGGCTAGGATGCGTCGGCCCATGACGGCGGACTCGTAGGCGGTCGGGATGCGGTGGCCGCGGGCGGAGAGGGGGTCGGAGGAGCGGTCGTGGGCGTCACTGCTGGGCGTCCGCGCCACGGCCGCGGCGGCGGCTGCGCCGCAGGTGGCGAGGATCGCGGGGATCACGGTGAGCTTCATTGTTGCTGTTTCGGGAGAACGCTCAACTCGTTTCGTGGCCGATGAGGGTTCTTCGCTCAGGAGACTAGAGCAGTGGGAAGGTTGTGAGGTCCGGGACCAGCCAGGAGGGGGTTATGTTTGGTAGACAGTCGCCAAGGATTAGTAGCGTGGTGGGGTGTCCGACTGGCTCGAATGGTTGGATCTTGCGACTGTCATACGTCAGAATTCCAGCCAAGAAAGGTAGGTAGCTAAGTTGCTAAAAAGCATGCTCCGCGGAAACTCACCCCGCCGCCCTTCTGTCTGAAGTTGGATTGCGGTGATGCACTAGCCAGTGCTACCTCTCGTTATCTCTTGGCAGATCAGACGATTGGCTACGGAACAAAGGATGGATCAGGCGCACCACCAAAGCTAAAGATGGGGCTAGCCGTTTTTGTCACGGTTGGCCATGGCTATTCCAACTGCATTGTCGCACCTGATGTGGCCGGCAAGTGAAGGCTTAAGAATTCAGGTAGCTGCCGGGCTTCTTTTTTAAGGAACACAGTTTTAAAAAGGGTCGTCCCTGAATCGAAGCCTTGTGCATGTTTCTCCATATCACTGCTTACCTACCAACCTAAGGCACAGTACATAGCTCCGTACCTAGTATCCCCACTTTACCTTCACCCCACCTGAACTTTCCGATCCGACCCGGACCCACCAAACTTACGCTAGTATTCGGTCGTGAACAACAAACCCCGATCTTTCCACTGCCAACAGTGGTGCTTCAGCGACATCGGACGGATTGGATATAAGTTGAACATATCCAAGAGTGCTAGCTCTGGGATGGCTCCGTATCATGGGTATGATAGAAGTTGGAGTGGCGTGATTTGTACCCTCACCGATCCACTCGTCGCAAAAGCCGCGTCACCAAATCTGGGTCTCAAGGCGGACTGTGGCCCCTTCCGGATGATCGCTTCTCTAGCACAGATGTTTGCAACAAAAACGGGGTTCCAGTCACGTCGTAGCAAGCAAGAGACATGTTAGATAGTTCGACTTCGTTCAAGTGGGCGGGCATTAGGGTAGGGTGCTAGTTTATCAACCAACATCGCAGGGCCAGGCTTGCTGCACGCCCTCATCCAACAGGCAGGTAGCCCAAGCCTGTCCGTCCGGATCCCACTATCCACCCGTCCTCGCCTCAAAGTCAAACTGGGGTATCCCATCGTCTACATCTGTCCTCCACCACATAATTCGTAACAAATCGCGCAAAAAGTAGTCCGAATAGATGTCCCAATAGATCAGTCCGGATAGACACACCCTTCTCCCTGTTCGCCGCCGAGTCCTCTTTCTCCCAAGCCTGGGTAGGGAGAGGCCAGTACGTCCAAATGAGCTCGCCACCACGATCTTCCGTGAATATAATTCCATATCAAGAATCCCGATGGGTGAACCTGCTTCGTCTCTCTCCGAGATACAGATATCGGCGTGGAGACGGGCGTCATCCAAAATCAAGCCGGAAATGCATCCCGTAAATGGCAAGAATATCCAGGAATGGTGGAAACAACCCAGAGAACCTGCGGTGCACCGGACGAAGCGGCAAAGGAGAAGAAAAGAGAGACAGAGAGAGAGAAGCCCCTGTAACCATCTACAAGAGTCCCGGGTCCAAAAGCGCCGTATCCGGCCTCGTACGTAAATACCATCCATCCCTGGAGTCGAAAAAGAAAAGGCCGATTGTTTATGCCGAATGTCCCCCAGAGAAACCTCGCAGGAGAAACAGAGACTTGGTATCGAAAGGAGTTTGCAGTAGCACCGGAGAAAAAAAGACATCGCCGCAAGAGAGAGACAGAGAGACAAAATGGCCATCTAAGATATGAAACGCCGAGCAAGCAAAATCCCCCAAGGAAATGGAACAAAATCATTAACATGATAGCGACGGACGAAAGTGCTGGGCCTGGTAGTGATGACGAAGCCGCATTCTATCCACCGAAGGTCATGTGCGCGCATCTTCGAGGCCGGTATTTCGGGAGGAAATGCACCACCATTTAAGGCCTTCCTGGTATCGGGCTTGCCATAGCAGGTAGCTCTGAATAGTTAACCCATCGCGGAAACGATACGCTATAGGCATCAATCCCAGGTATGTGGAGGAACACACGAGGTTCAAAAAGCTGGCGAAAAGCTTTTCACAGACTCATCGTCAGCCACTCCCATTCCTGTGGGCCAGCACCGGCACCACCTGGAGTTATGGTGGCACCGGATTGACTACTCGCTATGCTCGTCATGCTTGACCCAATTGATCGCTGGGTCATGCCGAAGCTGCTGGCGAGTCCCAGATTGCTTGGCTTCGTCGACGCACTGATGAAGCTGTTGCTAGAGCCAACTGACGGAGCACCCTCGTTGGATCCAGTCGAGTTCTCAGGGCTATCGATATCCATGCTGGCGGTGGCTTGGTCTTCCCCGGCACCCTTGCTATGACGGCGTTGTCGTTTCGAACCCGTGGCTGCCGATCGCGGCAAAGAGATGGCGGCACCCGGGCCGGGTGTGCTCTTTGGTGGAGCCGCTGCAATGGGCACGACGCCTTTTCCGCCGACAACTCCGCTTGTGGACCCGCTGCTGCCGTGATAGCTCGTGGGGGTACTGCCCGCTGTGCTCCCTCCTGAAGCTGAACCACCAATCGAGCCCCCGCTATCGTGGACGCTCACGGCTCGGTTCTGGACCGGTGCCGACGTGGGTTGAGTGGTCGAAGTGGTGGCACTGGACGAGAGGGCGAGCATCGAGTTCTTTCTGGTGTTGGTTCCCGAGGTATTGGCGGAAGCACCCACGCCGGCGTTCTTCTTAGCTCGAGTGCTCGTTCCCCCCACAGGCAGATTTGCACCGGAACCACGGTTGCGTTTCTTGATGACGTCTGTTTTCAGACTGAGCGGTCGGACGACGCCGTGGAGTTTCAAGAACAACCCACAAGCGTTGCAGAGGGGCTGGCCTTCGGGATTTCGGCGCCACAGCGGAGTGGTTTGTGTGAAGCAGTTTGTGCACGTGGTCGGAGCATTACCATCACCTTGGTTGCCGGCGACTCCTTGCAGGTTGGTCGTTGATCCCTGCCTGGAACCGGACGGCGAGGATGGTCGGCTCGGGGCAACTGAGGAGACGCCGGACATTTGGCCAGATGGCTCAGGAGGTGGCGAGTTCGGCGTTGACCGAGAAGGATGATCGGCATGGATTCCTCGGCCGGCAAGGCCTGGAGTGGACGCAGTCCTCGGTATCTTGCCCTGGTGTCGATCTGCAGCTTGTCCGAAGGACTGGGACTGCGACCTCTCAAGGCTTCCCCCTTCCCAATCGCCGCTCACATCTACGAACTCGGTTGTCGTGGACCCGATCGTGACCTGCTTGCGAGGTGGACCGCCAGGGTATCTCGCAGCCTGTGTATTGAACTGGCCAGGTAGTGATGGATCCCACTGCAAAGAAGAGGTGCCCATATCAAAGCCAGCATCCTCCATTACCACCGGAGAAAAGTCTCGAGGCATTGCCATGTTGCGATCGGCGAAGACACCTCCCTCGTCGTCTTCTCCGTCCGAGTCGGCACCAAACTTAAACATGTTATCCTGCATCATCGGAACAGCGGGTGACCGAACTGTGTGGTCAGATTGGAAAACATGGGCGGGGTCAATGTGCGCAAAGGAGTTGGTCCCGGCAAACGATGAGACGGGGTCAGTACTGGTAGCGGCAGTGGGAAACATCGAGTTCCCGTTGCCGTTGTACACGAACTGAGCCATGGCATTGTTCATTGAATTTGGCCCGGTTCTGAAGGCGTGCGACCTCTGGTTGCGCGGGTCAATTGACGCAAAGTAGAAGTTTTCGCCTTCATTTAGGGGATGCGGAGTCGAAGCCGTAGATTGATAGGCAGACCCGGGAGGGGAATAGTAGTCTGTTGCGGGCAACGAGTTCCCGTACAAGCCCGGAAACTGCCCGTGAGTGACCAATGGAGACGACGAAGACGGCGAGAACGAGAAGTTCTGTTGGAAGGGACCGGAAGACGTCATTATAGGGTCGTTCTCAAGCGTGAAGGCGTCCAGCGCGAAAGAAATCCCGGGCTGATTGAGCGACTGAGTGAGGTTCATCTGGCTAGACTGATCGAGAGAATATTCATGGAGATCGGAGTCAGGGCCAAGCTCGTTCGCGACAGGATTGCTGTTGATGGCAGGAACATGGGGGGAGAAGTCAGCGGGACGTTTCCGAGTCTAAAGGCACAGATGGTCAGATATCGTCATCGTCAAGTGCAACTTTGGGGGCGTGCGGGGACGGCGTTGGGGCTGCGTGTCATCCATCGTTCCAACAGGCGCAGATAACTTACACGTCTCTCGTCTATGCTCGTCTTTCGATGATGTCGGGCGACATAGCCAAATTCGTCCTGCACGCGTTGCTGGTGGCGTGGGACAGGGACGGATTGAGGAACAAAGTGCTGCGAGGATTCCCTCCTTGACTTGATGGGGATGGCAGGGATGGCCGAGTGATCCGACCGGTCGTCCGCCCGCTGGGATGTTGTTACTTGCGAGGCATGGAGGGCGAAAGCTGCGGGCGGAGCAACGTTATCAGAATAAACGAAGTCGTCCAGGCTCATTGGTTCCGATTGCGGCGGGTTCTGCTCAGATGCTTTTCGCAATTGCGAAATGCCGCTGGGTGCGTTGATAGCGGCGCCAAATGGATGTTGGAGGTGTCTTTGCCAAATGGTCAATTAGCCTCTTCCCTGTCGCAATCGAAGCCCCAGTCTGCCAGAGGGGGAGCACTCACCGAGCCTCCTCTTCCCGCTTGGTCTTGCGCAAGTTCACGTGCATCATACGCCATGTCAAGTTCTCCAGACGTTCCTGATTTGGCATCTGATGTTTCATCCTGTTAAAGAAGCGCCATACCTGGGTCGCCAACGGATCTTGCTGCTGCAGCTCCTCAGGGCTCTGGTTGGACCCCATTATGCGGTCCTGGAAAGGGGGAAACACGGCGGATTGCAGTAATTCATCTCGGCCACCGCTGGCGTATGTCGTCGGGAGACCAAGTCCGAGTTCCTGCAAATTCGCGCGCAGGTTTCCGGGGTTGGTCTGGGGGTTGGAGGTTGGCGGTGGGACGCCGTGGAGAGGCCGTCTCGGGAAGCGGAAGTCATGCTCTGTTGTAGTGGGATTGACCGGGGCCAAGGGACTTGACCTCGCGATTGGAGTCGCTGTGCTGGTAGCCATTGCCATAGGGCCCAACAGCGTTGGAGTCAAGAGGATGGAGGCGGGAGTTGGCAAAGTGCCGGAAGGTGGGTTTTTCCCACTTTCGGCTCGCCGCACAGGCGTTGATGCCTCCCGAAGCACAAGCCGAGCAGCGTGTGGTTTTCTCGATTTCCGGCCTCAGACTCGAGGAAGAAAGGGAAACGAGACAATTGACAAAAGCAGCTACGATTACCTGGCGCTGCTCTCGGCTGGGGAAGGGAACCGTGTCCGCCAGGTGTTTCTCAGGTGGTGTTTGGCTACTTGTGGAAGAGAGACGCAGACGGGAGGGCGGTGGCGCACGGAGGCAGGAACAAAGATAGAGTTGAGCAGAGAGACAGTACATACATACATACACTAGAGATGGAGTTGCTGGCTGTGTGGCACTG
Organism: Phialemonium atrogriseum; assembly: GCF_030411735.1. Lineage (NCBI taxonomy): Eukaryota > Fungi > Ascomycota > Sordariomycetes > Cephalothecales > Cephalothecaceae > Phialemonium > Phialemonium atrogriseum. Next base: position 385,055 of record NW_026848145.1, read on the forward strand.
TGGACCGTGGAATATTTCGGGTGGTGCTAATATCTGGTGGTGCACACTACCATAGCGGGCTTAAAGCTAACAGGGGCTGGAATTGGCAGCAAGACATCCCATCAGTGGGGTTGGCGTCAACTGGCCAATCCTACCAGCCTCAATTCCGCCGAGGGAAGTGGATAATGGGTGCGCGGCCAAAATTATACTTCACTGTCAAGGGTAGGTAGATCGACCCCTCTCAGCAGGTACTCAACAGAGCAAATGTCTCCAGGAGATTCCTGGGATTTGCTTTCCACATCTAGATCTCAAGCCGTGCTATCGTGAGTATGGAAGTTACCAGCTTCTTTCATAGGCAGAATTGGCTGCAGGACGAGAAGGGAGGATGAGAAGGGATGGGGGCACCTGTACGCATACACGACAAAATGCGGCATGGAAAACGGGTTGAAGCGTGGAGGAGGAGAAAGTATCGAGTACCTTCTCCACCCGCTTTTTGCTTCACCCTACCAGGCCTGCCCTTCGTCGCGGCAGGGGGGCCATGTGCTGTACCGTGCGTTCACCTTGGCTACGTCCAACCGTGCAACCCTAGCGTGCACTGAGTCGGGACGAACGTTGAGAGTCGAGACGGCTGCAGAGCGGCCGCGCTCCATACTCCATCTCAGGGGAGTACTACAGTAAGTGGTTTCCGAATACGTACGTGCCTACCTTACGATAGTGCCCGATTTCCCTGGCAACGATAGGGCTAGAGTGATCGATGCAATCCACTGCTGAACGATGAAGTCAGGAAAGTTCATGTGGGTGCGGGGCATGTCTGCTGGTGAACAGCCAACTGGGAGAGGTCTATTTCAATCCCAGCTTTCCGTCGCACCTAGAATCCTGCATGGATGCCTTGCGGCCTACAAAACAAGAACAGTGGCAATGGGCAATGATTGGTGTTTAGCCCGGCTCACCGTGCATTCTACATGCCATGCAGCACGGTCGTCAGAGGTAGGTGAAGAAGTGGAAGTAATGCGGACCCTGAAAAGAACCGTTCTCCACCTCCCACGCTCTGATGATGTCGATATTAAGGTAGCCCAGGTCCTCGGTTCCCGTCCTCACGAACTCCAATTGATCCCAGGTTTTCGACCTCGGATCGAGTGGAGGTTAGGCAGCAGGTACTAATAAACTGGACCAAGTTACCTAGTAGATGAAGAGAACGAGACGTGGAACACCCACCGTCATCTCAGCTCTCAGCACGCGTAAAATAATGCCGCGCGCGGGTGGGAACCTACCTAGCTTATAAAGACCCAGAAGAGAACGGCAGACGCTATATCCTTGCTGCTCCTGCTCCTGCTGCAGTAGCGAAGCAGTTGCGTGGGCGAGCGCCTGATAGGGTGGGGTTCGAGGACTCATCTCTCCTACCTACGATACGTATCTTCATTTATAAGGCGACCTGGACGATTACGGAGCACAGCACTGCGAGCCAACAGCCGCGACGGATAAGCCCTGGTAGACGGCCCTCCAACTCTGGCCACTTGAGAGGTTTTCCATTTTATAGTTGTGAAGGACGACAGAATAACTACAATTATGTATTGAGTATGTGTAAATGCCCGTGTATAAGACCAAGTTTCACAATCAGTTGTTCAAGACTCGGGAGAAGCTTAATCACGGATCACCAAGTCGATTAGTACTGCTAACAAGTAATCGGGTCTCCCTATCAGCATATCACCGTGCAGAAATTGGGGGCAAGTGGAGTTGCCAAGTATCGGGTACATCCAGGGCAGAAGCAGGGATTTAAAGCACTTGCATGCATGCATCACTGTGACCCCCACTCTTGGACCGCTTCACGATTCCGTATTCCCTACCCCGTAGTGTTTTGGCCACTCAAGACCCGTTTTCAAGTTCCAACATGCCTCTACGCATGTACTGCGGTATGGTTGGTTGCACACAGAAGCGCAAGTCCCGCAAGGAATCAGAGGAGGCAGGAGGGCCGTAGCGGCGTGTCTCCGCTGGGCCCGAAAGGGCGTGTCTGGACGTGCGAGTCATACCGCAAACTTAAGCTAAAATGGGCCCCCACTTCCGGTATGCTCCGAGCTAGCGTTGGCTAAATTCGATCATTTTCCCGATCTGCTCCGTATCTGCCCAGCCTCGCCTCGCCCTACAGATACCTGGTATTTGTACAGTACACACCGCATAGTACATTGATGAACGGGATGCCATGGATGGATGCTTTCGTCGGTTCGATCGCCAGCATCTTGAAGCATATGCCTGGCGGATGATTTCCGGGTCTTGTTGACGGAGTCGCCCTCGCCTTCGCCCTACGGCGCGCCAAGCTGCACTGATGCGAGGTGCAATGCCTCCAATCTCCAACCTCGTCTGCTTTGCGTCTGCTTGCGGCATTTCAAACACCCCTGGTCCTGGGATCAGGCCGTCGTCTGTTCCTTCATATGGACGGGACCATAGGTGGAGCATCCTCGCTAGCGACAATAGCGGGAATCCAGCATCATCATGATACGCCGTAGAAGATCCATCACGGAATCACATGCAAATTGGAGACTGGTTTGGTGAGACCGCCCGCTTCAGAGTAGGTATCCGAGACACCTTTCTCTGCCTACCTATGACATCGCCACCGGAGCAGCAATGGGGCTAAGAGGACGCTGGAAAGCCTGCATCCCCGTCGCCACGTTCTGCTTCGTCTCCGAATCTTGGTGGATGACATAGGGGGCATCTTTGTCGGCCATTTTCCGGCAGCAGAGCTCAATCGGGTTCTCGATTCCATGGCGATGATTATATTGATGTATGCTTTGGGCGTCGTCCGGGCATCGTCCGGGCATCGGACTTCATGAAATAGCCGTCACCTTTACCCCTGATATACACCAAAGAAGCCTCCTCTTGAAATCGACTCCTCCCCTCCTCCCGCCCGCGGACCCCCACTCTGAGCCTCCATCGTTGTCGATATCCAGGCCTAGCCGTTCGAGCTCGTCCGTGAAGCGTTCGTCGATTTACATCTTTCGCGAGGTATCACAGACCGGCTGAGAGAGGGTGGGAGGTCGGCAGTTTAAATAGGCGTGCGCAGATGTCCGCGGAGATCTGCTCAGCTCGGCGTCTTGCACTATCCTGCTTATCTTTGCGATATCCCAGCTCCCCTCCAGATCTGTCCAACCAGGTCGTCCCGATCTATCAGGTGATGAGACGCAATTCTTGCCTGGCATGAGCAAAACGCCATCCCGTTTCTCGTCAAAGGAGATAGGTAATGAATGGCCAGGGCGAGCAGGGAGCCCTATCATACATTTCATTCGCTCGCGCAAAGCCATCCTGGTTCCGCGGCGTGACTGGACTGTTATTCTAAAATGTCCATGAAAGTCCTTATCGCACCTCTTTCCCCTTGTCCAGGTTTCAGAAGAGCATCTCCATGGTGATATAAGTCGGGTGCCTCCGTCGCTTCCAAAACACGGCGTCTTTCCATGAAGATGTTGCGCCATCCTGCTTTTGCTTCCCCGACTAGCACAGTTTACGCTGTCTATACACTTAATGCCGGTATAACACGCGTGTGGTTGATTGCAACCAGCATAGTTGCTCCAGCATTTGCTTCTTGAACACTCAGGTCCTCTTCAACCACGAATACCTTAATTCTCTCTATCTGGTTCATATATCAGGGGTTGATAAGGCTGGGTTGGTCGCCACACGCTCTCCTTTCTGTATCAGGAGTATTCTCGGTTGCCCCTGATCACTCCCGTGTCCCCTTTTCAAGCGTTTCGGCCCTTGTGACGACGGACGGAGCATGCCTGCTGATACGGATGCAAAACCGACGGCGTGCTGGGCGAGGATTCTCTCGACACCAACTTAGCTTTCCAGCTCTTACACCGTCAGTTCAGCCACGAATCACCTCAGGCAACGGAGTGGCCTGTTATGTGACAGCCCTCATCATCCCCCGTCCCCTGGAGTAATGAGATAGTTCTCATGTTTTCGTTTACTTGTGGATTAACTATATTTACATGATCTGGCCTTGATCTATCTTATATTCCAGGGCTGGTACTCCGGCGTGGTCGTTGCTTTGGCGAACCCGCAGCGAAGGGTACTTCAGTTTCTGGCATAACTCCATCAGCACTGGCTCTCCTCCTATAGAAAGTCTTCTACATATCATGGTGTGTCATAAAAGCCATGATATCCTGGCCGGGATTGCTCTGTAGACTGTGACCGGCATTTCCACTAACTTGTACGTCGGACCGCGTTCAGTGTTGGCATCAACTTGCCTTGACCCTGGCTAGAAACAAGGTCATGAAATCAGCGATGTGACTACTATCTGATTATATTTGGGTTTTTTAGTCCTATCAACGCATGCCATTTCTCTCCTTTAGCGGTAGGAGACTGGTGTCTGGGATGGCTAGCTAGAGAGGAAGCCTTTTACAGCAGCAGCGTCGCCAGTTCGTCTCTTCTTAGCCGATTTACCACACTGCGGTTCTTGCCAGTCCCAGAGTTTGCCTACCTCCTCTTCGCCTGAGTTCTAAATTTTCCCTGTCACGGGTTGGGGGGTTACATCTGTCAAACCAGCACCTGTGGCGCGTAGGGGAGGGCGCTGCAAGGCAGCAAGGCCAATGGCACCGTTTACAGAGAGCTGAAGCGCTGAAGAGTATAGGAACCCACTCTCAGCCATCTCTTCACCAACTCTGAAATGGGCCCCCCAATCAACCAGGAACTCAACGCGAAACGCGAGGAGCATTGTATCGCCGTCACACCCGAGAGGTAGTATTACCGGGTCGGAAACACCTGGATCAAGCGCAGTTTGCGGCCGACCGAATGGCAGAAACACAATGGCTACATGCATATCCCCATGTTCAACCAGGAGCATGTCCTTAATGAGGGTGCATGCCTCAAGCTTGTCGCCGACAAGATGGAGTAGGCACCCCCTAGCAAATGGGCTACGTCGATCAAGGACCTCAAGGACCTCACCGAGAGGGACAGTTAACTACCTGACAAGTTGCAAAGGCTTGAACGAGTGACCATAGTATTGTTGGGGAAACGATGCGAAGGATCCAGATCTAACACAGACTGAAATGCAGAAGGAATCCCCCAAGACTCCCAACCAGAGACCGGCGAACCTGCTCTTCAACCAACCGCCTGAGTCATGGGACAATCGAGCTACTCCTCCTGTTCTATTATCTTCTCCTTTATTTTCCCTCCCTGTCATTTTGAACCATCCCCAATCCCCTTAGTTATCCCTTGTTCACAATACCATACCCTCCCACAGTCCGTTGCCCGTCACCCGTTACCCGCTGCCGAAAAAAGAGATCCGGGGAAGAGAAAGAAGGACAGAGAAAAAAAGAAAAGAACGAAGGTGCCCAAAAGAAAAAGAAGAAAAAAGGAGGCAGCAACCCCCCCCCCCCCCCCCGAATAACCACCCAAACCTAAAGCATAGCCACGACAGCAACAACCCCGCCCAGAACTGCCCCGACAGCCTTGACGCCGACATCCCCCGCCACACGCGGGCCGGCATTCTTGTTGCCATCGCCGTCGCTCGCCGTAGGCGCCGACTGCTCCGCGCCCACGATGCCGAGCGTGGTGGTGCTGCGCACGTCGCCGCTGGCCGCGACAGCGACCGTGGCGGGGCCGACGGTGGTGGCGACGCTCCCGTCCGACGTGACCACGACCGTGACGGTGGTGGTGCGCGTCGCCCACGACCACTCGTTGCCCCACTGGCCCCAGGGCCCGCCGCCGCCGCCCCTGCCACCCGGGCCCCACCCGCCGGGCCCGCCCGCCCACGGAGAACCGTCCCACTCGCACCCCGTGACCGTGTACGGCCCGCCTGTCCAGGGCCCGTCTCCGTTGCCCCATGGACCGCCGTGGTGGCCGGTTATGGTTGGGAAAGTGGCGGTGAAGACGCCGGTGCTGCCGGCCGAGGAGCAGGACGCCCAGCGGGAGCAGAGGGACGAGGACAGGGAGGAGTAGGACGTCTGGGCCGTCGGCGTGGCGGAACAGGCGGAGGATAGGCAGCTTGATACGGAGGCGCCCTGGCTGGAGTCGCAGTAGTTGGAGGGGGAGGGCCAGTCGGTGGCTGAGGTGAAGAAGGAGGAGAAGCAGGAGTGCTGCGGAGGGGAGATTCTTAGTTAGGAGCTATTCCGGGGGCGGGTTGGGAGAGGATGGGAAAGGGACGGCTTACCGCGCAATTAGGAGCGCCTCCCCACCATTGCGCCTGGGCAATGGCAGGTGCCAACAAGGCCGAGATGGTTGTGCGGAACCTCATGGATGCGGTGCGATCTTTGTGCTGTGTAGTTGAAGCTGAGTCACTGTGGTCGGTATGTGAGAGAGGCTATATGGTCTCCCAGAGATATAATAAGTAGATAGTGGCAGGAGTCTCCTTAAGCTGAGGGGAATGTCGGATGGGTCATATGCTCCAATTCCTCCGAGAAAAGGTTCCGCAAGAGGGTTATAATAAGAGCTAGGATCAATGATATTTATTACTCTTCGGGTAGCTCAATGGTACCCCAGGATGTGGAACGGGAGAGGGTTGAGAGGATATGTACGGCAGCTGCGCCAGTGACGCCCGTTATTATTTATATCAGCCAAGGAGCACGTAGGGATATCATGTAAGCCTGGCGTTCCCTGAGGTATGTGTGGATAAGCCCGGTGGTAGCTCGAGCTTAAACCAAAGAGCAACAGCCCCAGCCCGTCCTCCCTTCCTTCCCGGAAACGCCAGTCGATCGTCCTGTCTCGCACCGACTCCCGGAGCGGCGGGGCAGCAGAGACAAATGCCGCGCGGCCCTGCCTCGAGGAGTGGCTGTGGCCGGTGAGCCATATCATGTCTTACTGCTGCGGTGTCACCAAGACCAAGTCTCGGCGATTACAGTTTGTGTAAGTTGTGTCTAGCTATGCGCCTGTGGAGCAGGAGAGTCGTCGTCGTCCTCTAGGCGATGGAGGTGCATGAGCCGAAAGCACCGAGAAGGGAGGGGTAGTAGTGACGGGTTGGTGAAGAGAGCCATAGAAGAGAAGGGAGTGAGACCGGGATTCCAGAAAAAAGCCCCAGTGTGCTTGGCATACGAGGGCTTCGGGACCGAAGGGCACAGATGCTTTGCGGCTCGATTACGTGTCCTGGCCCGTTGAGCGACATGGAGCGGCGTCACTCATTGGCGGCGTGGCTCTCAGAGTTGACGTTGCTTGGGGAATGTCCGGCGCACCAACCAAAGCAAGGCTTGTGGCGGGACAGGCTGGCGTCGTGCAAGAGACGAACTCGAGTGGAAGCCGACCGATGAAACGAACTCACCAACGTCTCTCCCTACCGCAGAAATGTGCTGTCCCACCTTCGGGCAGTCGATTCTGCGCGGTCCGATGCTAATTGAGGACGACACGCGTTCGTGAAACAACCAAGTAGGGCTGAGGTTGGCTTATGCTTATTTGGAGCCCATGTTTCGATATTATTAGTTGAGGTATGTATCCCCCTCCCGTGCCGTTCCAGGTTGTTGAGAAATGAGAAATGACGTTGCTTCGGCGGGAATGATCGACGCCTGGGGCATTGATCCATCGATACGAGTCTCATTGTCCGCCTTGCCATTGGGAGGCGAATGCTCTCAACGAAACAAGACAGGATTAACACTAAGCATCTGATCATCTGTAAAAACTCCATTCGGCCGACCAGAAAAGACCCCTTACTCTACAAGTACAGACTCCCAGATCCTTCCAATTCGGTCACCCACGAGGCCGAGAGGAGGCCTCGCACGGCATGCTCTCTCCATTCCATGCCCCCTAGCCAGCTCCTCCAAACTCCGAAACTCAACATGCGCGTGTGATCAGAAGACACGAGAGAGACCAATGCCAGGAATGGAAAGTAAAACAAAAGAAGCAAGGAGATATACAATGTGCTGCACAACCCAGAACTCACCAGCCAAACCCGACATCAGCATCAGCAGCAGCAACTACGCCGCGCCGCGTAATGCGTAGGTAATTAGGAACCCAACAAATGCCCCCTGCGCACGTACACCCACTCCCAGTCCCTCATGCCTCGAGGTCGCCCCTGGAACGGATACCGCCGGTGGCCGGACCCTTTTCTTGCCCGTCGCTGCCCCTACAGCATGGTGCCAAAAGTCCCGTCCAACGGTATGGGCTTACGCGGACTGCCCTCTTCAGTCGCCGTCTTTCGGTGTCGGAAGGTAAATCCGACAAACAGGCTCTTGCCCATTTCCTCCTCGCGCTCCGCCATGGTCTCTAGAGCCATCTGCTTCTCGTGCACCTCCTTGTATTTGGCCATGTCTTCCTCGTTAGTGAAGTCATCGAAGTAGCCGGCGTCAGTCTCAGAGTCAAGCTGAGGGACGAATGGCGGCTTGGTTTCGCGCAGCGTGTCCCACGCCACCTCTGCAAAGTAGTGATGGCTGTAGATGTCCTGAATGTTCGAGAACCGCCTGCTCCGCGAGTTGATGCAGCTAGTCTGTGTCAGCACAAGTGGCGGATGGTTTGGGGAGTGATACTGCGAGATGAGTGAGTCCTTACGTCGTGATGAAGTTCCAAGTCCTGTTGCTCAGGAAGTAGTTTGGGTCCTCCCAGACTGGTCGCCGCAGAACCTCTTTCCAGTGCTTCAGATTCCGCCAAGTCTCATCAGGATTGGCACCGGCGAAGGGAGGGAATCCGGTCAAGGCTTCGAACAGCATGCAGCCCAGGCTCCAGTAGTCGACAGTAAAGTCGTACTCCTCTCCGCGGAGGACTTCTGGTGCCATGTAATCAGGGGATCCCACGACTGACTTTGCGTAGTTCACATCTCTCTCCCGCATCGAGAGGTAACCCTCGCGACGCTCGGCAACTGTTCGCTGGTCCATTGGCTTTCCGAAGGGAACGGGAGTCTCCGATGCCTTCTCCAGGCGCACGCGCATCGATTCGATCTTGGAAGGGGCCAAGAACCCAGCAGCCAGTCCAAAATCGGTCAGCTTGACGTGGCCGGTCGAGTCGACCAGGAAGTTCTCGGGCTTGAGGTCTCGGTGGATATAGCCCAGCTGGTGAAGAGCATCGACGGAGCAGAACATCTCGGCAGCATAGAACCGAGCATGGCGGTTGGACAAGACGCCAGTGTTATTGAGCAAGGTTCGGAAATCCCCGCCCGCCACATATTCCATGGCGAGATAAATGCTCTTGTCGTCCTGGAAAGAGTACAGGAGGCGAACTAGCCACTCGCTCTTGGCCGTGGTGAGGATGTCTCTTTCGGTCAAAACGTGCCGGATCTCGTCGAGCTTGAAGAGCAGTTGCTTGCTCATGACCTTGAGCGCGCAGACCTCCCTTGTGTCCTTCTTCTGGGCAAGGAAGACCTGGCCGTAGCCGCCCTGGCCGACCTGTGTGAGGATCTGGAAGTCGCCTTGGCGGAGCTTGACTCGCCGCTTGCGGAGATTGGCCCGCTCTCGGCCCGTGTACTGCTTCCACATCTGAGTATAGGCCTTCTGCTCTTCCTCCGTCTGGGGCTCCGGATTATCTGCCTTGAAGGCGTTAAGTCGATTCTGTCTCGATCCAACGTATGTGAGAAGGTCGAAGTAATAGTCGAGGAAGTCTAGCTTCGTGTCAGCATTGGGTCATCAGGAAGGCGATGGGCAACGAAAACCTACACAGCTGTGTAACATTGACGAGCCGCTTCACGTTGGGCTTCTGTAGGATCTCGCGCTCTTCGGGAGTAAGCCCTCTCGAGGTGTTGAATTTCTTGGCAGGGGTTGTCGGTCTCTCCTTCAAGTGGTAAAGCCCCTGGCGAGAGAGAGCGGCATGGCTCGTTTGAAACGAGGCATTGGCGGCACTGGCGGGGTTCCCTCGAGAGGGGGGCGTGTTCTCCTGTCCCGTCGCCCTCTGTGGAGAGCCGCCACCACTTGAGAATCCCTTGTGGATTGTGCTCTCGTCGGCAAAGCTCTCGTCAAAGTTTTGAATGTTGGTCTTCCCTGGGGCGAGAGGTGTTCCACTGCTCTGGGGACGGCTAAGTTTCAACGGGCTCTCGAGGGCATTTGTGGATGAGAGCTTCAGATTGTCAAAAACCACAGGAAGCTCATTTGCTCCGGGAGGTGCCATCTTCTTGCTGGGGCTGCCCTGGGGCGTGCTGGCCGGGGTGGTGAAGCTGTTCGTGGTGGGCGTAACCGGGGGCGGCTCAAGATCAGCCTTATCCTGCTTGCTGGCCCCTGGGAACAGATTGGACATGAAGCCCGCCATTGTTGTTGTTGTTGAGTGGTGCTGCTGACAATCAAGCAATCTTGGCTTCAAAGGGACGGGCAGCCTTTTCTCGGCACTGCAGCCAGCAGCGGAGAGGCAAGGATAGTGATTAAGGCTAGGTAGGCAAGGGGATACTGGATACTGGAGATTTGTGGTGGATGAAAGTGAAGAACTCGACCGAGATCACCTTGTGGGGTTGCGATGATGCAGGGAAAGGCGCCGGTGGATGCAAAAGGTTTGATCGGTGAGATACGGATATACATATGGCTGCGACCACAGCCCAACTTACATGGATACAACCTGGAAGGTGGGGTGTAAATCAACAACAGCGGGTTGCGGTAGCAACAATGGTGGGGTTCTGAGCTTGAACCTCCCAATGCCAATTCTGCTTATCAGCACGTGTTTGAGCACATGGTCAATACAGTTACCTACTTGACAAGGTACGAAGATACCAAGAAAGTTGAACACGGCCATTTCACGTCAATAACCCGACCTCTACAGCCGTATTAGGTTTGCCCAGAATCTAAGCCACGAGGAAGAGACAGTATCGACACACTGAGCTCTGCACCATGCCAAAAGAACGAAATTTCAATCCTGTCCAAGCCCAGCGGAAGGCTGACAAGGCAAAGGCCGTCAAAAAAGGTTTGCCTACCTCCCTTTTTGTCAAATTGTACACCGGTTCGGGAGGGGAACTAACATATCCATCTTATAGGAAAGGCAGCAGTCCAGTCACAGCGCAATGAGAGGCTTGCAAAGCGGAACCCAGACAGGATACAGAAAGAAATCGATGATCTGAAGGCTATCGTTGAGGGTGGGGGGAAACTCAGCAAACACGAGGAGCAAGTACTCGAGGCTCTCGAGAGGGATCTGAGGGTCGTCAAGAAGGCCCGAGAAGCCTTGGGGGACAAGGCGCCTGTGTTTGGCCGTGGGGGACCGCGACAAGATGGGGAGGGTAGGGGTGGAGTTCTAGGCAAGCGACGGAGAGGTGCCGATGATGCTTCCAGCAGCGACAGCGATGTGCCAGAAGACGTCAAGAATATTCCCATGCCGCGAGACACGCCACCCCCTATCCCGAAGGAGATACTGGATGAATGGTATGCCAAGCGGAGATCACGCCGGAACGCAAATACCAATGCAAATCTGGAGCCGCTTGGAGGAGGCAAGGAACGTTTCCAAAGGGAAACTTCTGAAAAGTCACCAGTGCCGGTTGTCGAAGCAAAGACAGTATATGAAGCCAAACCTATGGTGCGAGACCTGAGAAAGGAAGCCGTCAGCGCCTTCGTGCCTACGACTGTACGGTTGAAGCTGGACAAGGGCAAGGGTCAGGGTGGCCTGTTGGAACCCGAAGAGGCGGACAATCTTGAGAGAGAAGGCTATATGAAAGCTTCGGGAGGGGTTGGAGAAGTTGGAGAAGTTGAGGTTTCCACATCCAGCAATGCGCAGGTTGGAGAGCAAAGGGGGCCACGAGCGGTCATGATGGAGGAGGTGGAGGATGATGAAGGCTGAAGCTATTGGGCATCTGTGCAGACTGAGTGCAACAAACGCCCTAGAGCTGTACCAACCCATCCCAACGTATTTGGAGTGGTCTCTCGAGGTAAAGTTCCTAATTACCTGGATTACGGGGGATGGACTCCATATGCACTGCGTGCTGACACAGGATGATAGATAATTCCCTGGGACAACACAACCAAGTCCACTGAACCTGAGGAGGAGGCGCCCCTCCCGGCCCCGTCAACAAATTTTGGGCCCTAAAACGGGGCCTTGAACGGCCTAAATGACGGAGTATCATCCGTAGGCACAATGCCACCATTTGCAGGAGGTCTACTACATACAGCCGCTTTTGAGGCGTATCAAATGCCACAGAATTCTACCTATCCAACCTGTCTGTCAGGACAGCCGAAGTCTTTCAACTCATTTTTGCCACCTTCCCTTTATGAATCCAAAATACCATTTTGATGCATGATTAATCAGCTACTATTACCTAAGTTGCTCGCCGAATTACTCATAGTTATTCCCGAAAAGCGTTCCGACTCGGACCTTCCGAGTGAGGGGAGGGGCCGCCTTGGAAGAAATGACCCACCACTGAGTCTGCATCTGGGCAATGGCCGTGTCTGGGAGAATTTTTCACTTCATGATGGGTTCTGAATAACTGTGGGAAAGAAAGGCATGTTATGTCAAGTATTGTGTCGAGCTCAGGATGGACGAACGGAAGACATCTTTGAGTCGTGTTGGCGGCAACGGATCTGTTGATCAAGTTCCCCAAACTGAATCGACAACTCTAGAGAAATCAATTATCGGTCCGCCCCCGTTTGTTCCCGCCCCAGATGCCCTGTCAAGCTCCGAGGCAGTCTCAATCGCTGCATCAGCTGCTGCATCCTCTCACGGGCCCCAGGAAACGTATCCTGAAGGCGGTCGAAGGGCGTGGCTCGTTGTCCTGGGCAGCTGGCTTGCCCTGTTCTCCTCTCTGGGCCTGATGAATATCCTGGCAACGTTCCAGGCTTATATCACAACCCATCAACTAGCCGGCCATGACGATGGCACCACCGGGTGGATATTCTCTGTATATACGTTCCTCTGTTTCTTCCTGGGCATCTATATCGGGCCCATATTCGACAAGTACGGCCCACGATGGTTGATATTCGCCGGCACTGTGAGCCTGGCCATAAGTCTCATGCTTCTTAGCATCTGTTCCCGTAACTCAGCCACCCACCAACGTCAAATATCTTTCGTGCCTCTGCTAACTCAACCCCTAGAATACTGGCAGTTCCTCCTCGTATTTGGCATCCTCTGTGGGTTTGCCACCTCTCTCCTATTTACGCCGTCCATTGCAGCGGTCGGTCACTTCTTCTTTGAGCGTCGTGGCCTCGCCACCGGCATTGCATCCACTGCCGGGTCGCTGGGCGGTGTCGTGTTCCCCCTGATGCTGCCGAGCCTCTTCGAGAGCGTCGGCTGGGGCTGGGCGATCCGCATCCTGGGCTTCCTGTGTCTGACTCTCACGATCGCCGCCAACTTCCTGATCCGGTCCCGGCTGCCCCCGGCCGCGAACGCGAGCCCGCACCCAAACTTCCGCATCTTCAAGGACAGGACCTTCCTGCTGACGACCGTCGCCGTCTTCTTCCTCGAGTTCGCGCTCTTCATCCCGCTGACGTTCATCTCGAGCTACGCCATCAGCAAGGGCTTCGGCGAGGAGTTCTCCCTGCGGCTGCCGACCATCCTGAACGCGGGCTCCTTCGTAGGGCGGATCCTGCCGGGCTGGTACGCCGACAAGATCGGGCCGTTCAACGCCAACATCATCTCGATCGTCATATCTATCATCGCCTGCTTCGGCATCTGGCTGCCCGCGGGGCATACCACGGCCGGCGTAGTCATCTTCTCGCTGCTGTTCGGCTTCACCAGCGGCAGCAACATTAGCCTGATCCCCGTCTCGATTGGCCGGCTGTGCAAGACGCAGGACTACGGCAGGTATTATGCGACCTGCTACACGATCGTCTCCATTGCCTGCCTTATTGGGATCCCTATCGGAGGGAAGATTTTGAACGCGAACGACGGCGAGTACTGGGGGTTGATCGTCACCACCGGAGTCATCTACTGCGTGTCACTGGTTGCGTTCATAGCTGCCAAGGTGGCTGCAGTCGGGTGGCGACCATGGGCGAAGTTCTGATGGCCAGACGCACATGTATGTGAACGATTGCAAAACGGATACATGTATATAATTCTGTAGATACCCTCAAATAAACCGAGGAGCATATTCGAGTAGGCAGGTAAGTCTGTATGTAACTGTACGTAATACCATCTACCTTCTCGAGTATCCTTAGATGCCGAGGACATACCTGTTGAGCGTCGACCTTCGGGACTGTGAGTCTCGAGGCGCCTGGTTTTGGATGTTGCCCCACGCTTCGGGCTGCTTATCGCGGGGGTTGGGGAGGCCACACTTATGGATGAACCATGCCACTCGGGAAAGTTTCGTGGGACGGCTTCTCGGAATGGCTGCATGGCCTGCATAATCTGCATGGCCCTGCATGGCGGGTTCCTCGTCTGTGAATGGTAGTCCTGTGAAATCGCTCCCTTTCCGGCAATTCTTTCTACTCCAAGCCTGCCTATTAGTCACGATTTTCCCTCCCAAACCCCTCCAGATGGGTAAAAACAAGCTGGGATATCCTGCAGGCATAGGAATCCACTCAGACTTGACGTGGATGGCTTCATCCCACAGCTTCATGATTTTTGGCCCACATCTGACTGGCTTGAGCGGATGCCCAGTGCTCCCCACCCCTGCCCGCACTAAGCTAAGTGAAGACAACTTCCCGGCTAGTGAATGAGCTGTCGCCAGCTTGCATACTATTGCGTATAGTCATGGCGTTTACGGATCCGTACATTCACTTGATTGACGGCCGAGTGGTCGTCTTTGGTCTCGCTTCTTGTTCTCAGAGAGTCGGTGTGGCCGTCCTCCACTTCTCCACGATATCCCCTTTCCCCATGTCACACTCGTCAGCGTCCCACTTCGTGTCCAGCCCGCCATCTTAAAAGCGAACTGCGACCGCCTTCTTACTTTCTCTTAGCTCTCCTCGCTCATCCATCTCCTTCCTCCTGGCATTTGCTGGGAGGATTTGGTTGGGGACGCAATGGCGTTCCTGGACCTAGTCTTGTCGTTCTCCTACGTCCAGATAGGGGGAGCCCTTTTGGGCTTCCTGTTATTGCATTCTCTCTGGCTCGGAGTATGGCGGCTGTACTTCAGTCCCATCTCTCATATTCCCGGGCCAAAGCTTGCGGCTTTGACCTGGGCTTACGAATTCTACTACGATATTGTTCTCGGAGGCCAGTACACCTTCAAGATCATCGAACTACACAAGAAATATGGACCCATCATTAGGATTAACCCGGAAGAGGTCCACGTGGGAGACCCAGACTTCTATCCCGTCCTGTACCTCGGAACGAATCGTCGACTAGAGAAGTGGAGGTTCTTCACGAAACAGGTATGTCATGCAAGCTGTCTTTGACTGGAATACTCATGCTAATGATAACGCTCGCAGTTCGGTGCCGACGGTATGTAAGTCAGGAGTGTCCAAGTGATACAGATACTAAACCAACCTCCAATAGAGAGTGCCCTCGCCACCATAGACCACGATCTGCACAAACTCCGAAGGGCCGCCATAAACCCTTTCTTCTCTATGCAGAGTGTCAGGAAACTCCAGCCAGCGATCGAGGAGCGAGTCGATGCCTTGTTAGACAGGCTTCGCAACCTTCCACAGAAGCCCATAAACTTGATGTATCCGTTCTCTGCATTCACAAATGGTCAGTAACCGAGACTACCCCCTCGTCAACCCGCTAACCAAGTCCAGATGTGATCAATGAGTACGCCTTTGCCAAGAGCGATCATCTGAGTAAGTTCTGTCGCTACTGTTCTGTATCGGCCTTATATCTTACCCTTTCCAAGTCGAGGACCCAGATTTCGGACAGGCCGTCACGGATAACCTCCTTACGGGGACGCATTATGGGTGAGTTTGGCCGAAGAGCCTACGCAAGCACTCAAACCGCCCAGCTAACTCGCTTTGAAGTAAATGGGTTCAGCACGTGGAGGTCATTCTGAAATTCATCAATGCTCTCCCGGAGATCATCTCGGCGAATTTCGTCCCAGGTTCGCCTGTCAGCCAATCCCCTGCATAACAACAGCTCAGATTGACCATTCCAAGGCTGGAGCGGGTTCCTCAAGATGAAGAAGGACATCCTCCGTCAGATCTCGGATATCAAAGCAACCGAAAACACCGCGAAGTGGGAGTTCGACGTCTCCCACCCAACCATCTTCCACGAAATGCTCTCGTCCAAGATCCTCCCGCCGCAAGAAAAGACCATCAAGAGACTCGGCCAGGAGGGCCAGATCCTGGTGCAGGGCGGCACGCTGACCACCTCGTGGGTCCTCACCCTCTGCACCTTCCACCTGCTGAACCAGCCCGACACCCTCCGGCAGCTCCGCGACGAGCTCTTCAAGGCCATCCCCGACCCACACGCCGTCGTGCCCCTGGCCGAGCTCGAGCAGTTGCCCCACCTCCGCGCCGTGATCAAGGAATCGCTCCGCCTCGGCTTCGGCACCAGCGGCCGCCTAGCGCGCGTGTGCCCCGACGAGACGCTGACGTACACCCACCACGCCGGCGATGGCGACCAGAAGAAGAAATACGCCATCCCGCCGGGCACAGCCGTGTCGATGACGACGTACAAGACGGTGACGGACCCAGACATCTTCACGGACCCGTTCAGCTTCCGCCCGGGCCGCTGGCTCTCCGCCGCCGGCGACGAGGAGGAGCGCCTCGACAGGTACCTCACCGTCTTCGGGGCGGGCAGCCGGTCGTGCCTGGGCATGGCGCTCGCGCAGGCGGAGCTGTTTCTGATGGTGGCCAAGCTGTTCCGCGTCTGGGGGGGCCGGGGGGACGACGACGCGCGGCTGCCGGGGGACGTGGGCGTCGTCGGGGTGTTTGAGACTACCGTCCGGGACTGCGAGATGGCGAGCGATTACTTCATCCCTATCCCGTATCATGGGTCGAAGGGGGTCAGGGCGGTTTTTGAAGCTAATCGGAACGAATAGGGGGTGGGGGTGTGATACGGATGTTGGGTGGAGGGCAGTGGGCCTCGCCAGGATGAGCTTGGGGGGATAAGGTGATGCTTATCCAGCCCGCCTGACGCGGTTTTATTCTCCTTTGTCGATTATGTGGCTATGGGTCTATGAGTGATGTGCGCCTTGTAATGAGGAGTACGGATGGTAAGGGTTGGACGCCGACACGCATGTTTTCTTTGTCTCTCGGATATGATACCACTAGCGAGTCAGTGCAGGACGCAGGATAGGTGGTTGTGGTTCTGGGAAGCCTTCATTTTACATGGGCGGAATTGCAAGATGACACCGGGTTCGAGTACTTTCGCAGACGTATCCAAGTAATGGATAAAGCAGTTAACAGTCAGTATACTTTGTCTCCAAAACGAATCAGGTCGCCCGCTGTAAGTTACATGAGTGAACCTATTCGCGTTGCTATGTGGGTTGGCTACAGGTTTGAGAGTGCCACAAAAAGGGTGACTGTCCTTTATGCTGCAAGATGGTCCAACTAATAATCCCTTTCTACTCTCATCTATCACCCTACCTAGCCCTCCCATCACCACTCCAGGATGATAGTATCTCACATGAGCCCAAGCCAGGTAACCCGAAGGAACGCCCGCATCGAACGGGAACTTAGATATCTTCATTGCCCTGTCGCCATCTTGGGACTCTGCCATGAATGATGCGGATGTTTTGATGTCAAGTCGCGCAGTTTTGGATAGAATAGTCTCTCGATTCGCTAGCCCTGACGATACCAACACCAAGATCCGCCAAGATAACCTCGAAAACAAAGGAAAGCAAAGGACATGGTACGTACAATACAACTAGCTAATCATGTCGCTTTATGGCGCCGGGGGCGTAGGTGAGGGGGTATAATAGGACCATACATTACATACATAAGAACAGGGGGAGGTATCCAGCACCACAGCTCGCCCCGACTCCTTTTATAGAGTATTAAAGAAATATGAGTTTTGACCCGTCGAGGTGAATAGTGGTGGATTAGCACAATAAAACAGAGAGTTTTCGGGCGTTTGCGCTGCAGGATTGGGAAATCATGCCGCCGAGGTCTGCTCAGAATTTCGCAACTCGACGGGGCCATGGAATTCCGGCTGCTGTTGCTGCTGCGGCTTGACGTTTTGCATTTCCAAGCCATCTTTCGAGTCGGCCTTCCTCGTGTCGGGTTTCGATCCAAGGCGCTGGTCCCCTCCGGAATACCTGCTCTTGAACCGATAATACGTCGGCGGCCGTGGCCGGCAGAGCACGACAAACCAGTTTTTGGGCCAGTTTCCCTGCGTAAAGGCCCGATACCGGTCCTTCTTGAGGAACTTGTGGGAGTTGAGGTACTCTCGCGTCGTCTCGCCCCTGGCCATGAGGAAGAGGTGGTAGCCCATAAGTGCCGCCGGATAAAGAAAGCCGATGAAGCCGTAGATTACCATGGCGAAGGGAACGCGGAAGTGGTTTATCGCGTCGCCAAACGACACGCCTTCTCGATTCATGTAGACGAGAATCTGGGCGAGTGACGCCCCAAGGAGGTAGGCCGCCAGTACGGTTGCCGAGGTAACAAAGGTAAAGAAAAAGCGGTAGTTGCGCCTACCAACGCAGTTATTCAGCCAGACACAGTGGTGATCCTGAGTCTCGATGCAGTTGTCACATAGCCGGCAGTGATGAGCCCTGGGGGGCCGCCAGAGATTGCATGTCCTGCAGTACTTTGTAGGAACCTCCATGGCCGCCGCAGATTTCTCGGCCGACTTGACCAAGGTCCAGTCGTTAGTTGGAGGACTCAGTCTTAACGGGTCCTCGTTTTCGTGGGCCGGCGGAAAACGGTGTAGGTTCCTAGGTAAGATCTAGGCCTTTTGTTAGTGATTGAGTCCCGGCATGTTTGGGAGGGGGAAAGGATGGGGGCCGGATTCATACCCCAGGGTCCGAGCCAGAGGCATGTAGGAAGGAGGAGACGCAGATGTAAAAGATATAGGCGAAGACAATCGGGATGGCGGGTGAGATGTTGAACCATAACCATGGGGCCGAGAAAACGAAGAACAGGGCGGCTGGGGCGACGACCATGGCCCCCGTTGCGATGTTGACGGGTCGATGTCGAGTGTTCTGAAGGCGACCTCCAATGCAAAATGCCGTGTTTCCCTCGAAATACTCGTAGTTGTAGCCGAGCTTTTTAGCATTCGTTCTTGGAAGGTTTGACTTTGGGCCGGCGTTAGTAGGAGTCAGCTGCGGCGACGAGGCAACGGACTCCAGCTTTTCTCCTCCATGCATTCGTCTGTTTTCGCTATTTTGGCTCGAGTCATTCCTTGACGGTAAGAGAAAGCTTGATCTGAAAGAACGGGGCGACTTCATGGGCGTCGCCTGGTTTCCGCCACCGCCGAGGTAGCTCCTATCCGTATTGACGCTTAGTCCCTTGATCTCAGCCTTCTTCTTCTGGAGCGGCCGCACGCTCTCGGACAGGCTTGCCGCTGCATAATGCCCATGCGTCGGACTGGTGTTGGCGGTGATACGGTCGACCGTCTCCTGCTCGGTCATTTCCGTTCCTCTGGATGGAGGCGGGCGCATCTCGCCCTCGTCGGTAAGCTCGCGAGCTAGCTTGGCAACGGGGTTTGAGATGATGCTCTGCCGCGCAGTGTTCGTGCCACTCTCTGGCGCGGAATCGTCGGATGTCCTTTGCTGCCGGGCCACGGCTACCGGTCTTGAAGCCCCTCGCTGGGCTTGCAACTTCTGCGAGCTCATAGGGCGAAAGAAGGCGTGGGAAGTAAGGGACGGTACATGGCTTCTGCTGGTCGAGCTGGGCGGTCGACCTGCTGCAACGGAACCAGTCGTGCTGCCGGCCACACTCTTGCGTTTACCGGATAGCCCTCTCCGTAATGGCTGGGATTGTGGCCATGCACCCCTCGATGACCGGCCCGTTCTTGCAGTTTCCGGTCGCGACAAGGTTTCGGACGCAATCCCACTCCTGCGGTGGCTGGTAGTACTCCTCTGCGGGTCGTCCTCCTCTCCATCATCGGAAGCGATATCCGTCATTCGCGACGAGATTATACTCGGAGGTCCCGGAATTTGGCGTGGAAACTGAGGAAAGCTATCGTCTTCGTCCGTCGGTGAAGTCGCCCTGGGGCCGCCGTCTCGACCCGCCATCTTATCGCTGCGAAACGCCGAAGGCTTCGGATTGGAGTGGAATTTCTCTCGGTTTGGTGTTGTTCGTTATAACATATCGTGCAATCCACAGGCTCGCTCAGTCCGACGCTAGCAAGGCGGTAGTCGTGAGGATCGAGCTCAGGATTTTGGTTTTGGAAAAAATCACGCCTGCATGGCTCGAGTTGGTGTTGTAGAAGAAAGGAGACACTCTGGGGGGAATTATCAAGGCGAAAAGAGGCGAAGGAAAGACGGGAAGTTCGATGTCCAGAGGGAGAATTGTGGTCGACACCAAGCAAGGGGCACCAGACAAGGCACGGACGGGAGAATAATGGGCTCTGGGGTCAGTGTCATACATCCCTGTCAGCGAGCCATAAGGGGGCTCATTTCTTTTTCCCAGCTCACAAAGCCCACCACAGGGTGACAAAACACAAAATGCTTTTCATGGTGGCCCAAATAACTACCTACCTAGGTAGGTAGAGTCTGGATACCAGTTTAAGCCCCAAAGTTAAGCTTGTAGATTCATTTGACCCTTACCTAGAAAGTAGCTACCCATGGTTTGTGACTTGCCGACATGATGAGCATTGCCCTAGTGCCTGGGGTTTCACAACGTACCCGTGCCTGCCTGAGGACGCCATCAAACTTTGTAAGGCACCAACCCTGCAGGTTTTGACAAACTCCCATTGATTGGCCAATTGGGTGCTCGGGCGTTTCATCCAATCACGGCTTCTTTTGATCTTGAACGTCAGAGCTTCGCTTCCATTTCCATCATACGAGATTCAAGCAACGCCTGAACACCACAACTGAAGTCGGCCTTCAACGTCAACCCACCCTCGAGACCCATATCGAACCTGCGAAACGAAACAATGGCATCCTTCATTGCTCGCAGAGCTTTCTCTACAACCGCCCGCCGGCTTGGGTCGAGCGAGGATGCCCTGAGGCAGGAGTCCAAGCGCAACCCCGAGATCATGGTGCGTCATATCTCGATCCATCTCCAAGCCCCAAATTGGCCTCTTGGTCAAAGGGGGAGGGAGTATTGACCTGGGCTGGGCTAGAACTGACGCCTTTTCGTACAGATCCTCGGTGGTGTTATGGTAGCCGCATTGGCTGGCGCCGGTTTTTACTTCGGTGCGGCCCTGACATAGATTCCCCCATCACAATCCTACCTAGCCTTGAGACTGACCACCGGCCAGGGCGATCTCCCACAACATCAACATCCGAGTCGGCCGTTTCCATTTCCAAGGCTGGCATGCCCTGGGAGACCGACGGTGCCGAGGGCAAATACAAATACCACCCTCAGGGCGACGTCAACGCGGCTCCCAAGGATGCCCCGAGTGCTATCAACGTCGTCGTGGTCCCGGATGTCAACCTTCCCAAGGTACGCCTGTGCATCTCCCGCAATTCTGGGCGACTATGCTTCCCTATCAACATGCGAGAACGTTTGCTAACGCAGGGCGCAGAATCTTCATGACAAGTACAACAAATGGGGCAAGGATGGCTACTAGACTCTAGGACGAGACAAAATGGCGAAGGGGGATTGGAACCGAGATTTGGATGGCTCTGTAGATAGACTGGTTTACCATCTGGGGACTTGTTGGGACCTGTATAACTCGAAGAGACTTTTGTGAGACCCCCGTGCACCATTTGCGTTGTGCATGTTCTCTCAACGAAACCCCTCTGCCAGGCAAGCACCATATCTCTACCGGCTTGTCAACACCTGCCGAGAGTTTTCGACACGTTTTAGTGGTTTCCGAATATCCCGCGTAGCCATCTCCTACTTCCATATAGTTTGGCCATGTTGGTTCGGCGGCGTAGAATGATTTCCGATCGAGAGCATGCAACAGATAGGGATGCAACATGACCTTCCCCCATTCCACCGCCACTCTTGATCGGGCCACAGCCAGGGATGATGTTCCCCATACCGAAAGGTCTAAAAAGCCGTCCATGACATAGTCTGTGAATCCCAAAGGAGAGGAGCGAGAAGTTGCAAAGTCAGGGTTGCGGTGCACTCGATTGGAAGGACGACGGCGATATTGCCTGACCCGAGCAGGCATGGTTCGCTGAACCAAACATGTTCGCCTGTCTCTCTATTCCTTGAAAAACAACCTAAGCTCCCCCAATCCTTTTTAACAGGCGTACGACGATTCGTTGCGATGGTCCGACATCAAAGGTATACCATGCAACAACCCAGCGATATATCGTGGTGCAGTCAATTTGATACAGCAACCGCAGATTCGACGCGCCTATTCACATCCATATAAACTCAAACCCCCGGTCTCTGACAAGACCAACGCCAAACAAATGCGAATATCATCAATGGCGGAGGCCATATCGATCCTTCCAAGGCTCAAACATCAATTATGCCGAGCTGCCGCCGCCGCGAACTGCTCCTGTTGGAGCCGTTCCAGTTCCTCCAAGGTCATACCGCTTTGCTCGAACTTGTTCGATTTCTTCTCTCGTCCCTACGTTTGGTCAGCAAACCACGCGTGGGCAAACGGCGAGGGGGATCGCCTACCTTTTGGACTTCCTTGTGTTCTGCTGCCGCCTCGAGCACTGCAGGGACATATTCCGAGAAGCCGAGGTGTTCCAAGGCCTTGGTGATATGGTCGCAGGCGATCGTCTTTTTTGCCTCCTTCTCCGAGATCTCGTTTGCCTCAGAGGAGACGAGGGAGATGAACTCGACGCAGCATTCAATGAGCAAGTCTCGAGCCTCCTTGGAGAATGCGACACCGCCTGACGGTGGCAAGATCTCGGTGACTATCTTCTGGACGGTGGCTATTCGCACGTAGAGATGTCAGTTACACGGCACATCGTGTTTTCTCCTTTTTTCCTCCAAAAAAGAAGGGAAAGATAAGCCTGGGATGCAGAAAGCCAAGCGGCGCAGGACTGGGAAAGAAAGGACAATGTTGGCGTCTTGAGATGCTGCTTGCGTGTAATCCGAACCAAAATAGATAGGCCATTCGCAGATACTGATCGAGAGCCGTACATCGGATGGAGAGTCGCATCGGATGGGGAGCAGCCTGTCGAATGGATCACCTTCATCAAGATTCGACACAGGAGCTAGTAAGGCTGGAGGGTGTGGACAAGACCTGGCCTTGACAAAAAGCCAAGTTGTCCACCCCAAGCCTTCCTGCTGTCACACCCCCATGGGGCAGACAGGGACAGATTCATTGCCCAGTCTGGCAGGATGAATAAGGGTAGGGGTTAGGAGTAAGGAAACGGGGATTTAATACCTTTGGGCAAAGAAAGATCATCGTTGCCTGGACGCAAAAGTTAGTATATTCTTTCCGAAAACTGTAGCCCTGAAACCGAATACTTGGTGGATTATCGATCCTTTCCCAGTACTTGACACTGGCAGGCTTTTTAACCATGGTGGTAATAGAAGTAGCCGAATGGGGTTACAACTCAGTGGTAGACGATATGGTGCAGGAGGCCAAGCCGGCGTTGAGCATCAAAGGGTGACGGGGTAATCTTTTTGGGGCACGATGTACGTAAACAGGGCTGGTTGGGATGGAGATCCATACTTATGGTGTACAGAGTGACAGAGCAGAATCTCTCTTAGAGTGAAGTAGAAGTGAACGAGAAGTGAACAGGAAGTGATTGAGACGAGGAAAGGACGACTGGACAGGCATCTTGTAGCCTAGTCACTGATAACAAAGACCAAGCGAACAGGCAACTTACCACCAAACTCATGGTCAGACATGTTGTACAGTCTACAGATGAACGATGATTCACTGCTTCCAACTGTGTTTTAGAACGACGGTTTCTCGTGAGCGTATGAAGCTTATAGCACGCGAGGCTGAAGCATTTTGAGACGATGAGTATGTACTTAGAAAAGGAGGTAAGTGAGAAGTTCCATGAGCACCGTGTTTGCCTCGTGTGGCTTTTCCCAAGGCTACTGCTAGTGTGGCGTGCACGAATAGAATTGCTAATTCGAGCAAGGCTCCATGTCACCAGCCACAGCAAGGCAGACCTACGGACCTATTTAAAAAAAAGTTTCGCTGAACGGAAAACTCGAAACATCTTTCTACTTTCTTTCCCACGCATCACACAACGCCAACGCGATTGTGCCTTGAATTTGCTACATACTTCCAAACTTGTCAGATTTATTATTTCGTCCCTTGCGTTTCTTTCCGGGACACTTTGAAAGGTTCGTGAGAAGAGTCTTCCCTTGCTGGTTTTAACATGATGAGCATCCTGTCGCCCCAGGCATACACAACCATATGGTGATTGACACTAGTCTTTCCAAACGGACGTCTCTGATCGTCAGCCTATTCTCCAATATTTAACACATTACTGGCTGGGCAATGTACTGATCTGGTAACTTTGCATTGCAGGACTTGTTCGGAACGCGACCATGTACTCGGACCTGGGGTATCTTGTCTCGACCGAAGCAAAACTTGGTCATGTTTAAAACCATGGGCGACCAAATACCGACAAGGCGCGATGGAACAAAATTTATACATGCCCTGCGCATCATGGCTACTGATGTGGAGTCGAAAATTATGTGTGGCACAAGTCGGACAGAAATGCCTCGGCCTCACTCGACTTCAAACAGGGATTCCATACAGCTCTGTAAGGTTGGTGCTTTCTCACATTATATGCAGTGTTTCAAGGTGGCTCGTGATGCGATACTTTATTCCATGCTAATACTGAATCCCCATGTGGAAATTCATAAAGCCTTTTCATCTTTCGACTGAAGCCTACCTTGTCAAGCCTGTCTGTTTTTCTTGTTCTCCACGAGGAAACCATGCTGACCAGACAATAACTAGTATGCCGCCTGACTCAAGATTGTTCCTGATACTCGGCCAATTCTGGCCCGTTCCACCTAGGTTTGGTTAGAGAGTCTGGGTCTCGATGAGGGTTGGGCCACAAACCTGAAGTATTTCCCCGCAAGTTCGGGCTTTGCTTCCAGGGCCAGTTTGGCGATGACCTTCCCCGGCCACTCTGGTTTATTGAGCTTGCCGCCCTCGAACTCGGCGACGAAGGATTCATGATCCTTGGTTGACATGGCAGTACCGGGAGCACCCTGCTCGCGGATCTCCCTTTGCATCTCGGTGTCAACCCTACCGGGGCCAACCGAGACCACGGCGATATCGGGTTCCTCCACCGCAATGTGCAGTGCCAGAGAGTTCAGGGCAGCCTTGGATGACCCATATGCGCCCCAGGCAGTATAGCCACCGAGTGCTGCTCCAGAGGATGTGAAGACGACACGCCCGTTGGATGTCCGCAAGAGCGGGATTGCCGCTTTCACCTGCGGCTGTAAGCATTGGGGTGCAACTGGGCAAGCAATGTTCACCTACCAGGGCAAGTGCGCTGAACAGGTTCGCATCGTAGATCTTCTTCCATTCCTCCACGGTTGAGTCCGCGATACGTCGCATGGGCATGAGCACGCCGTGGTTGATGACGATGCCGTCGAGTCGGCCAAAAGATTGGACAGCAAGCTCTGTTATCTTCGGCGCTACCTATGGTCAGGTTAGCGCGTATCCCTACACTCCTGCTACTACCAAGTGTCATGCTGGCAAGGTGTCGCGGGAGGAGGCAGGAGCAACGCCCTGCTTTGGCTTGGGCAACTAATATGAAGACGGCAGAAACACCCACCTCGGTGTCTGTCAGATCAGCTGCCAGGAACTGAACCTGTGAAGGGTATTGAGCCTTGATGGCTTCAAGCTCCTTCTGTGTCCTCGACACAAGGACAACTTTATGGGAGGCATCCAGCAGGTACTTAGCAACAGCCAGACCAATTCCACGACTCGCCCCAGTCACAATAATCACTTTTGAAGCCATCTTGGAGTTCTGATTTGCTAGAAAATTGTATCCTGAATGCATTGATTGGATCACAAATTTATATGCCGAAATCTTCTCAGAAAATATGGAAGTGGGGGACAGCTCTGCTTAGTAAGTTTACTGTTGAGACCTACCCTGCTGCCTCACCTCTCACCTATGACATCAATGTCTCCGTCTGTCCTACCTACCTAAATTATGGGGCCATGTTCCTTGCGCAGTCAACGGACTCGCTTTTACAAGTGTCGCGATCACTACCGGTCCCGCCAGGATGTCCGCTACCGTGATCCTCGGTGCCGGTATCATCGGTGTATCAACTGCTTACTACCTCTCCGAGCATCAGCCCCCGTCGAGTGTTCACTTGGTTGATCCTTCCCCCAAGCTGTTCTCATCTGCCTCTGGGTTTGCAGGCGGTTTCTTAGCTGAAGACTGGTTCTCCCCTGCTGTAGCTTCCCTGGGCGCGCTAAGCTTTCAGCAACACCGGAAACTAGCAGAGAGCAGAGGCGGAAGACAGAAATGGGGGTATTCGACGAGCACCTCGGTCGGTTACACCGCAGCTACCAGGGACGGGGTCTCCAAAGCGAGAGTCGATGACTGGCTTCGACGCGGGGCAAGCCGCGCCGAGACCGCTACGGCAGTCGTCGATGACCTTGCCGGGAGGTCTCCCCCTTGGCTCCGGAGGAAGGCGGGTGATTGCATCGAGATGCTCGGCAAGGATGGGACAACCGCTCAGTTAGATCCCCTTGAACTATCGCAGTTCCTACTCCAGGAATGCCTCAATAGTGGCGTGCAGCTACACCACCCAGCGACAGCGCTATCTGTCAGGACAGACGCCGTCCGCGGCGAACTGGCGAGCATCCGCATCGCCGCCACCCAGTCGTCCACCGAGACGGACATTCCGTGCACTAGGGTTATCATCGCGGCGGGGGCCTGGTCGGCGCAGGTGTTCGAGACCCTTTTCCGCCATTCCCAACTCAAGCTCCCGATCTTGAGCTTGGCTGGGCATTCCTTGGTCGTTGCTTCCCCGCGATGGACCAAGGAGCTTGAGGACGCGGGATGCCATGCCGTCTTCACGACCAGTGGCCCAGGGTATTCGCCCGAGATCGTCTCCAGGATCGGAGGCAACATTTATATTGCCGGGCTGAACTCTTCGGCCATCCCCCTGCCCGAACCCGCGGGCCCGGCCAAGGCCCAGGAGGCATCCATAGCCCGCCTGAAGCAGAGTGCCAATGAGTTGTTGGGCTCAGACGCCGGCCACGACGATCTCGAGATTTTGAGAGAAGGGCTATGTTTCCGCCCGGTGACACCGTCCGGGAAGCCCATCATCTCGCGGATCCCGGATGAACACCTTGGTATTGGAGTCAACACTAGGGCCGGGGCGGACGGCGGGGTCTATGTCGCGGCCGGGCATGGTCCGTGGGGCATCAGCCTCAGCCTGGGGACGGGCATGGTCCTGGCCGAGATGGCGCAGGGACGGACTCTAAGTGCGGATGTCAGTGCCTTGGGACTGTGACAGCTGGAGAGCAAGTGCGGAGTTCTGCTTTGCGTGGATATGGGTTCCTCTAGTGATGCAAGATAATAAAAATATCGTCAATGTCATTGCCACATATATATTAACCTTGGGACAAGTAATCGTTCTGCCGTATCTTCTCTGGTCTCCCCGGGCTCCGTGCCCTGCTCAGAGAACGGGTCCGTGCCCCGAGAAACTCTCCGGCACCGTAGCCCGCGCAGCCCGCCTCTGGAAAGATTTCATTCGCCATTAAAAATGGTCCGAAGAGGTGGATCACGAGGATGGATCCAAGGCTTGATTTCTTCAAGGGGTTTTCCCGGTTCCCCAGTTAATTCGGACGTGGGGTGCTATGACCACTAGAGGTAGGCCCCCCCTGTCCCCCGGATGCGAGCGATGAGGAGCCAAACAGGATCATGCAGCGAATCAGAAAGGCCATGTTGCCGCCCGACCTAGCTTCGCAGTCTGCCAGCTCCCCATTCGCTCGTCCTCGCTTTGGTCCATCACCCCCTGCCATGCGATCTGTGAGTTCCGTCACCGCATTTCTCAAATGCGATTCGACAGCGACCATGGTCAACCCCAGAGTGCAAAAATGCGCAATGGGCCAACAGCTGGGCTGGAGGAAAGCCAGAGCGAGCACCTGGTCACATTCACATTGGGAAGTCGCACGACTCGCATCGACTCTTCGCGGGGGAGATTACCAACTGCAACTGCAGGCGGCCGCCAACTGGGCGGCCATCGATTCGGCAAGTTGTGTTCTGTTCTGTACACTGATAGAGCAATTGCAATTGATCAATGCCACTGGCTCGGACTCGGAGCAGACGCAGGAATTCCGCTTGACGGGTGGGTGCTTTCGTTGACTCAATTGGGGGGTTGCATCTTCTGCAAATCCTCCCACGCCATCCGTACCTACCTAAGCTCCCGCCTCCACGTTTCTTCGCGCCGTTATTATTCGTACACTATACGTACATCCAAGGCGATCTGTGCAGGGTTCCTTATCATGCCCATATCATGTACGGGCCGTTCATGTTGGGGCCCGCATCTGCCGCCAGATTGCCCATCACAACTAGATGGAATGCGTGATAATGCGATAATTCTCCTGGGCCAGTCTCGACCAACTGCACGTTTCTGTTGGCTTTGCGCCTTTTCTCGCTCTACCACATTAAGGAGAGGATGTGATGGTGACTTGCCGCTATTCGGCTTCCTTCCCAGCAGTCAAAACGCTTGTTTGCCGAAGAAGCTGCAGCGCTCCCGTGCAGTTGACCACTGACGTGCCGTCGTGGCTTACATCCCATCACACCGTCACCCTCCACCGCAACACCTTGCAGGTTTGCTCTCTCTCCCCTCCGGCGCACCCACCCACCACATGCTTAAACAGGTCGAAGCTAGCGCCCGCCTTGCCGTTACTCTTCTACTTCTGTCAGTTTGTGTGACTTGCAGCAGCGGGGAGCGGCCACAATCCCAGGCCAGCCAATATTAAAGTATCCTCAACCGCTGACCCTTGCCACCTGGTCGCATCCCACCATTCCGAGCTTTCGTCAGACTGAGTCCTCATCGTTGGCGGCGCCAAAAGACTGCATGCTCCCACGAGGAGCAATCTCGCATGCTCTCCGCCCTCGTCGCCCTAGCTCCTTTTATCGATTAACGTCGGCGGCTCGGGGGGACAACAACGTACCATTGGCAATTCCAAGTGCCTGGTCACAGCTTGTCTGGCTAGGAAGCGAGGACCTGGCGCGCAAGCAGAACATAGAAGACTGATCACATCTTCTCACCCACCGACCGACCCCGAACATTAGCAACGCCAACCATATATCTGGCCCACTGTCGCATGGCCAGGACCCCTTCCAGGCCATTGGTCTCTAATCTCTAATCGGGGAGTCAGGCATTCCTCGCTTCGGTCAATCGCCGACACCGTCTGCTTTCCTTCACTACCTTCGCATCACTTATACGACGTCGGTCGCGGGGTGTACCTTTCTATCTTTCGCTTTCCGCTCTCCCAGAGGCATAGACAACTGCACGCCCAAGCCCACCATACCTCGGATCCTCAGACGCCACCAGGGACGGCGAAACCTGCCGCCATATATATATATATATATATATATAGAGCGTCTTGATGATATCCGAAGTCTAAGGCAGAGGCAACAACGTGACGAGATGGCTTTCCAGGCTCCGCCAGGGACTCACGGGGTGGCAGGCCCGGATTCGCAGAGTCTTGCGCAACTCGCCAAACGCATATCCATCCCCCTGACGCCTACGAGCCCAGCAGGCTTGGTAGAAGCAAACACGGTGGACCCTTGGGTAAAGTCGGGCCAGTATGGTCGTGGTTGGACATACTTCGCATTGACTCTGATGGGGATGGTTCTGTTCGTGCGGTTCTGGCATTTCTGGCAAGATAAAATCCGTCAGGCAATCTACAAACAACAAGTGGAAGAGCACTACCGGAATCTTTACAGCCTGGAGCCCGAATGGGACAGGTCGGCCGCCTTGGCGACAGGCAACGCATCGGGGATGCATTTCTTCCCCGAGGAGGGCAAGGAGGAGACGCCGTTTCGACCAAAGGCGCACTTCTCGTCAATTGGAGTTGTCAACGGCACCCTCGCGCTGTTTAGATGGATATTCTACCGGCCGATTCCCGATATCGTTTGGCGGAAGCACCGATTTACCTTCTCTTCGCTGGCTGTCTTGGCCTGCGGTATTGTCGCGCTGGCATTCGTCACCATCTACTGCTTCCTACTCCAGCCTCTCTACTGGCAGAGCATCCGGTTCGGGTCTCCCCCCTTGTCTATCCGGTCCGGAATGATTGCGGTTGCCATGACCCCCTGGATAATCGCGACGAGCACTAAAGCCAACATTCTCACTATCATCACCGGAATTGGCCCGGAGCGACTTAATGTCATTCACCGTTGGGCAGGCTATCTGTGCCTGTTCCTATCGCTGGTTCACGCCATTCCCTTCTATATTCAGCCAGTTTGGGAGGACGGCGGAATGGAGGTGTTCCAGACACTCTTCCCCCCAGGCAGTGGCATCATTTACGGCAGTGGCATCGCCTGCCTGGTGCCGCTCGTCTGGCTTTGCGTTGCTTCGTTGCCCATCATCAGGAGGAAGGCCTACGAGGTGTTCGTAGTACTGCATTGGCCAGTGGGCCTGCTATACGTCGGTGTCCTCTTCTGGCATACCAAGAATTTCCTCATGTCCTGGACTTACCTTTACGCGACGGTTGCCATCCTCGTTTTCTGCTACTTACTGCGGGTTTTCAAACTGAACTGGATCCGGCCGTGGCGCATGTCCTTCATGGTCGGAGACGAGGCTGCCATCAACATCATGACCGAGAACGCCATCAAGATCACGATCCCGACGCAGATGAGGTGGCAGCCGGGCCAGTATGTCTACCTACGCATGCCGGGCATCTCGTTCTTCGAGAACCACCCCTTCACAATCTCCTCTCTCTGCAGTGAGGACTTCCCGTCCGAGTACGGAGAGCAGTACCGGGATTGTGTCCTGGTCTTCCGGCCGTATGGAGGCTTCACCCGCAAGGTCTTGGAGACAGCCATTGAGAAGGGTCCATACCACACATACCGGGCCTTCCTTGACGGGCCGTACGGCGGTATGCGGCGGGACCTCGCTGCCTTTGACACGTGCATCTTGATTGCCGGTGGAAGCGGCGTCACGTCGCTAATGTCGCAGTTACTGAACCTCATCAAGCGAATGCGCGATGGCAAGGCGATCACCAAGAAGATCGTCGTCGTTTGGTCCCTGAAGCGTCTCGAGGCGATGGACTGGTTCCGCGAAGAGCTGCGGATCTGCCGCGAGGCCGCACCCCCCGAGAGCGTCACCTGCAAGTTCTTCGTCACCGCCGCCGTCCGGGAACAGCACATGGGCATCAGCCAGCGCGCGCCTCGGCCGCTCAGCAACATGTTCCACGACAAGCTCGACGGCTTTGTCGCGGGGATCGCCTCGAAGCGCAACTCCACCCTCATCATGTCCGAGGCACAAGGCGATGCCGACCGCGAGCGCGAGCTCCGCGCCGAGGACGAAGATCGCATCACAGCGCTGCCGCAGCAGAAGTACCTCCAACCCCACACTTTCCCACCGCCGCCTCCGGGCCCACCACCAAACCTCCGCGTGTCAGCAGCCGACGAGTCACTCCGCAAGCTCGAAGGCCGCGACCATCCGAAGCACAGCCACGGCGCCTCAACAGATAGCGGCGACGGCAGCAAGCCGCAGGAATTCCGCCTGCCTCTCCCAAAACCCCGCCCCGAAAACGCCCCGCACTTCAACTACGCGCCGCCGGCCGCCGCCGCCCAGCACAAGCAGCGATACAGCCAGTGGCTAGAGGCCCACTCAGAAGCACAACAAGCACAAGCCCAGGTCGATCTCCCCGTCCGCGCGCCGGAGCTGGCCCACCTCAGGACAGACGTCGGGCGCATCATCCCGGAGCGGCCGCGGCCGACGAGTACGTTCGGGCCCCCCTCGGGTTTCGAGTTTGGGTTCCCTGAGACGCCGACCGACTTCCAGAAGAGCCTGATGCGGTTCGCGTTCCCCGTGCCGCACCAGATCGACGGCGGGTGGAGCGTCGAGTACGGGCGGCCCGACCTCGGGTACATGCTGAGGGAGTGGGCCACGGGGGGCGCGGACGGGCGCGGCATCCTGGGCCGGAGGACGGCCGTCTTCGTGTGCGGGCCGCCGAGCATGCGCGTCGGCGTCGCGAACACGGTCGCGAGGCTGCAGGCGGAGATCTGGGGGGATGATCAGCTCGAGGAGATTTTCTTGCATACGGAGAATTATGCGTTGTGAGCGGGAGGGCTTGGGAATACTGATTTCCAAGCCGGTGTACTTGTACTGGCCGTGAAAGGAGCCCCTAAGCATCGACGTGGCTTACGGGCGGCTGAACATCGACGGGGTTTCGGAGAGTTTGGGGGGAATTAAGGGGTAACCACTTATGGATGGGATGGCGTTGAGTGTGGGGAGAGATACCATGGGTGGCTCTTTCTTTCCCTGGGCTATCTACTGAACTATGTCCATATGCGCTCTTGTACTTTATATATCCAACGGTATCTATATCTATCTAAGGGCAGAAGGTCGACCCTGCCCACACCAAGGGGGGGAGCCTACGTCTGCTCTACTAGCTGACTACATCCTCTGACCGGGAGGCACTCTATTTTCTAATACATCTTGGCTGAGAGTTAAATCCCGGCGCGGCTACCTGTATCCTGTGCCGGCGAGTGAAAGGAATTTGTCTACCTCTCTTGGTATAGTGATTAGACTGTAACCGGCAGAGGTCCCAAGCCACCTCCCAATATTCGAAGCTCATTGAAAATCCTGTTACCTAGTATTCACTTCACAGGGCACCCCAATAAGATCCAGACAGATATATAAAAGGGACAGTCTGTACTTGTCACATCTGTCTCAGCACTCTCGTACAAGAATTCTCCTAAGGAGCCTCCATGGTCTGCCCATGGTGGCTCCATGGCGCTTCCATGGAACCTCCGTTGCTTGATGTCAGGGACTTTGTCAAGTACAGAGTGAAGGAAGATCGAGCGTCAAAGTAAGACCCTGGTCACAAGTAGAAGGCCAGTGGGTAGTTGGTAAGGTTGGGCGCACAACGTCATCACACCAATCTCTGGATTATTGTCCCCCCAACATAGACATATTCTCCACCTCTTTGACGACGGGAAAATGAGATTGAAAGCGGCGTTGGAGCCACACTATATGTCACTTTTGCCAGGATGGAATGGGTCTATCAGGTGGTAATTCCTACGAGATATTCCTAACCAGCAGGCATTGCTTCCATGAGACAACAAGCGGAGTCCCCTAATGAGGAATAATAGCCATCAGCTGGCCCTAACCCAGACAACCTAGCCAGACCCGGGGCAATGACTCATAGCTCAGCCTTTCCCGTGCTCTGGTCCAGAGCGGGCAGCCGCTCCCTCAAGAAAGCCTCGATATCATCTAGCTCCTCCGGGCAAGCATCATGACCCATACCCCTTCGCAGAAATAGTCAGCCAAGAAAAGCAAAGCGGGTACCAACGAGGTGTTTTGGGGTGTAGACTCAACTCGTAGATCTTCATGGTCACATTGTAGCCCCTCTGCTTGACCATCTCGTAGCTCATGCGGCCCACCGGAAAGCCGACGACGGCGTCGGCGGTGCCGTGGGCCATGAGGATGGGCGTGGCCCTGTTGAGCTCGGGGCTGGGCAGGTAGTCGCCCAGCTTGGAGCCGAGCAGCAGGTACGACGACATGGCGACGATGCCGGCCAGCCTGACCCGCGCCGTCAGGCCCGCGAAGAGGCTCATGGCCCCGCCCTGGCTGAAGCCGCCCAGCACGATGCGCTCCGCGGGGATGCCCGCGTCCATCTCCTGCTGGATCAGCGAGTGGAGGTACTCCTGGCTCCTGACGATGCCCGCCGCGTCTTCGCTCCGGCGCATCGCGTCGAGGCTGCCTCCGAGGTCGACCTGTGGGAAGGGGGGTTTTCAGTGTGAGTGGGGGGTTTGTTTTTCCATCATCATTGTTACCATGTTTAAGGGGGCCGAAAAAAAGGGAAGAAAGTGGGCCCCGTGGTATATCGCAACGGGAGGGTGACGTTGCTCAGGATAACTTACAATGTCATACCAGCCTGGCATCTTCATGCCTCCGTTAATCGTGATGGGGATTGACGGGGCATGAGGCAGGATAAACTTGACCTCGTCTAGCCGCTGGCGGCGGCGCCAGTTCTCAACAGCAGCAGCCCAGCCATGGCCCGAGTCACCGAGCCCATGGACGAAGATGACGGTCGCCGTGTGCCGGGCAGTGGCCGGGAAACGGAGTGGGGCGCGGGACATGGTAGGCAGAGGCGACTTGACGTGGGGGGGGGCAACTTACAGCCGGGGGGTCGGATCGTTGAGAGGCGACCTGGAAGGGGGACACGTCGGAGAGCGTTAGGTAGGTGCTAAGGAAGGTGGGTTGTCATGCGATGCTAACTTCCAGTGCTAATTAGGTTGCTTTGCACCTCTCGGGTGAACGCGGCTGGCGCTGTTTGGTGAGGCGCCAAAGTGGGCCCCATTCTCTACAATTCCCTCGGGATTACATATAATGTGTAATGCCTATGTAAGTCGCCCCGTTTGTCTGACTAAGGCACATTTGGCTATGGTGTATGTACAAATAGATCGATATGTGAGGTGCGTTTAATGGGGTGCTGAGAACTGGAGGAACACTCACTGCTCATGGGCTGGCCAACATTATCTCGGACCTTCTTAGTGGTCATTGCAATTCTAGTTGGCATCCTGGCTTTTCTTCAGTCGTCTCAGTCAGCGAGAGCATCCATCTCTCTAAACAGCCTAAGAAAGTTTTCCGTCTTCTCCAGAGCCAGCAGCTCAACCGACTCGTCAAACATGGCACCCAGAACCCCAATATACTTTGTCAGCCATGGCGGTGTAAGTATTCTGGCCCCCTTTTTCCAGTCTCATTCACTGACGCCCATACGCCCAGCCAAATATCCAATATGATACCAAGCATCCAGTGTATCCCGTGCTTCAGCGCCTCGGGAAAGAGATCACCCAAAAAGTGAAACCAACCGCAGTGGTGGTCTTCTCTGCTCACTGGCAGGGGGGGCCGAAGTCCATCGAGCTGAACAACGCCGTGGACACAGACCTCATATACGAGTAAGTGGGCACTCCAGTGTCAAAGATGCGATGAACTGACTCCTTTCCCCCCAGTTTCTATGGCTTCCCAAAGTCATATTATGAAGCCACCTACCCAAGCAAGGGCAGCCCAGAGCTTGCCAGCAAGATCACGGACCTCCTTTCCAAGAGCGGCATCAAGGCCAAAGGGGTAAAGCGAGGCCTCGACCATGGCGTATGGTCCGGCTTCAACGTCGGTGAGTCGACTCGTTCAATCAAAGATGAACCAACCACCCGTCGTTCACATGCTTACACAACCACACAGCCTTCAACCCCAAGACGAACCCCCTAAACGTCCCCCTCGTGCAGGTAAGCCTATTCGATAACGAAGACCCAGAAGCGCACTTCCGCCTCGGCGAGGCCGTGGCCCCGCTGCGCTCCGAGGGCGTCCTCATCGTCGGCGCCGGCATGTCCGTGCACAACCTGCACGCCCTGCGCTCCATGCACCTCGACCCGCGGCCCCAGCCCTGGGCCGTCAGCTTCGACGAGGCCCTCCGGGACGCAGTCGTCGGCCCGTCCCCCGAGCGCCGGGGGCGCATGGCGGAGCTGGTCCGCCGCCCCGACGCGAGGATGTCCCACCCCACCATGGACCACCTCATGCCCATCTACGTCACCGCTGGGGCCGCGGGCGCGGACGCGGCGGAGCAGGTCTGGACCATGCAGGAGGGTGGGTTCGGGTGGGCGCAGTACCGCTTTGGGGATGTGCCTAGCTGAGAGAGACGAACTCGCGAAGGTTTGAAAGGGTGAGGGGGTTTAGGACCGGTGTTAGGGCGTGGTTAGAGTATTCAAATGGCCATGTTACCACCGCTCCGTGGCCCGCTGGCTCATATTCTTAGTCTTATTAGCCTCTTGAGGCGCTTCAAAGCTCCCCATCTCGCTGCACCTCCGCCTCCGGAACGGCCATATGTAAGGCTTAGCCAAGAAGGACAGAACGGGAGGATGATCTTAGATGGGTGCAATAAGGAGTCGAAAACAGGCCTAATCTGCTGTATGAGAGTGTGAGTCTAGCAATCAAAATCTTGAACATGTTCAAAATCATGGAATGGAGGGCGTAAAATGCAACGTTTCCAACTGCAAAAGCCCATAACGTGCATATATCTGCGCAGACTTGGGGCTAATGAAGCTCAGCTTTTCAAAGCTAGATTTGGTGGGGCTAGAAGGGAGTTTGACAATGTTGCACTGCATTTGTGTAGAGAGGGTTAGAAAATGGTCTCGCTTGGGACAATCAACATGATATTTCCCAGCTGTCTGCTTGAAGCTTTCTCGCCTCGGTTTTCACGACTTGTGCAGTTACAAAAGTCTTCCCGCCTCCTACCGGCTCTTGTGGTGATATAGCGAGGGGGGTCTCTAGAAACAGTGATTAACGTCATCTAGCCATATTTACAAGCAGTACTATGCAGAAGTGTTCGTCAGTCTACAGAGAAGAGCGAAGGGAATCATACTTCGCCCATCAAAGTCCAGGTGAGCGCGCTTGTCAAGGCATCAAGGCGTCAGAGTTCCGTTTCAATCGAGCCAAACCCATCTTCTGTAGACTAAGCTCTGTTGAACAAAAGTTTGCCTGTTGCGCATGCTGCGGAGCTCCCTTGGCTGAGTTCGCGCAGACAGGCGACAGCTAAACTGGTGACTATGCTTTCCAATACCGATGCCTACATCTGCACCAAGTTTATGGCTGTCCTAAAGGCCGAGTTGCGGTGCAGGACGAGTAGACGGCATAATGTCTTGCAGCAGTGCACATATCAAGGAACGTTGGCGTTGGTGATGGGATATTGAGGCTCGGCCTAGTCGCCGGCATCTGATTGGAAGTGCTCGGTGGGTCCCGGGGAGGAAACGGAGCAAGACATGGGTCAGAAGACACGCGCGGCGGCACCTGCGCGGAAAGTCACACGCTATCGCAACCTTAAGCCTTGATCTGCCTGCAATAGAGGGCCTAGATTGCTTTACGTTTGGTAGATTTTATCAATGAGATTCTCATCCGCCTTCAACCTCTAGGAAGTGAGCGACCGCCCTCCGCAGCTACTTTCTTCCTCCTCAACTGTGCCGACAACAACAGAGTAGCATCCGAAGTAAACAAACCCCCTTGAACCCCCGAACCGCAAACAACCCGGACTCCGTTCGCGCACGCCGCGCAAAGTCGCACCCACCCACACCCCTCCGGGGCCTGCCACCATGGCAAACCCACCGCCGTCTCCCACCCCATCGCAGCTTCCCCCGGTCCCCACGAGCCCGACCTACTCCTACGCATCGACGGCGAACCCCCTCTCGCAGTACAACCTCCCCCTCCCACCGCCGCCGCGGCCGGCGCACGCCGTGCTCACCAAGGCGGACCTCGAGCACTCGCAGGCGGCGTACGGCGACCTCCTCACATCGGCCAAGGCATACCGGCTAGCGCTGGCGGCGCTCTCCAGCGCCGCGTCGGCGTTCGGCTCGGCGCTCGAGTCGTGCGCCCGCCTCAAGGAGGCCCGCGCCGACGCCATCTCCCCGCCGGCCGCGGCGGCGAACGCGATGATGATGACGGGCATGAGCAACAGCTTCAACGCCAAGGGCACGTGCACGGCGGACGGCCTGCTGGCGGCGTCGGGCCTGCAGCACCTGGTGGCCAACCACCAGCAGATCCTGTCCGAGGCCGTGTACCGCGCCTTCGAGGTGCCGCTGCTGCACGAGCTGGACAAGTGGCGGGCCGCCGTCGACGACGAGCAGGAGGCCTACGGCCGGGCGGTGCGGGCCCAGAGCCGCGACATCAGGCGCATGGAGAAGGAGGGCATGAAGATGCACCGCCAGCAGCGCCGCCGCGACGTCGCCGCCTTCAGGGAGCACCTCGTCCAGCTCACGGGCCGCCTCGACGGCTTGACGGCCCTGCACGCGGGACACGCGCGCACACTGCTGCGCGAGAGCCAGGACACGAGCGCCCGGATCCTCGACGCCAGCTGCAGCCTAGTGCGGGCCGAGGTCGACATCTTCGAGGGCCTCGCGCGCAAGGGCTGGACGGGAGGCGGGCTGGAGGACCTCCTTGAGAAGGGCGTCGACCTCTTCGCCGCCGACGACGCCGGCGGCGGACACGATGGCGCCGGCGGCGGTGGCGGGGCTGGGACGGGGCCGGGCGGCGGTGAGGGCGGCGGCGGGGGCAAGCTGTTCAGCATCCTGCCGCCCAAGAGCATCCTTGCGGATTCTTCCACTGCCGCCGGCGCCGCCTCGTCTCCTGCCTCAGACTCGACTGCTCGCTATGCCGTCGCTGACAACCACGACGACCCTTACCAGAGCTTGGTGGGCGCGGTAAGCGTGACGGGTCCGAGTCCGGGTCCGGCTCGCGGCCGCGAAGCTGCTTCCTTCGACCCTAACCGGCCTAGGGGTGGTGGTGTTAGGCCGTTCTCGCCGCCACCGCAGCCGGTGAGGCTAAACCCGGATACGTTGATCGTCGGCAGTCCGGATAAGACGGAGACGGAGGAGAGGGCTGACAATCAGAACGGTGATGATGACGGTGATGGCGACGACGGGGAGCCCTCTGCCGCGAAGGCGGCCGGGTCGAGGGAGCCGGATCTCGGCAGCATGTCGTTGACGCTGGAATCAGTCGCGGGCAGGGAAGTTGAGACAGAGGACGAGGATGAGGAAGACGAAAGGGGTGCGGAGGGGGAGGAAAAAGAGGAGAGTCAGGATCAGCCGTGGCTGGAGGAAGGTCTGGGGGGGTCAAAAGACGGTGACACGCCGAGCGCGAGCCTGGAGAGCTCGCAGCAACCGAACCGGAAGTGGAGTTTTGGGGGAGGTCGATGGTAAGAGAAGGAGGGAGGGCAGGCGATCTTCAGCACCTGCCTTGCATCACCTTTGATGCCCTCCATTCGAACGGGTTGTGTACACTTATATTTAAGGGGTCTTTCTCTCTATTTTGCATTTTTGCATGGAATGGTGTTATCCCATGGGCTATTAGACGGCCTAGTTGTGTCTTGCATATCTGTACAATTTCTATAACGGCCATACAGCATGCTTTTATCTGTCTCTCCTCCTTCCCAGGTCGATATGCCTGCGAGTTGCACGCCCCTTAAACGCCTGCCACAGGCGCTGCTGCGGTATTCCAACCAACCATACGAAGCAGATGCTATTCTAGTAGTGAGATAGGAAGGTAGCCGGAGCCTCAAGCCACAACGCGGATGAGTGGCCATTTAATCGTCCTTGTCCGCGTTGAGAATCTCCCCGCCAAAGAGGCCAAATGCGGAGTCGAGCCAGCATATGAACTTCCAGTAGAGACTGGCCTTGTCCCAGTCGAACTCGCCGGTCTCGGTCCGGGGCACCTCGTTTCCGATCATGGAGCCGCTAAACCATCTCAGGAAGGGGATCCGATTGAGAACCCGCTGGGTATAGGACGGCTGCGGTAGAAGGGCTTGCTCGGCAGGAAGGAGCCTAACCTTCCGTGCCGTAGGAATAGCCCTACAGAAGTCGCTGTCCGGAACGGCCCTATGCGTCACATCTGCACCGGTCGTGACAGCCCCATTAACCGTTCCGGACGATGATGATGTTGCCGTTGCAGACTCGGTCGCAGAGGTCATAGTCGTAGTGTCGGCAGTCCGCGAGGAGATCTGGGATCGGTCAGGAGACGAGTCCAGGCCGTCACCAAGGACGGGATTCGAGAAACTGCGCGGCAGTGCCGAGATGGACCCGGTTTTCCCGTGCCGTCGCGTCCTCCTCGACGGCGACCTAAACCGGTCATCAAGTCCATTGTCGTCGTTTGATGTTTCCACAATCGCCTCGTCGCGAGCCGGGGCTATGCCGTGATACGGTTCTGCGTACACGAGGTGGCCGAGAATGCTCTGAGGCGAAGAGTAGATGGCCATGTCTGCCGCCTCGCCCGACTCGAAAGTCACTTTCACCCAATGCTCTCCGCCATCCGCCCTGTTGACCTTGGCTCGTTCCTCCAGCGTCAGGGCGCGCCGCCTCGTAAAGGCTGGATCCCGCAGCTCAGATTTGTATCGCCGATTCTCGGCCGGGGGGTCCCGCGGGTAATCCTCGCAAATCCGGCCTCCGATCTGCTCGAAGCGGTTGATGGCAGCATATTGTTGCTGCGATGACCGATATCCCCTGAGAATCACCTCGGTAGGGACTTGTTTTTGGACGAAGCGCGATTGTGTGGGCGCACTGGTCTCGTCGGCGGTCTGGGACAAGAGGTTGGGCTGGGAGGAGCTTGCGACAATGCTTTGTTTCCTTTGGGATGTCGTCGTGGAGCTTGCGGGTGCGGATGATTGGTTCTGGTTCTGAATCCACGTGGTGAAGACCTTGTCGGCAACGGCTATGTTCGGATCTTCGCGCCTCACCGGGGTGCCAGTCTTGGATCGTGATCTCCGATTCGATTTACCAAATGAGCCGGTTTCCGCGACCGCTCTCCTAGAGCGTCCGCTTACTTGATGGCTATCTTGTCTAGATTGCATAGCGTTAGTGTTCAGTCGTGCCGTGTTCAAGACAATTTGCTACCGAGGGCGTGGAGACTGACTGTGGAAAGACCATGGCATAGGGGCGTCTAATGCCGTCGTCGCCGACGTAGAGCTCCTCGTCCGGAACATTGTGGAGTATAAGGGGTGCCATGATAACGGCGCCAGGCAGTTCCAGAAGCTACTAGTGATAATAAGATTTACCGGGGTGCTAAAAGTCTGCCGGAGAACCTTCAGAGAGGGAAACGGAAAAAAAGGTTCTGGATGTTCTTCATAAAAATACGAGATGCGACGCGATCTAAATTCTTCCCCAGCAACCACACAGCTCAGGCAGGCTACTGCTGGATAAATACATATCCCCGGTACCTAACTTGGGTACCCTCCCCGTTTTTGTGGAAACCCCCGAGAACTGTTTGTATCCCGTGCGGCGCTAATCGCTAATCAGCATCCCTGTTGCTATGTACTCCGAGGCCCTGATAAGGATGGAGCGGCCGGCTGGGCCAGCTTCGGGAGAAGCTGCTCCATCCAAGAGACATACAGCTAAGAGACATTCTGTTGAACAACGCCAAGCACTCGAGTTCCTTCTTGAAATCGAAGATCTTCAAGAAATGGCCGCGAATCAGGGAAAAGAGCCTCCGAAGGAGAAGGAGAAGGAGCCAAAGTACCACCTGTATGTCCGGCTCCCATTCAATCGGGGGGATTTTGTAGAT
This sequence comes from Phialemonium atrogriseum, assembly GCF_030411735.1. Classification (NCBI taxonomy): domain Eukaryota; kingdom Fungi; phylum Ascomycota; class Sordariomycetes; order Cephalothecales; family Cephalothecaceae; genus Phialemonium; species Phialemonium atrogriseum. Next base: position 425,950 of record NW_026848145.1, read on the forward strand.
CCTCCACCAGTAAGTCGCTGCCGACCCGCAACCAATAACGGGAATTAGCACTGAACCGCGCAGGTAAACTGGGATGAAACCAAGTCGGAGGCCCTATGGAATATCATATCTGGAGTTGCGAAGACGGAGATTGATTGTAAGAATGATCTGGTCGTTTACTCGATTTGCCCGTGGATCCATGCTAACAGTTAATTCCCAGGGACTGAGCTGTGAGGCAACCATGTCTCCCCAGCTAAGACAAGTCTGCTGACTTTGCGTACCACAGGGCATCAGAATTCGGCGTCACGGTTGAGTTCCTTCTTCAGATGGCCTCTTGTTTGACCGAACACCACACTTCCCAGCTCCGGGCTCAAATGCGGAAGGCTACGGCGACTAAAGGTTCCAGCGCCGCGCCCTCTCCCATACCCGGTTCGGAGCCAGCCGGCGCTGGGGCCGGACCCGGTACCGCCGAGGCGATGAGGCGAACGGGATCGGGGAGTGGTCGGGCTCCGTCATCTCTCTCCGTTCGGAAGGATTATCTACTCTCTAAGAACGACGGAGGCATGCTCGAAACACCGCTAAAGACTTCGCTTGCCTCACGCCCTAAAGCCTCACGGAACTCGTCTTCCAACACAACCGTGCTAGCCCAGAACCCGACCGGTGCCAAGAACATCGCTCGGCCTGGATCGCCGCGCTCACAGCGCCACCGACTCTCCTCTTTTCCAATCCCGGCCCAGGCCGCTGCTACCGCGCCGGAGTCCAGCCCGGGTCTAGCCTCCCCCGAGCCTGCCCTCTCTAGCTCCTCTTCTTCGTCGTCATCATCGAGTCCGGTCGAAAGCAGGATAATGCGGCGGCCGCCTCGTTTCCAAGCACAGGACGGCCTTGGATCGTTTGCAGACGAGGACGAGGCAGAGCCTGCCTTCCTTCCCTTCCAACCTCAGGCTTCGGGGGCTTCAAGCAGCGGCCACAACACCCAGGACCTCGGCGCGACCCTGCGGGGTGACCAACGAGATTTTGCTCCGAGACTGGCAAAGGGCCGGGGTAAGGAGAAGGTTCACCAGTCGCAGACGTCAGACTCGTCGACCAGCTCGACTGCCATGGTATCGCGTCGGCCAACCGACGACCGTAAACCACCAGGACCACTCTCGCCGCGGCGGCCTGCTGAACTGTCAGGCCGCAGCACGGGTGCCAAGGGCAAAGGTTACTCGAGGGACGGAAGCGACGGCACCCCAAGTATGGGTAGCAGTTTCAGCGACCTCGATGGTGAGCGCATAATACAACTCCCTGTTCCCTGTCGACCGTTGGTGATTAGCTTGACCGGACTGACAAGTCACAGATGCATCGGTCACTCAGTCGGCGCTAGAGGAAGCCCTGGCAAGTAAGATGCAAGACGGAGGTACCATCGGCAGCAAAATGAGCACCATAAGCCAGGCTATTAGGAGTCGCTATCTGCCAAAGTCTGATAAACCTTAGGCAGCCTGGGCTGCCATCGCTTACTCGCTTTCTTAACGTCATTTTACGTGATACGACTCATGAATCGAACAGAGATTGCAACAGGGGCATACTGGGGGGATTGCATTGCCGGAGTTCCTGGCTTTATGGCGCCCAGGACAAGTATTTGGATTATCAATCAGCGTTTTGTATTCCATAAATCCACCACGACCTGGTGGTCGGTTAGCGATTAGACTGTAGCTCTTAATTCAGTCTTCAACGGTATCTCGCAGTGTTCGAGGGATGCACAACCCAGGCCGTGGTTCCAATACAGACAGAAAGTACAGTACAAGTCTTTCGAGTAATGACAACTCCAACCCCTCAGGGTCGCACCCGCAAACCATCTGTCCCACGTTCCACGATCGCCGAATCGCTCGATCGATCAGCGTGAACCCGTCCGGGGTGCCACTAACTTCCCCTCGGGAGCTTGTGCAGACTGCCCCACGGCCTGTACCATCCGTCTCGAAGCAACCCCCTCACTCTCTCCCCGCCTTCTCCATTCTCCCTCCCTCGCACGTCTTTCCTCCCCGCCGCACAATCACCATCCTCACCCACCCGTAAGCAGGAGGCGTCAGGGCGGGTGACGCGCCGCACCTAGGAGGATACCCCCCGGGGCCACCGCGAGAACGGGCGATGCGGGCTGGGGCCGATCGGGGAGGGCGGTTTGGTGGGCTGTACGTTCCATCCGGAGATGTCAGACTCTCTGTGTATTTTTTCCCCTTCACGTGGGGCGGGTTCAGGGGATGGGAAAGGGGATGGGAATGAAACAAACTCACGTTGCCTGCCGGGTCGGTCGTCTGGACCAGCGAGGCTGCTGGTGTCAGTTGTGGGATTGAGGCGAGGACGCGGGCGGCAGGCGGGGGTGGTGCTGGCTGTGGTTGTGGTTGTGGTGGCGGGACTGGTTCCCGGAACGCCGGGTCGAGGGTGTCTCGGCTTCGGGCAGGCTCTTCCTCTGTAGTGTATGGGTTGACTTGATGCCAAAGTCTGCAGCGTTCGGGTCTCGTCCGGGGGATGTTGTTGGGTTGTGATGCGTCTGTTTCTGAGGCGGCTCGGAGAGAGTGTCTTGGGAAGGTCGTTAGTCTCGGGGAGTGTTTTGGTACGCAGGAATATTGGAGACGGCGAATAGGGTCATGGGGGATGGAAAGAATGCCTACCCCTCGTCGTCGACTGGGTAGAGGGGGCCATCTTGAAGGTCTATGAGCTGGTCGGTGGGAGGAGCATGTGCTTCTCGTCTGGCGGCTGAGTGAGGCGACAACGAGAGCCGTAGGTCGATGTTTGAACGAATGGATTGCATCTCATATTCTGGCATCATGCCGTGCTGCACCAGGATCTCCAGGCTCTACACATGAAGTTAGCTCATATCGTTTTGACCATCCAACCCAAGTTCAAGGGAAGGGAAGGCGTTCTGCTCACGCCATATGCCATACTCACCCACGACAGCTGGTCCCTGGCGACCTTGATCAGCGCACATGGCATGATCTATCAAGCACACGATTATTTAGCAGCCGTAACTGGAAGCTGTCATTTATAACCCAAGAGCTATATTCGGATGTCTTCTTGAAGGTATTCAGCGACTGTAGTTGATAGAGGGAAGTTAGTCCATGTCACCTCTTTACATATCCGCGGATCAGGACCCATTGCAGCAAGCCACATATAGCAAACGCTAAGCGGTTGCCATCCCACGGCTGGAGGTGGAGCATATCAAGCAGCTTGCCGAGACTCGGTCGCAGTCAAGTCCTAGTCTGTGGGTATGTATCGTGTTGGCATTTATCAGATTATCTCAACCCATGTAGGGAGGATCTAAAAGCAACGCCAGATACGCCAGATGCAACGATATCAAACCCTAGGCAAAAAGGTTATTTGTCTAACCATCCCTGGAAATTCATTCGTTAGGTGTAGCCCCCCCTTAACCTGAAGTCAAACTACCAGTGCCCTTATTCGCAAAAACTGGAAAATCAAAGATAGGAAAACTCGTGCGTCTCCCTCTCATTGCCATGCCCTGCTCTCCTGCCCTATATGACGATGTCAGTAGCTGGTATCTCTGGTTGGGGAGGGGTCGATGCTTACAGAAGCTAGGAATATGATGCAACGGGTGTCTCTCTCTAGCGTCTCCGTTGGGTCATGCAGCCAGCCAGGTTGCCTGTCCAACGGAGTATCAGTATCAATATTTTCTCAAATCGGGACGCTTGCCGTGAAATTGACATGTCTTATTCAGGCCGAGTTGTGCTCAGCCGCAGTGGCTCCAATCCAGGGGCTTGAGTCGGAACCTGGGAGAGATACGGAGCCGCTGAAAGGGACAATAAAATAAAGAGAGGGTGAGTAGAAAGGGTTGAGGAGAAGATAGGAGGTGCCAGTGAGGAGCAAGGAGCATACATACATACCCCTAAGTTGGAAAAATATTCCACTGACGGGATTGTGGCCAGCCACATATCCAAGGCAATCCACTCGATATGCCCGGCTCATATACCCCATAGTGAAGGCTTTCAGCAGCGGCATTTGTGAGGCCTATAGTAGGCCAGGGGAGGCGGCGGGGGAATCTCCTGAACGATGAATGGCCCGGGGATGCGGATCTCGGCGAGCTCATAGGGGATGAGTCCTGGCCCCTGGGCCACGGGGGGTTTTTTCACCCAGGTCCGCCGAGTGTAGTGCACGCGAAGCAGGTGGAAGGCCAGGTATAGGGCCACGCTGCAGCCCATGATCACGGAGAAGATGGTGAGGATCTGCATCCCGGTGAGGCCATAATGGATCCAGTCGGGGTTTAGAGTGTCCCCAGCTGCCGTAGCGGCGGCATTCGCAGTGGTGGCACTTTCAATGACGCTGTTGTTCGAGGACATCTTGATGTATCTGTTGCTTGCCTCAAATAGTAGCTGCTGCGGTGTGCCTACGTGCTTCGAAAGGGGTAGGGTAACGCGTGCTGACGCGGCGAAGCTTATGGTCTGGGTGACTGCAATTGGTTAGACAATGCTATTTCTTTTTTCTCATGCTTTGATGATGAACAGTAGGCTGCTTGTGAGGGTCAAAGGGAGATAGGTAGCGGAAGTGATCTCTCTCCCACTTGAAATCCCAGCAGGAATGAAGGAGTCAGGAGAAGGAAGCAGGTAGCGGAGAGGGACGCCGCTGCCTTCCTTACAAAGGCAGAGGTAACTGATAATTCCAGAAATATACTAACCTTTGAGGCAAGACGTGTTACACTCCTCCTTGTAGGCGATGTGGTGCGGTGACGGTCCAGCCGAAGGAGGAGGTTGTGTGTGGAGGTTTGGTGATGGAGGCGCGCCGAGATTGTTGTCACTAGGTAAGTTAGCCAGGAGCACGGCGGTTTCTATGCTAGGAGTAGGTTCTGAAGGTACCTCAGTATTTTTCATTTTCTCTTCATATTTGTGTGATTTTCAGATTCATCTCAGATTCACCTCAGGGGTATATTAGGGAAAGCCATTCCTAGGTGAGATACACATACCTGGACAGAACACGGTATTAGGTATGGATGTTTAAGGGTTTATTCACCTGAATAGTGCTCAGTGTTCTTCACCAGCTGCAACAACTGAATCTCACAGGTAATATCACAGCTACAGTTGCCCTGGTAATCGAAGCGTTCCAGCCATCTTCCTGCCGGTCGGATTATCCTACTTGTGAGGTTGAGAGACACCTGATAGGAGGAAGTGCAAACAAAGCAAATATCATCATAGTTAGCCCCAGAGATGCGCCCTGTACTCCTGTGAAGGAGGCTCAACTGGAGGATAGGATATAAGGGGTACTCAATGAAGACACATCGGGTACCTGCAGAGAGAAAGTTCCGCTGTGAACTTGGTACCTAGGTTAATGATGACATCTCTGCCCTGACCAGGCAGGTCGCATGTCCGCTCTCCATTTAAACACCGACGGGAAACAGAAAACGGGAATCAGAGCTATGATCAAAACTAGAGCGCCCAAGAGCCGAGACAAAAATCCAGCTGATGATGACGAGGAGAAAAGGAGAATACTCGACGAGATCATCCTCAAGCCAGCGTCATCCCAACCAAGCAACCATATGCGAATGAAGCAGTGAGGCTCAGCTGCAGTCTCATCGGCCGCCTATCCCGCGCCTCAATAGCCTTGAAACGCTGAAATACGCGATAGAGAGTGTACGCCATCTGGGTGAGGGCGAACTGCTGGCCAAGGCAGATGCGCGGCCCGCCATGGAAGGGGATGTACTCCCACCTGTGAAGCGTAGTACATGATTAGCGATCAGCGGTTGTGGACTGGGCAGCAAACACGGAAAATCCACCCTCAAGGCCACGACTAAAGAAAAGGAGTGATATCCAGAGGATCCGGCCTGGAAAGGAAGCGACGTCTTACCCAACTCGCAAATCAGAGTCCCATCTCTCGGGCCGGAACTCTTCAGCATCCGGCCCATAGATGTCCTTGCGTCTGTGCATGCTGTACAATGACCAGCGAACGGATGTCCCCTTGGGGACAAGGATGGGTTGCTGCCCGTCTGGCCCGCCGCCTCGGGGGAGGACGGTGTCTTTATTCGCAGTTCGCGCGTTTGTGGCCACGGGAGGGCAGAGGCGAAGAGCTGCGAACGTAACACAGTAAGCGAGGTTACCTATCAACTAGATACCCGTCCTAGGTTCAACTGGAATATGAAGTTAACAATGGCGGTGGGCCCGGCCACGTACCTTCCTTGATGATATTGTTCAGATACCTCATCCCCCTGAGCTGCTCCCAGGTGGGATTCTCCTCACCCACATCTGCGATCTCCCCCCTCATCTTCGCGACAGCATCCGGGTTGCGGGCGAGATACCAGAAAACCGCAGTCATGGCATTTGCAGTCGTGTCCCGCCCGGCGACGATGATGGAGAGTATCTGGTCGACGATGAACTGCTCCGAGGCCCCGGACTTGAGCAGCTCGTCCAGAAAGACATAGTCCCGGGCCTTTGCTTCTGCTCTCTTCTCGCTGCCCTCGGCAACCGCCTTCGCCAGATAGAACCGGACAAACCTCTTCAGCCGCTCGACGCTCTCGTCCAGCCGCCTGTGAGGCAGCCGGGTCAGGATCTGCCCCAGCCTTGCCCTCCGGGCACTCTCGTGGCTCGCGAACTCGAAATCCTCAATGAACTGACGCGCCTCGGGCGACGGGTCCGTAAGCATGTTCGTCGAATACCCCAGCATGAAATCTGTCGACGAATCCATCGTCATGTCCAGCAGCAGCTTCTGCAGATCGAACGTGGCCCCATCCCCGGGCATCTTCCCAACCAGGTTCCCGACGTGCCGCTCGAAGCACCGCAGGTCCGCGACCTGGTCGCGCACAAACGCGGGGCGTATCATGGCGCGCGCGTGGCGCCACTCGGCGCCGTTGCTGGAGAAGACGCTCCGGGCGCCGAGCACGGGCAGCACGGCGAGCAGGCGGGGCCCCGCGATGGGCCAGTCGTCCATGCGGGTGGCGAGGATGGCCTTTACGTTCTCGGGCTCGTTGGTCAGCAGCAGCCAGCGCCCGAGGGCGAGGAAGTAGTACGTGGCGCCGTGGCGCTCGAAGCGCGCCGCCAGCAGCTCGAGGAGCTTGTTTCGCCTGTTAGCGCGCAGGGACTCCAGGAAATGGCCTAGGCCTAGGATGGGGTCCCGGGAGCGGCAGACGGGTGCGGAGCCGCAGCCTAGAGACCGGGCCCGGAGGTGGAAGCGGAACTTGTTGATGAGGGTGAGCGAGAGCTTGCTGGTGGCGACGACGAGGCCCAAGCGTAGCATGAGAGAGGTGAGGGATAAGTCAGGCCTTTGCAGGACGCCCCAAGTCTGGTATAGAGACCAGACAGTTAGGGGCAGCGTCAGGACTGCCAAGCAGAGGTATTGCGTTGCGTGATCCATATCGAGGGCGGATGCGCCAACAAATGCGAGAGAAGGATGTAGGCTGTTGAATGCCTACAACAGAGAGAAGGTTCGTGATCGGTGATTCTGCTTGATGAGAAGCAGAATCATCATTCTCTTTTCAGAAGCTGACTGTCACGGCACTTTTCCCGAGAGAACCAGTTGAAGCCGTTAGTAAGAACACCACTTCATACAAGGTCAAGACGGACCGACGATGACAAGGGGAGCGATAGGTGGAATATACGAAAGAGGTTCGAAAAGGGAGGACGTCTGCCTCCTCACCCTCCATTTACAACCCGGGATCGTCGTATTGGACGTGGGGTTTCCGAGGCACTGGCTGATAGGTAAGGTACTGTACCTATGGAGTTTGTACAGCCCAGCTTGCCCATCACCAAAACACTTGGAACCGTGACTTGAGGCCACCAACAGATATCCCTCCATATTTCATCAGTCTCGAGTTGGAGTTTAATCGTCCTACTGGAGCAAGGAATGCAAGACGAACAAATACCGCCATCATGGGATAAACCTACAGAAATCCAACCCTAACCCCTGGTTACTTTGGTGTACTATTGAAGGTAAGGTCAAGAGATCACATGTCTAAAGAGCATCTCAACTGATTCACACAGAAGAAGCGGGGTTACAGTCGTGACAGACATGGGCCGCCGACATGACGCACGACATCCACCTCGGTAGGTTATGCAAGTAACGGCGCTCATACTGCCGAGCGAGTGACGCAACTTACCCCTTAGTCAATATCGCACCCGTACTGTCACCAACCGGCGAGCCATCAAACAGAAGGAGGACTGGCTTGCAAAATATAGATAGGCGGCGACCCATTGATACAGTCTATCAATGTATGTAATCTATACACAACGGCGCCCCAAGCCGAGTTCCCATCCCAGACCCCCTTTTTCCATTTTCCGTTGTCGTATGGATCATGATGTAACCAGGACCAATGCTGTGTAGAAAAACCAGGGACAAGCCCACCCAACCGAACCCGTATGAACCAATGAATCATGAGTTCCCCAAAGGATGCCGATAATCCCACCGCCCAGAGATGGTCAGCCTTTTGAAACCCCTTTCCCAACGAACGCCGCCGAAATATCAAGACACCTCTTTCCCCCCAAGAACCCATGCCATTCCGTGAAACCCTAACCCCCATTCCCAGTGTAGTAGACATGATTAATACTGATACATCTAAACACGGCCGTTCACGCCCGTAACGCCAACCCTCACATCCGACGCCAGCCTCTTCCGCAGCGGCTTCCTCGCCCTGGTCCCCGGGTACGACGCCCTGTGGTCCCTCGCCACCATCGGCGGCAGCCGGAGGGCGGCGGGCCGCTCGATCGGCCCGGGCCCCGCCGCCCTCGCGCTGCGGTGCTGGTAGTACGACGACAGCTCCTCCACGGGGGCGCCGGCGCGCGGCTCGGGTTCGGGCGTCGCCATGGCCCACCCCACCTGCGACCCAGAGCTGCGGTCGTCGCTGTCCGACCGCTCAATCTCCTTGGTGTCCTCAAAGCCGGCACCAGCCAGACCCGACGGCGACGATGGCGGCGGCGGCCTCCTCCCGGGCCGTTTCCGCAGCAGGCCGGCGGCGGTGGTCGTCATCATGGGCGGGAGCCCTGCCCACCGCTGGCGGACGGTCTTGGGGCTCGTCTCGTCGAGGAGGACAAAGATGCAGCCGGCGACGAGGGCGGCGATCACGACGAGGGTGAGGATCCAGGCGCCGGCGCGGTCGCCCGTCGTGATGGGCGGGAAGGTGCTTAAGGGGTCTGTGCGGCCGACGTCGGAGCCGCCGGCGGAGGGGTCGCCCTGGCTCGTGCCGCCGGTACTGTTGGTGACGGGCGGGGACGAGTCGGTGACCAGGTTGGCCAGGACGATCTCCATGGCGGACATCTGCTGGCCCACGCCGGTCGAGCCGTCGTACTTGCCATTGTCGGTCCATTTGAGCCCGCACATGCGGCCGTTGGAGCCGCCCAGGCACTGCGAGGCGGCGGCGACGGCCGACGTCGCCATCAGCGGCTTGACGCGGTCGTAGGTCCAAGGGGCCCACTTGGTGGTGGCGGCCATCCAGCGCGACAGGTAGGCCTTGAAGCTCTGCTGGTCGATGTTGCAGAGGTTGACGGGCTCGCAGGCAACCTCGGTCATGACGCCGTTCTTGAAGAAGACGTTTGTACCGTTGAGAAGGCCGTCGACGCGGTCCCGCCACGTCTCACGCTCGCTGCCCTCGGTGAAGTTGTACATGGCGGCGGCGCCAATGAGGAAGCCGCCGACGTTGTAGGACCACTGGTAGGGCGTGAACTGGGAGCAGTTGTTGACGTGCATACCATCAACTATGTCGTAGGTGCTCACATCGATCAGGCCCGTGTCGACCATCCAGTCCCACGTCTTGTCGGCCCAGTCAGCGTACGACTGGTTCCCCGTGTAACGGGCGAGGCGGGCAGCGAGGTTGAAGAAGCAGGCCTGAGAGATGGAGTTCTTGTAGTCGTAGCCGTTGTTCCACGTGAAGATCTGCCACCGCAGGCCGCCGCCGCACTCGGTCGTGTCCCAGCGGGCGGCCTGGGTGTTGAAGACGGCCTGGGCGAGGGCCAGCCACTGCGGCTGGTCTGGCGGCGGGTCTTGGAAGTTGTACTCGGCCGCCGTCATGACGGCCATGCCCCAGAACCCCTGATCGTCGTTCCCCTCGGTCAAGCTCTGATTTGGCGGCATATAATCGTTCCCGGGGCCGACCTGGAAGAGCAAGCCCTGCTGCGTCACATCGTTGTATGTGTCATCCCCCGTGTAATACCAGTAATCGACTAGGGCGCCCATGAGGGCACCAGCCTCCCACCCTGCGAAGCACCGTGTTGGTTAATAAATGACAAAAAATGCCCTGGCCCGATTTTACGGGGGGGTGACATTCGGGAACGGAAACCTACAGTAGTACGGCTGGGGTAATAGACCCGGTGTACCCCCCGGCTCGTTTCCACTATAGAATGACATCATATCCTGGGCCATGGACTTGGCCGTACTTTTGAGGGAATCTGCAGGCGATCAGCTTCGATCAACACAACACAACTCTGACCCAAAATAAATCGACAAAGCCGAGGCATCCGGAGGCTTAGAACAGGAGGCTCACCTGGAGAGCCGACATCCAAATTATAGGCCACGGCGGCATTTTGGGTGGTAGCCAGGAGCCCGAGAGCCCATACGGCTGCGCCGGCGATTCGGGCCCAACCCCACATTATCGGAAAGGAGGGGTGATGCAACTGTACCAAGGGTCGAAGGGTTGAAGGGTCCTCGATCGATCAGGACAAGAGCATGAACATGAGCAGGAGCATGAGTTGCAAAATGAATGCAAGAGAGAAACCGAAGAACACAAGAGAAGAGAGAGTCTAAAAGGAGCCGCCAACAAGGCCGCCCTTTGCGAGCTGTGGAACCAGGTCACCTAGCGGGCAGCGGAACTGGAGAGTTGATGTCACCACGGCAGCAGCTCGACTGGAGCAGCGGGTTGGGAGTTTTTGGGTGACTACATACGGTCTCGACCACTACTAGTGTGGGTCAATTGGAGGCGAAAGGCCCAGAATATGACGAGAGAAACCTGCCTTCCAGCAGTCCAACCCGAAGCTAGAGTGGGAGCTTTAATGGCGCAAACCATGGTTTTGGGCCGACCCTTGGGCGGGCAACGGCTACAGCATTTAGTACGGCGGAATTCTCGGAAGCAACGGTCGATATAGAGTTCGCTCTACTGACCGATCTGTGCAGTTACGAACCAGATCGGGGTCGATTCTTAGCTTCTACATGCGTAGAAGGTTAGCCTTCCCATGCTGAGTGTCGCTCTTTCCTGCGTCTGTGATCGTGCGTGACGGTGTCAAACCAAAAACCCCGAATAACCCGGGAACCTTACTTGGGGTTAGCCCGCAAAACTGAAGAATTACAGAGAGAATATGAAATCCGTAGTCCGTCTGTATTGTAATGTATAATACATGTCGGAGCAAAGCAGGAAAGGCATTGGAGAAGTCCATGTTGCTGTCCACCATGCGTAGGTATGTACGGAGTACGGAATAGATACGGTTGTAAATATTTACGGATACCGACATGAACTGGACCCTGTGGCCTGTGCTGGGGCGTTGGTCACAAAGGTGGCTGTAGCACATGCAGTACCCCCCTAGCGAGGGCGATCTGCCGCCTGCAATTCAGTGCCCATTGTCCTGCCTCCACACCTTTTCAACCAACAACCATTGGCAATCATCTCCCCCTCTCTGCCCAGCAGCTCAGCTTTCCCAACTCCACCTCAGCTACCAACCAGTTGCTATACAACCGATCCAAACGATCCTCTCTGCCATGTCTGCGTCGACGGCGCAGGGGATCATCGATCCCACAAAACCGGGCAAATACCCTATAGTCCTCAGCGATGCCCTTCTCGGGAAGCCCTCCAAGGAGTCCTACACTGGCATCAGGTGTAAGCAATTGCCGATCGAGGCTTTTTCCACTCCGAGCTGATCACGAGGCTGACTGATGCAAAATGGTACAGACAACCACAAACCCGCCCTCTCCTCAGACATCGCCCCAAGCACTGCGCGGTTAAAGCAGTCGGCCAAAGATGGATCCTTCAACCTCGGGTTCGACGACAAGGGCGACAAGTACGCCTTCAATGGCGCACGCACCACCAACGACGGACAGTACGTCCTCGTCTTCGACCCAGCCCGCAAGGTCCTGGTGCTGCACCGCCTCGACTCAATGTTCCACATGAACGTGACCCGGACGCCTACCAATTCGGACACAGAGAGCCTCCGGAAGGAGTTCCCGCCCCTCGAAGTCCCCCAGACAAGCAGCACCGCTAGCAGCAGCAGCACCAGCAAATCCCAGAAGAGTCCCCTCGACAAGGGCGACGGCAAACCCACGCCGGCGGCGGCAAAGGCCAACAAGGCGAAGCCGACCTCGGCGCTCCGCAACCCCAAGGACACGGCGGCGCGCAAGCCCGACAAGGCAAAGACCGTCTCGCTGACCCTCCCGGTACCAACGCCCAAGGCGGCCGCGGCACCACCGCCACCGCCACCGCCCAAGCCCCGCGGCCGCGAGCCGGATCCCGACGACGAAGAGGAGGAGGAGGACGACGACGGCGGGCTGACGATCGAGTACCCCGGCGGCGCGCCGCCGTCGACGACCGACTTCAGCCCCGCGTTCCCGGCGCAGATGATCGGGCGGCGGTTCAGCGACTTTGTTCGCGGCGTCGACGAGGACGAGGATGCCGATGGCGACGCTGACGCAGATGCCGATGCGGACGCGGATGCGGATGCCGAGTTCGAGGACGATGCCCTGGGCGATGTCGAGGATGACGAGGAGGAAGAGGAGGACGACAACGATGACCAAGACGGTCGCGGGGCCGGGCAGGGCGCCCGCATCGGCGCGTTTGCGCTGCCCAGCCCGGCGAATCCTGGCACCCAGACGCTGCAGCAGCAGCAGCAGCAGAGCGGGCTGGGGATGCAGCAGTTCGGCGGGCAGCAGCAGCAGTACCAGCCGTACGCCGCCGCTCCGTACGGCGCCGATGCGGATGCGGACGCCGACGCCGACCTGGAGGCGGACCTGGAGGCCGAGCTGGAGAGGGAGTTCCAGAAGGCGAGCGGCGGCATGGATATCGACTCGGAGAGCTCGGTCAGCGAGGAGGATTGAGCACGGCCTGTGGGGTGGGTTCGAATGGCTTCTGTCCCTTTTTCTTGGCTCTAACTTTGTTTTTCTTCTTTCGCTCCTTTTTTTCCCTTCTCATCTTCTCTTTATTCCAAGAACACGAGTGTCACGGTTGTAGCCGGAGTTGGGGGATGACTTTTTGGTCCAGGGTAACGACCAACTATTACAGAATACCGGCCTGGATTACATTCATCCTATTTATCACCCCATGTAATCCGCCTGTTCTACAGACTGGGGTCGGGGGATATCTTGGCGTTTGATGCATTGGCTTGTTCTGGATGGAACAGCTTCTTTGGCTTAAAATTATGACAGATAGCGAGCTGCTGGAGGGAGAGCAGGTTACGATTGCCACCTATACAGCATATTGGAATAGGCACTATGAATTACGACTATCTAGATAACTAGAGAGAGCAGAGGAATTGACGAATTTTTTTTGGACCTCTCATGTCTTTCTCCCCGGTTGGGTCTGTTCTTTTGTGGCTTTACACACAGTTGATATCAAGCTGCGACTTGTCCATGTTGATGCACTCCCACTGAGCCGTCTTGCCGCTGGGAGGAGTGACGGTGATGTTCTGGGCTCGGATGTCCCAGCATCTCTGGTCCGGGGGTCAGTTCGAGCTGTGGCTATATATCCTGCTAGGGGGCCAGGGGGGGGCAGGAAACTTACATCCGGGCTGCTGCAGACCAGGGTCCCGACCTTGGGGTCGTGCTTCTTCGACGCGGTTCCCCAGAAGTTCTTGAACGTGATGTCCGAGATGGTCAAGTTCGCCTAGCAGAGCATCCTTTCTGTCAGAGGGGTGATGTGTCTTCTCTCCAAGAGGGTTAGTCGGAGGGAGCGACATAACATACCGGATACATGTTGCACAGGGTCTGGTTCTTCTGGCCGTAGCACTGGGTGAGCTCGATGGCCCACTCGTTGTTGGTGTTTTTCATGCCGTCGTAGGTGACGTTACGGACGTAGCCGGAGCCGCCGCCGCCCGAGAGGCCCGGCTGGAAGTCGGAGTCGATGCCCGGCCAGACCTTGATGCGCGCGCCGTCCGAGGCGTCGGACATGGAGATGTTGTAGATGTACAAGTTCTCCACGATGTCGAACGAGTCGATGTACTGGCCCAGAGACCCGACTGAGATGCCGTGCGAGCCGAAGCACTGGAGCCCCTGGATCACGACGTTGGTGCTGTTGGGCTTGAAGGACACGCAGTCGTCGCCGTTGTGGACGACGGAGTTCTGGATCACCACCGAGTCGGACCGGTACGTGTCCCATCCGTCCGTGTTCTTGGCTGGATTGGAGCTTGTGCTCTGCCGGGCTGGTCTTAGTTGGTGTCTTTGTGACCGTTCGAGACGGCAAAGGGGGGGTTTTTCTTCTTACCTTGACGTTGATATCGAGATCACTGACGATGATATCTGTGCTGTTCGCAATGATGTTGAACCACTGGCAAGGTGTCAGAGTTGGGAATCTACCTCCGTCTACAACGACTCGCAGGACCACTCACGTTTGGCGAGTTGACCATGCGCAGACCAGACACGGAGCCGCCGTGAAGGCCATCCAGAACAAGGAGAATGGGCCTCAGCAGGGTCGGGTTCTTGGCAAAGGCGTCATACCAGTTCTGGCCGTTCCCGTTGATCAGGCCGACCCCGCCGCCGTAGATGTTGACGTCCCTGCCGCCGATCCTCCACATGGACGAGGAGTCCTGGAAGGGATACTTGAAAGTGTGCTCGACCCAGTAGTTCACGTCGCTGCTGAAGTTGATGGTGCCCGAGATAACCATGTCGACGCTGTCCAGGAAGGTCAAGTCGAGAGGAGACGCGATGGTGTAGGTGGCGTCGAGGACCACGGTGCCGCCATTGTTGCACTCGTGGAATGCCCTCAGGATCTTGGGCGCGTCGTCGTTGCCGGCTTTGCAGCTCGGCCTGACGAAGCAGTACCTGTTGGGATCCCGGGGGGGCGACACGGCGTGTGGCTTTCCAGGACTGAGAGGCCACGCCTTGACTTCGGGACGCTCGATGACCGGCAGACCCTTGAAGGGGCTGATGACCGCATTGGCCGCTGCGGCCAGACAGGCGACGGCGAGAGCACTCGAGGGTTGGAACATGGCAAATGGAGGTAGGTGTTTACAGGTGTGCAGTTCCTCACCTCATGGCCACGTCTCTGGGGCGGCTGCCATGGTCGTATTAAAGGCATGGGCGAGACACATCTCTGAGGCTCTCATCCTCGCTCAACATCGTCATCACCAGCCTCCCTACCCATGTAGTTGGGGCGTGTCTGCGGAGACGATGCAGGTAGTGTACCTAGACTATCGACGGGTTGGCGCCATGGAGACGAATTTTTCCGTCAGTGAGGAGCTCGGCGAGGAGACGGTCGTCTAGTGTACAGTCTTGGTCGCTAGTGTTCCTACCCTGGATGCCTGCCCTGAACATGGTGGTCCCTTGGCAGTTCGAACTCTTGTGGAGCATGGGGAATGGGGATACCTGCTTAGTGGCAGGTTCCCTCGTTGGATAGGTGCGGAGTACCCAACCTCCCCAACCTAATCCACATGGAACCTACCTTCCCGCTTGTGGGAATACCCCATTCTCCAACAGACAAACAAACACTAAGAAGGTACCGAGGTACGTAGTGTGATCTTCTCAGGGGCCATTGCGCTTCTCCATCTTTAAAGTTGTCCTCCACCGCCCCCCCCCTCCCGGAGAAATACCCGCCTGTGGATTCTCCTTCGCGGAAAATTGAACAAGCCTAACTAGGTAGTTCCTCCTACCCTCCTCTACTATTGATATACTATCTACTCCCCTCCCAGGCTAGCCTTACCCGTTGCCGCTTACCCCCAGTTTGGGATATGCCCATGCCTAGCTAACAGCATTCGTGATACATTCTCCCCGTTCCACGGCCAGGGTCCCAGCTATGATAGGTGCGGCAAAGGTGGCATAGACTATGCACGTCAACCACAGCTCCTCCCCGCATCTCTCTCTGTCATGGGCCTTGGGTCCGCCGTTTCGAGCCTTGCCTCAGTATCCGGGGCCGAGATGCTAGACTTCATCTCCACTTCCACGAGCGTGGTTTACCTTGGCTTTAGTGCAGTTCGGCCCCGGCTCAGACATACAAGTGATGCAGAGAAGGACGCCTAACCCGACCCGCAGCTGGGACTATTCTACGTGGCCCAGGATGACACGAAAGCGAACTTCGCTTTGACCTTCGGAACGAATATGCTCTGTATTCGAGGGGACTGGCGTATGCTGGCTGAGTAAGGGGTAGAGGGGTTCGAGGGGAGATTGAACGAAGTCATGGTTGCCGCAGGCAGTCTAGAGATATCCTTTCCCAAATGCTCACCCAATCACAAGCGCCATCAAGCTGAGGAAGGGCTAATAACAGAGGGCATGTCAGAGGCTGTAGGTATTACATTTTGGTTATGACCCCCTAGAACTATCGAAACAGAAGTGAATGGCGCAATGACGGGACGACGACAGGAAGACGAGATGATGGGGTGATGGGACACCAATGAGACACAGACGGGCCACCAGCCGGACAAAAGAGACACCAAAGGGCTCCCTTTACGAATTTGTCGACACCGCCCTACCGATCTTTTTCGGGCGACTACAAACGACTTGTTCACCGGGGCGTCTGCCTACGGACGAAATATTAATCTTCCCGTTCTCAACTCAAACAGTCACATTCAAGACTCTGACACTTGGGCTGCGCCGGGCAGCATAGCTTGTCCGAACTCGTCTGACGCAATTACCCCGGTGCTCTTTCTTGTGCCCCTCCCTCCCTTAGCGGGTGCCGCTATCGATTTCCATACTGTCCGACACCAACTCCTCACCCCGGACAGTCTCAGAGTCTGACACCTCATCAGCAATGTCAACTCCCAGATCGACGGGGTTGGCTCGCGCCTGGCGGGTTGGGGGGGCTGTGTGAGCGGCGCCATCCTCCTGGACCACCATATCCACCCATTCGTCCACCGACTGGACTCTCTCCTGGTGGGCTGCAGAGGAGGCTCTGCTCCCCTGGACGGCCATCTCCGCTGCCGTACCGACGGAATAGGCTCGCGCCTCCCATGCCGGGGAGTGGGCGCCGTTCTCGCGGGCCACCCTCTCTGCCCCTGGATCGACAGAGCGGCCTGGTGCCGGCGTGGCCGGGCCAGGGTCGCTGGTGTCTTCATCCGTCATTTTGGTCCTTGGGGCCGGAGGTTGGGACGGCATATGCCCAGCTGGGCTAGGACCTCCTGGGGTCCCCTCGTTTGCGAACTGGACTCGTGGGTCCAGGGATAGGATATGTGCCTGCCAGTCCATGATGGGGTCGCTGGCCTGCCTGGCCACGGCAGCAGTCTCGGCAACTGGGCTCGCGGATTGGAGTCTGTTCTGTTGGGCTGGGCCGGGGATGCTCTCCTCCGTCCGGACTCCCGGTTTGGGAGATTGGACTTTCATATTTCTGGCTGCTAGCGGGACGGGGGAGGGAACGGGGGCGTCCTCGTCTTCGTCCAGGGCGATCGGGTTGTCGCTCCGGCGGCCGGGCGGTGGGCGGCGGCGGTGGTCCCGAGTCGAGCGGCGACGGCGGCTCTGGGAAACGAATTGTAGTGATTCGTCCGAGTCGCTGCTAAGTTCAGTTGCCTTTGATCCGGCCCTTGGTTTGGGCGTTTGCTCCGGCTTGACGCTCGTCCTATCCTCGACACCGCTCTCCGGCCTTGCAATGCCCGCCCCCTTATCCCTTCTATTATCACCTCCGTCGTCATCGTCGTCGAGGTCAATGACCTCCCGGCCCTCCACATACTCGTGCTCCGCCTCCCTCGGCCCGACCATGCGGTCCTCCCGCTCGAGGAAGTCCCGCAGGTGGCCGAACAGGCGGCGCGCCATGCTCGGGGGGAAGGCGTTGCCGATCTGCCGCTTGAGGTACGCGCCGCGGAAGCGGTGCCGGACGGGGAACCCCTGCAGGCTGGCGTACTCGCGGGCCGTGAAGTCGCGCTGCCCGCCCCAGTGGTGGTTCTGCCCGCCCGAGCACGTGATGGTGTGCGGCAGCGGCGCGTCCGGGTCCCAGGAGCGCGCGTTCCACAGGCGAGGCATGTCCGCCACGTCGTGCAGGTCGTCGCCGGCGCGGAGGTGCGCGAGCGCCTCGCGCGACGTCGTGAAGGGGAGGAGGCCGCCCGCGCCGTCCTGGCTGTGCGTCGCGGAGGGGAAGTCGGGGAGCGCCTGGCCCGGGCAGGCGCCCACCATGACGAGCCGGCGCCGCGGCTGGCATAGGCCCCAGGTGTTGAAGTTGATGACTCCCCAGCGAACGGAGTAACCGTGGTCCGTGAAGCCGCCGACGAGGCCGTTGAAGTAGAGCTCAAAGCGCGTGTGCAGCATGCCGAAGGTCTGCTCCAGCGTGAAGAGCCTGGGGCGGATCTGCTCGATTACTTCGGTGCACGACATGAGCGCCGCCATGTTCTTGTCGTCGTTCTGCCCGGCGATAGTATGGGCCGGTGACCAGACCTGGCAGGGCGGGGAGAGGTGCAGGATGTCGACCCGATAGTTGATGTCCGAATCCTTGGTGAAGTCGTCCACCTCCATGAGGTGGCAGTCGACCTCGGGGAAGTTTGCCCGGTACGTCGTGACTGCGACGCTCCAGTGGTCGACGGCAAAGACGAGCTTGAACCCGGCTTGTTGGATGCCCCGAGACGCGCCGCCGGCACCGGAGAACAAGTCGCCAACTGTGTACTTCTGGCCCGGCTTGCGCATGTTGGGGCCGTCGGCCTTGGTGGCATCGCTGCCATTCCTGTCGAGGGTGACCTTATTGTCTTCATCGTCGTCGTCGTCGATGCTGATGACCTCGGGATCGAAGCCCAGCGGGCAGAACGAACCCCCCGGGATATTGCCTCCTCGCCAGTCGTTCGTCTTGGCCATGTCCCGGACCTTGTACTCGGCATCTGACATGTCCTCGTTGGCGTGGATGAGGACCCACTGGTGGGCCTTCTCCAGCTTCTTCTTGATCACGTCTCGATAGACCAGATAGTGGTGGTAGCGGCACACCAGGACTTCGTGGTGCTCAACCCATCTCTTGCCCTTGAGCCTGTAGGCGGCGTCGCCAAAGCGGAACTGGGGGAAGGGCGCATTGGTCGTCCTCAGTCCCCCGACACGGAGGCCCTCGATGTCGCTCTCGTAGACATCGATGATGGCCTGCTCCAGCCACGGTCTCGGGTCCTCCTCGTCGATGTGGCCGACCAGGCACACCTCGTTCAGCTTCCGCATAAGCTGGCCGTCGAGGTTCCTGGCGCGGGTGTAGGGCCATCCTCGGACTCTGACCCGCCCGTTCAGCCTGTTCTTGATAATGACCTGGACTTTGAGGAACTGGATTCGGAACCGGCCGAGCGGCTCCTTGAGCACGACGATGGAATCCTTCGTCACCACCACCCCACTTTGCAGGGCGAGACGTGGCATCTCCAACTCAAAGTTGTGGAGTTGAATCGATGGCGATTGCGCAGCGGCAGCAGGGGCATGAGGAGCAGCGCCGGGAATCGAGGCATTCCGCGCGCGAGGTGGGCGGGTAGGGCCATCGTCGGTCAGGTCAACATACATTATCTCCTTGACGAGGTCCGCTTCGGCCAGCATCGACTGTTCGTAGTCTTCGGCGTCGACCTCTTCCTTCTTCACCTTGCGGCTCTTCCGGGAGGCCGGCTGCTGGGCCGCGTGGATCTTCCTTGCCCTCTGGATGATGTTGACTTGGCGATCCTTGTCGGTCTGGAGGTCATCCTCGTCGTCAACCGCGATTGCGGTGTCTGGGTGCGCCCCCAGGGGTTTGGAGTCGCCCATCGTGTTTGAGCTTTCAAGATAGCTGGGAGGGTTGGATGGGAATTAGAGCCTCTTCGCTCGTGGGCTGTTATCTTGGGACTGTCAGTATCTAAAGTGCAACGGTCGGTAAATTGGACTGATGGTGGATGAATAGGGATCCAGGAAGGGAGCCTCCTGTATAAATATCCGCATCGTCACTCCGAGGAGGAATGGAAAATGAGGGTACAACTCTTGAGCTACTTGCCTTTCAATATTGCGGCTCAAAGGAAGCCCAGGCAGGAGTCGATATTTCTTGAGGTCATCTTCCGAAAGCTGGTCAGTCTTCTTTGTGAGATCAGTGATGAAGGTATCGAACTGTAAGGGAAACCTCAGTGCTATGAAAATGATTATTTGCTTCTTCTTTGGGTTCAGAAATAGACATAATCTGGATCCGCTGGCGGGAAGGGGGTGGAGGACAGACGAAGACAGGGGCGGGAGAGAGAAGTCTCCTGAGACAGCAGATGATATGAAACAGGGACGCCACTGACAAATGACCAAGGGGGAAAACTGTCTGGCTTCAGGAGAGTACAATCGGCTCACCTCACGATGGAGGATTGGGGAGGGGGAAGCTAGGGGAAAACAAAGAGGAAGCTGCGACGGGTTCAGTAAGGAGGTGAAAACCCAGCCGCCGGGATTAGGAGGGAGATGGAAAAATCCGCCGGTAAGCGGTGAAGACATACATACCTACCTGGTCACTGTGGTCAGTGAGCATATGATAAGGTAGTCGTAGGCAGGCACGGCGGGCAAGAGATTCGTACCTGACCGATTCCGGTGATCAGTGACAGGGTGAGAAAAATGTCGCCCGGCGGTGAAGATATACCTCGGGAGGTAGCTAAGTACCTAGTTACCAGCCCCAGCAAGATGAGGAACCAGTTACTAGATTCGGCGAAGGGGTGAGAAAGTTGTTACTGGATTCGGCGAAGAGATGAGAAAGCTGTTGCTGGGATCAGTGAGGAAGCGACGAAGCAGTCAGTCACGACTGTGAAGCGATAAGCACCAACGTAGTTGCCAAGATTAGGGAAGAGAGAGAAGACTGTCACCAGGGATGGCAAGAGTCTGAAGAGGATATGAGGAAGCAGTTGTCAGAGGTAGTGGAGAAGTGGGAAAGTTGTCACTGCACGGCAAAGAACTAGCCGCTGGGCTGGTAGAATAATGAGAAAGCTATTACTAGGGCCAGCTACGAGATGAGGACGCTGTCAAGATAGAGAGATGCCTCAGGGGTAAAGAAGCTGTTGCTGGCAAATGGGCGATAAACTAGAATGTTGTCGTCAATGGATGGTATGTCACTGACGATAAAGGGCCACAGCACAGGGCTTAGACAGTTAGAGGGTCGAACAATCGAAAGTTGTAGGTTGCACGGGAAAGAACGACCGGATTCGATCCCTGTCAGGAGGCTCACGGGATGAGGCGATAGAGTCAGCCCGACTTAACATGGAGAGGGAAAGCCGAAGTCTTCAGGCGCCATTGGAACGCGTGGCTAGATATGCTACTGAAGGATCAAAGAAAGGGGAGGCGCGGATGATATTGGAAGGCAGGAAGGGGGAGATGTCAACAAATACCGGACAAATGAGAGGAAGATGGCCATGAAAAACCAGATATAAAGTAGAGAGATCATGCAAGCAGTTTGTTGTTGTGGTGAAATGGCCAAGCAAATGCACCTAGACAATCATCAGGGGTGTAAAGTAGAGAAGACATCCTGCAGGTCAAACAGAGCCACACAAATAGCTTCCAGCCCAACCAGTTACTACCCAAACGTATCGTTATATCAATCTCGCTTATGACAGGACTGCGCTATGTCGATCTGGGGCTCTGTCAGCTGGTTGCTCTGCAAGGCACTGCAATGGGGCAGCAGCTTCGAGATGCTGAGCCGTGGAACGGGGTCATACTATTTCGGCTTCAGACGGCTGGAGTCCTAGTAAAGTCGATTATAGAGAAGCAAGTCCCTGATCTGCAAAGACTCCATTTGCATGGTGGTACGCAGAGCCTCCCATCCCAGGCAGTAGCGGGGCATTATCCAAACCTTAAGAAACTCCAGATCACACTGTCTCCGACTGGCTATAGGATGGATGAGTTTGGGACCATGAGCGCCATAGCTGTCAGAAAGCCAAAGAGGATTTCCAGGCGTTGAAATGGCTACCTGTTGAGTGGTGGGTGAGTAAATCTCTCCCGCTCCCCCCCTTTCCCTCTTGAAAGAGGAGGCCTGAAGTCACATTACTCTTCAAGTGCTACCTTGCTTGCGTACTGCCAGAATTCTAGGATAGACCTGAGACCTGAAGAATTGCCAAGCTAAGAGAAACAAAGAAGACGTTGCCAAGTCAGCTGTCTCGAACAGGTTGGCTTAATCGGATTCTCATTCCCATGGAAATCGCTGAAGTGGTTGGTTGCCTGCTGCGATTCAAATTGGGTTTTCCTGGCTCTCCTTCGTCCCAGGGAGCATCCGGACTGTCCATGACTTTCGTGGGATTAATGATATGATCATCGCATCAAGGTACCCATGCCATAGTTTGAGGCTGGCCTTGACAGTGGACGCTTGCATATGGTCGATTATAAGTCGATCAGGACTCAGGAGAGAGATCACAAATCTATCTCCACACTGCCCTCCTGAGTACGGCCGTGCGCCTGGACACCTACATGAACGGCCCGATGGGCGGCATGATGAGCGGCCCGAATATGGGATACACCCCATACATGCCGATGCCCATGTATCCGTACGGGATGCCGTAATGCCGTACCTAAATACGTATACGCCCTCGCCGCTAGGCCAATTTTCTAGCCTTGATCCCGAACCTGTTGCAGCTGCCTCTAGTGCCCCTATCCTGCCTCCCGCCAAAAAGAGAAAGGCTGGCGCAACTGTCCCGAAAGCTGGTGCAGCTGTACCGGAAGCAGGTGCAGCTGTCCCGCATCACGACCCAGCAGACGACACCATGGTCAACGAGGCCCGGGTACTGGCTGCAATGCTGCCCGGAATGACAGAGCGCGAGATGGCGCGGACGGCGCGCATGTTCCGGAACCTGGGGATGGTAATGGAGAGGCGGCTTGCGGAAGTGCGGAAGGAGCGCGAGGCTCGCGAGGCCACGGAGAGACGGCTTGCGGAAGTGCAGAAGGAGCGCGAGACTCGCGAAGCCGAAGCGGTGGCCCTGTAAATATTGCCAGTCACGCCGTCTCCTTTCTTTACGGGCGTTGCGAGGATGGTTAGTTTGTCTTCAGGCTTGCGAGGACGAACAGGCGTCCCTTTACGGACTAATTACTGGTGATACCAATTAGATGATCCTTGTCACTTGTCAGGGGGTTGGGTCACGTGGTGGGGTTTTTGCTGTGGGTAACGAAAATTTTCCCTTGATCTGCCCATGTCCACCTTGTTTCCTCATTTTCCTTCATCATGTCGAACACAACGTCAACTCCAACGCCCGACGATGGAGAAGAACATGTGAAGTCATGGGAAATTTGCCCCAGGAACCATGATCAGCTCTACTGATAGGACTGGAAACATTACTCCTTAGTCACAGATGTTGTGCTATTGAGGAACATGGGGAGCAGAGGCTGACCTGCTGGTACCCTAACTGGGAGGATCATCACCAAAAGCACTCCAACAAATTTGGCCAGGCAGATGATAAGGCCTCCCGAACGTTCGTGGCTGTCCAAGGCGACCCAGGCACACCTGTTGGGCTTGCAGCGCGTTGGATGGGCGAGACTGACATTGCCCTAGCCAAGCTCAACGACGGGGTCATTTTCGAGAATAACTTCAAGGAGATGGTCTTCTCGGCGAAAACATCTATCCACTCTGACGACCAGTGGATGGCTGATTCGTTCATCATTGATTCAGCTCTGGCATGCGTCTACCGTCATCATAAACCGCGTACTGCTAGCTCAGAATCAAGTATTATCCCAAAGGTACGGTATTCAATAATTTGCGGCTCCCCTACAGTCGATTATCCCCCGACCCACTGAGAATGATGACCTTTCACTGTCAATAACCTCGACTTCCTAGCATTCTGCTGCGGAAAAACGAATAACTGATTTCAAAATACCCTCCCTAATGCCATTACCTTGAAAGACGTTTTGCTGAACGTTGGCTAACGCTCTTTTCTGCTCTGCAGGCTACGTTGGAGATACCTATCAAGGGTTTGCAAGGTCTCTGGGGAGATTCTCAGGGGAATTATCCGGCAGTACTGAAGTCCATACTGAAGTCCAGCGCTCTTGGCCGTGAACTGTCAACTCAGCACTGCCAATGTGACTCGATGGCAGCCGTGTCCTAGCTAATTCCCTTGCACTGTACAGCACATCAATCCTCTATGGCACGCTCCTTAAGATGCGTAGGTAAGGGAACGAGCGACCGTATTATCATCATCCACACCTCCTAGCCGACATTTCATTGCCCTCGCCGTGTTCTAAGTGGGACAGGTGCTGTCGAAGTGAAGGGGGAAATTCCAGGACGCTTGGGGTTGATCCCTAGATACCACCTAACTACTGCATGCTATCGTAGCCAAGGAAAACCTTTCCCAACGCTGTCTTGTCAATGATGAGAGCGAGGGTTAGATTGATGATTAGGTAGCAAACAATGAAACAGATAAAGAGCAAAACGGTCATATTGAAAACTGATATTCCATTTGAGATCCGACTGTTGTGAAGTCTTGACCCCACCAATCCCAAAAAAAAAAAAAAAAAAAAAAAAATCCGAGTCTCAGGGGCTAGGGAAGTGTGGAAGAGAACACGGCCCGCAGGACAGCTTGGAAGGTTCCTTAGAGTGAGCTGATCCTTCCAAGTGTTTCTATGTATGTACTGTACATACCAATATCTTGGGTCACCCAGGTTTAAGTTTTTTTTCTTCTTCAACCACAAAAGCAATCATACCCCTCGAACCTTCCACTTTAGGTTTCATGCCACACCCCACACACGCAGCTTGCACCTACCTTGCAGGTAGGCATGGCACACAATCGCAAGTTGGAATTCCTCAACATGACACCAACTGATCTTCAAAGCAAAGACGTGGACATAGACAGCAACAGCTGTGACCTCGGGGGCCTTGAGCCACAGCAGTTTGTGACGATTTCCGCGGGATACGTCTCGTCTATTTGCCTGTTTTACTCCTCTTCGTTCCTTCCACACTGGACAATCTGATAACCCTCACATCGACCCCTCCCTCGCATACTCACTTGCCGGGGCCATAGATGTCCCTGCCCGCGTGATTCATCACAGTTCAAGACAACCTGAAGGCTATTATTCACTGGAAGCTTGAGGTGGCGAAATCTGAAGAGCCGTGTTCTCTTCTATCCCCTAGACACATTTCCCCTCCTCTATTTGGGAGCTGCTTCTTCCACTCTTATCCTCTTCTTCAGCATCTGAGTGCTGGTGGCTATACTTCAATGTCCACAATATCTGCTCCAACAGACTGAGACGACTATCTTTATCCACGTGTTCATCAAGATGCGGACTCGCTCAGCTGCTCACAAAGCAACCGAGGTTGCCGCTGAAGATGCTGCAATCGGCCCAACCATCATGAGCCCCCTGGACCCAAAACCAGCTGTCAACGGCCCCAAACCTCCCCCAAGACCGAAGAGAAAACGGTCAACTCCCTCAACCACTCAACCAGTGAAGGGGGGATGGGATGTTCTTCCCCATGGCATGGGCACACTGCCTACAGCTGGGATTGCGACTGGCCATCCCCAGGCTTCTCATGATTTGGATACGGCCAATGTCCGAGATACCAGCTCTATCCGGGTGGCTGAGACAGCAAAGGCGACAAAGACGACAGGCGGTGGCCCCACACGCCAGGCTCGCTTAGTCCTGAGGGTCACAAAGGTTGCTGCGCAGACTCCAAAGGAAGAAGACGCCCCTACCAAAGGCAGCTCAGTCGCAGAAATTGCTGCCACCGGTAGTGAGAAGCTCAAAAATGAGGATAAGGAGGAGGTACATCCTACGGGAGGGGAAGGGGAAGGGGAAGGGGGCGAAGATGGCCGTCATGCCAAACGCCGGAGGATCACCAGAGCTGCGACTAAAGCAGCTCAATATACAGCCCTTGTTAACCAGGAGACGGAAGCTCCGAGTGTCAGCAATGTGAAGTGTGCCACAGCTGTGGGAAGCAACAAATCAAACAAGGATGAGCCCTCCGAGATTACGATTGTTCCTCAGCCTGATCCCGATTTCAGAATGAGAGTCAAAAGGGGCGCTGGTAATCCGTATGGGTTGACCCCTGGATACTCACCTTACCCACACCGATCAGGACCTACTCCCGAAGCATGCGAGAAAGTCCACACAATCCTGACCGAGCTTCATGGCCATGTGACTCAACCACGAAAGGCCCCAGCCCCATCACTCGAGGTTGCTGGGTGTGGTGAAGTGCCCTCGGTGCTAGATGCCTTGCTGCGAACGCTCATAAGCGGCAACACTCTGATGGCCAGAGCTGACGAGGCTATTAGAGGGTTGGTGAAGAAATTCGGTATTCTCGAGGATGGCATCGGCGCTGGTAGCATCAATTGGAACAAGGTCCGACTCTCCTCACTGGAGGATCTCGTTGGCGCTATCAAACCAGCTGGATGCGCACAGGTTAAGGGGGGGCAGATCAAGGCAATTCTGGACATGGTCCATGAGGAGAATATGGCACGGGCAGAGGCACACATGGAAGCCAAGGCCACGGAGACAGACGCCCCTGTGGCAGGCGCGGAGAACGAGTCTGAAGGCCAGAAGGCGTTGGAGGTGGAGAAGGCAAGCCAAAGCATCCTCTCTCTTGATCATTACCACAGCATGAACAGAGAGGATGCCATGGCTGGATTCCTGAAATATCCAGGTATCGGAGTCAAGACAGCTGCATGCGTCATTCTCTTTTGCTTGCGTATCCCCTGCTTTGCAGTCGACACCCACGTCCACAGGTTCTGCCAATGGCTAGAATGGGTCCCCGCAAAAGCCACTGAACTGGACAGCTTCAACCACGGCGAGTTCAAAGTCCCAGACCACTTGAAGTACGGGTTGCACCAGCTCTTTATCCGCCATGGCCAACAATGCTTCAAGTGCCGAAAGGCAACCAAGCCGGGCACAAGCGACTGGAATGAGGCGCCAGACTGCCCCCTTGAGCACCTGCTTGACAGAAGCAAGGACAGAGACAAGGATATGGAAGGAACACCCGAGACGTTGGAGGAGTAGCCGCCCTAGGAGGAGAATGGAGTATGGCTTGCTTGCTTGTGACAAGGTGCCTGGGATCTCAAATTCTGACCTGCCAGATTAGGAGATTATAAAGAAGATACCTACCTACCTAGGTACCTAGTTTTGGCGACTTAGAAAATTCACTCCACTCTGCTCAGATCTGGTTCCTGATTCTTAGCTTTTTTAATCTCTGCCATCCCAGGACAGATCCTTGATTCCATTGTACGGATCTGTAGAGAGGGAGAGGTTGAGGAAGGTCAGATACCTTAGCTCTTTGGGTTCCGTGGCAGCTGCGCACAGCTGCAAATACCCCACTATCACTGAAGAAAGTCGAGTGTGCAGGGATCTTGATAGATTTCTCCGACGCGTGCTCGTGCCGAGCATTTTCCATAACGCGACCTGACCGGGATCCTGTCTGCCGAACCTCCACTGGCCGGACCCAGACTTCCTCCTATAAATCCAAATCTTTTCCATTCTTGCATTTTCTTCCAGAGAGGCGAAATAAAAGTTGCAGTATTGTGGGAGGAACTAGGTAGATTCCCGGTTACATGGCCGGAGAATCACCTCGTTGTTCTCTGCCTCTCACTTCTTTCACGGTTTCACCCCTCTCACCATCGATTTCCTCCCACTCCAACCGACCCCACGCCGAACCCTCCCACGCTGACCAGCTGGTTCCCTCACCTTCCGCCAACTTCCCTAATCGGAGTCTCAAGAGCGCTTTCCCGACGTCATCGCCTCACGGCATGACCTGCGCCCCGCCAAGATGCTGCCCCCGGCCGAGCTGTACAGCATGATTATGGAGGACTACCATAAGCTGGAAGAAATACCACCGGAAGCACACCTACTCTGCCCCAAGGTAGATGATGACGATTGCGAAAATTACGATGACCTTGACGACCCTGGAGACATCTCAGCGGAGGAGAAAAAACGGAGGCTCGAGGACGCTAAGAAGCGACACGAAATCACCTACCGGTTATGTTTCCTGATGGGCCTCAGCGAAGAGCAGGGAAGTACTTGGATAGAGGTCTGGGCTAAGCGCCTCGAAGGATTTCTCACCAGGTGCGACCGCTGCGTGAGAAGCTGGCACCTGGGTCGAGAGCCATTCCTGAAGCTCACCATGGAGTATGTGGCCACCCGCCACCATCCCGAGGCGAATGTTGTAGCTAACATATTTCCAGCCTTTTCGACGATGATATCCGCGGTGTCATGGAGGAGAAGCTCAACCATTTCGACAAGGTCCGGATAGACGCTGGCGTCGAGGAAGCGGAACGACTCATCAAGGAGCATGGGCCGCTGAACGCGACCAGAATGGCTCGTTTCAGCATCTCAGCCGTCATCGCGCTCTTCGAGTCATTATGCAACATGCCATATCTGAGCAACCCAGAGAACCGCGTAAAGTTCAACTTCGTGTTCGAGAAAATGCAGCAGAAGAAGCCGCTCCGAACGCAGGGAGGCCTTATCCCCACCATGACATACTTCCTCTTCGACAAGGACTACTATCGGAACATGTTCGCCAGGACGGGATGGGAGATTCTTGCGCCTGGGTCCGTTTCCCAACAAGTGTGGGACTGGGCGGTGCATGACAACTTGGTGGAAGCCATAACAGATGCGTCTTACGCAAGAGGGACGCCCACCGCGGAGAAAATATCAACGTTCTGGCAAGGGTTCCTCCTTATCCTGAATGCCCTGAGCGAAGAACGGGTTGTACACTCGCTCCGGGCCATGGAAGTGCAGCCGAGTGTCTATCATCTCGCCCTGGACCACACTAGGACTGACTCGGACCAGGCGCTCGCACTTGTCATGAAGGGACTCCGTGCTCTGATGGAGAAGTCGCCCAAGGCCTTCTGGGCCGCATATGACCAAGTGACACCTAACCAGCTCGCAGAAACGATATTTGTGAGCCCTGCTTTCCGGCCGTTGCTCGCTCAGTCTTTGGCGCCCGAAATGATGGTCCAAGAGGGTGATAATGCCACGCCGGCGCTGGCAGCGTGGGTGGAAGCCTCGGTCAAGTCGCTTCCCATAAGCCGCAGAACCGAGCTCTGCGAATATCTCCTGCGCCATCTCTTCGACAAGTTCAGGGTCGATCCGACTTGCACTCCGGACGGTCAAGCCACTTGCACTCTGGCCGGCCTGAAGGCCCTCCATGTGACCCTGGAGGGCTTCCTCGATCCCAGCGCAAGAGTGGATTCCGGAACCTCTCTCATATACATCAACACGCTCATCAACCTCGTCGTCAAGTACAACGAGGTCATAGTTAGCTCTGCCGAGCGGCGCCCGGGCGATAGGTACGATGTCGGCCTGTCCAGCACGGCCGTTGCCACCATCCACTCGGCTCTCGCACTCGACTCGAAGGCCATCCGGGTCGAGTGGAATGCGATCCACGAGACGGGCGGGGCGCAGCAGACCCTGGAGAGGCGATCCGGCCAATTATGGGAGTCCTTCACCGAGATGCTCTGGCCGGGTAGGGTTGAGTTAGCCAGGGCCATGCTCATGGCAATCATGCCTCTGCGGAGTATCGAGCAGTTCAAGCCGCCCAGGGGCGAAAGGTTGGACGACGGTCCTAAGAAGCAGTTCAACCAGAGATTCCAGAAGGCTACGGCAGCAATAGGGACGATGCTCCGGCGGTTGTCTGACTTCAACCCTGGTGATCTGCACATGTTCTGTGCCGAGATTCCCGGCCGGACAATCTACCCCATTGTGGCATCCCTCATTCACGGCGAGGACGTCATCAGGGAGGCCGGTATAGACCTGCTCAAGGCCATCACTGGTGAAGCCTCGCGTTCCAATGCCGTGAACAAGATGCTCGAAGAGTATTTCAGTCCCTTCTTGGACGCCTTTTCGGGGGCGGTGAAGACCGTTACCATCGACAAAGACTCCAACAATCCTTTTACTCCCGTTCCGCCCACTCTGCAACTTAGCGCAGATATCATGAACGGTCTGTGCGACCCGTCCGTAGGCCTACTGAGATCAAGGACCTTGACGCAGGGAGAGCTCGGGGCGCTTAGACGCTGGTGGCAGTCCGAATGGCATTGCCTGAACCATTCGTTTAGGACCATTAAAACATGGCATGAGCGGAATGATAAGAGGACGCTGGAGGACTTTTTCCGCACGGCGATGGAACTTGCTGACAAGTTCCTCGACCAAGACGGTCTCATGGCATCAGTCTTTAGCCGCCTAGACAGAACTAGCAACACGGCTCATTCGCGCGGCGATGCAACCGCCGCAGCTCTGGGAGATGTGCTTGAGCCACCCCGGGTCTGTTCGATCGGAATAGTGGGCATGCTGCAGATTCGCGATCCGTATCTGGTCTCCATGACGGTCAGCGTCCTCGTCAAGCTGCTTCGGCGGTTGCGGGAGCAGAAAATGGTACTGCCGCATCAGCCGACTGCCATGATCCTGAACAGCTGCAAGATGACGGAGAAGGGGGAATATGCGTCGAAGACGAACTTGAACGATACCCAGCGGGTCGAGATCTTGAAAGCCTTCGGGGCAGACGTTGAGGACGAAGATGACGAGCTCCAATATCTCGGCAGAGCGCCCCCCAAATCACAGGACAAGGAAAAGGTGAAGAGGCAGAGCAGGCTTGATTTCTCAAAGGCCGCCGAGTCGAGCAGGTCTGCCCTTCGCACCAACCGAGAAGACGTTGTCGACTTGACCAGCTCGGTCGACAAGTACCGGCCAACCCTTGATAAGATCAAGGCTCGCCAGGCGTCCAAGCCCGACCAGAGGCTATTGCTCGCAACTCAAGCCTCGATTAAGGAAGCTAGACTTAAGGAGAAAGCAGAGAAGGCCAAGAGAGATGCCGAAGCAATCGCCAAAGCGAAAGCCCTGCGTGCACCCCCTAAGATCGTTCCGGGCGAGGGCTCTGGACTCCAGGGCATCGCCGGCGTCAGGGGCAAGGATCATTCGCAAGGCGGTCAGAAGGACCAGATCATGGTCGGCAGCTCGTCTGAGGACGAGGACGAGTCGGACGATGATGCCGCGTTGCTCAACCAGGGCAGGGCCGGCCAGAAGATGATGGATGAAGCTGCTCGTCGTCAGCAACGAGCGATGCTCGCAGAGAAACGTCCTGTCAAGAAGACCAAGCTGCAACGGTCTGCGAAGGATATGCGTGCTCGCCTCATCCCGCCCATGGATGTCCTGCACGAGGCCATCCTGCAATGGGACATCTTCCACACGGGCAACGACCCACCCAACGGTGTTCAATGCTCCAACGTTGCTAATGCTTACTTGAGCCCCCACGAGTACAAGCAGACGTTCCTACCCCTCCTCATCTACGAGGCCTGGCGTTCGTTTGTGACGTCCAAGGACGAGTCCACGTCGAGACCGTTCGGCATCAAGGTGGTCAATCGCATGTCCGTCGACAGATTCCTAGAGGTCACCACATCCATGCCCCTCACGCCAACCAGGGACCGAAGCTTGGGAGAGGGCGACATCATCCTCCTCTCCAAAGGACAGGATCCGCTCCGGCAGAGCGATCTTCCTCATTGCCTTGCCCGTATCTGGAAGACGACCTACAAAAAGGAGTCGGTCGAGGTCGTGTACCGCCTAATCGGCAAGAACAACCAGATCCTTCCCGTCCTGCTCCCTGGGGCCGACTTCTACGCCGTCAAGATCACCAACATGATAACCATCGAGCGAGAGTATGCGTCCCTCGAGAGTCTGCAGTACTATGATCTCATGGACGAAGTCCTGAAAGCCGAACCGTCTCCGATCCTTCGCTTCGGAAGCCAGGCGGTTGAGGATGTCGTGAAGAACTATCACGTCAACCCGGGTCAGGCAAAGGCGATTCTGAACGCAAAAGAGAACGACGGCTTCACGCTCGTCCAGGGACCTCCCGGAACGGGCAAGACAAAGACAATCGTTGCCATGGTCGGCGCGCTGATGACCGGCGTGCTCAAGTCTCCCAACGACGCAGTGGCCATCACTCGCCCGGGGGCTGGCCCGTTGGGAGGCCCTAGCCCATCAAATCGGAGCCCTTCGAAGAAGCTCCTCGTCTGCGCACCTTCCAATGCCGCCGTGGACGAACTCGTTGTCCGTCTCAAGGCCGGCGTCAAGACCATGAACGGCTCGTTCCATAAACTCGAAGTCATCCGCCTCGGGCGTAGCGAGGCCATCAACGCCGCGGTCAAAGACGTCACCCTGGACGAATTGGTCAAAGCTAGGATGAGCGCCGAGATGGAAAAGAACGGCAACGTCAGCGACAGGGAGCGGATGCATCAGGAAGCCGCCGAGGTCAAGCAGAAGCTCGCCGATCTGCGACCTCAGCTCGAGGCTGCCAGAGAGAGCACGGATAGGGGCTCGTGTCTCAAGCTGCAGCGGGAATTCGACGAGCTCAAGCGGCGACAGGCGCACATCGGCGCCAGGATCGACGCCGCCAAGGACAATGGCAATACCTACGCACGAGAGGTCGAGATTAAGCGTCGCCAGATCCAACAAGAGGTCCTGGATAAGGCCCAGGTGCTATGCGCCACCCTAAGCGGCAGCGGGCACGAGATGTTCAAGAATCTGAACGTCGAGTTTGAGACAGTCATCATTGACGAGGCGGCGCAGTGCGTGGAACTAAGTGCGCTCATCCCTCTCAAATACGGCTGCTCGAAATGTATCCTCGTCGGAGATCCCAAGCAGTTGCCGCCCACCGTCCTCTCGCAGTCTGCCGCTCGTTTTGGATACGATCAGAGTTTGTTCGTCCGGATGCAACAAAATCATCCGGACGAAGTCCATCTACTCGACCGGCAGTACCGCATGCACCCAGAGATCAGTCGATTCCCTAGTCAGGAATTCTACGAGGGTCGTCTGGAAGACGGCGCCGATATGGCGCAGCTACGGGCGCAGCCGTGGCACCAGAGCGGTCTTCTGGGGCCCTACAGGTTCTTCGATGTCCGAGGCGTCCAGGAACGAGGCAACAGGGGCCAGTCTCTGGTCAACGCCGAGGAACTCAAGGTTGCAATGCAACTCTACGACCGATTCCGTATCGACTATAGTAAGCTCGACCTCAAAGGGAAGATCGGCATCATCACTCCATACAAGGCGCAACTATTCGCACTGCGCCAGCGCTTCACGGACAGATACGGCGAGGGCATCACGGAGCAGATCGAGTTCAACACCACGGACGCGTTCCAGGGCCGCGAGTGCGAGATCATCATATTCTCCTGCGTCCGGGCCAGTCCAACCGGAGGCATCGGTTTTATGACGGACATCCGCCGGATGAACGTCGGACTGACTCGAGCGAAGTCGTCCTTGTGGATTCTTGGAGACTCGCGCGCCCTCGTCCAGGGCGAGTTCTGGGCAAAGTTGATCACAGATGCAAAGCACCGTAATCTCTATACGAACGGCGACGTTATGGCACTGTTGAAGCAGCCGGATGCACAAGTACGAGGCTCCCTACCTCCTCCGACTGCATCGCCCTATGCTAACCAGTCTCGGCAGGCTCCTCAGCCTCGGCGGTCTGCTACTCCTCTTGATGTGCAGATGGGCAATACTTCTGACCCTCCCCAGCGACCACCGTCGCAAAATTCTATCCCGTCTCGGTCCACCACTCCGCTGCAGACGGCCAATGCTCCTGGCCCTCACCAGCGACCACCATCACGACAATCCATTCCGCCTCCTGGGCGTCGGCAATCGGTAGAGATGACCGATGCTCCTAACCTTCCCCAGCGACCTCCGTCACGACAATCCATCCAGCCTCCTGAAGCTCCGGCTGCACATCGAGCCGTCGAGAAACCAGGACCTCGAAGACCACACTCCTCATACGGGGCACCAATCATTGGAGGCTTCGATGCTAATGGGCAGGCCATACCCGTCACCCCACATGAGGTTGACCGTCCCGTTGTGCACGCCTCGCGGGCACCGGAACCGGGTTCCAGCGCCGGGAAGAAGCGGCCCCTGGACGCCAGTGATAATACTCACCCGGCGGCGAAGAGAGTAGGTCAAGGCTTTGAATAATCGACTGCCAGCACTTGGGAATGACTAAATTGGAAACCGTAGATGCTCAACGCGCCCTCGATTCTGCGAGGAGCTCAGAGGGCTCCAAGAGCCCCCAAGGCCTATAGGCCTCCTCCACCGCCCACCGATCCATCTGCGATGGAAGTCTTGGGCTTGGTTCCTCCGCAACGGCCCCCACCCCCTCCCTCTGCCCCACCCCCTCCTCGGGTTCCCCCTAGAGGCCCCGCCAATAACCAACAACGCGGGCCCTCTTCAACACATCCAGAGAGACCGGGACCCCATCCCAACCCACCGAAGGTTAGTTGGCGGCATTCGTCTGTCCCGCAACGTGACACTGGCGGCCTGACATTGGAAACAGAGACCCAACGGTCCCCATAAGAAACCGGCTGCGGATCCATTCATCAGGAAGAAACCTAATAAGCGGTAATTATACCGAGGACCCCCCTTTGTACAACCTATTGTTCCAATGTACGACTACGGATATCCCTTGCTATGATGCATAGGCGAGGCGTTTACTTTGTGTCTCATAAGAGGCGGATGGCATTTCAAAATCCTATTCAGCATATCTTTTTGCATGGCCATAATTTGGTCAGTCACGCAGCACAGCACAGAGATGGCGTTGAAGGCTTTGCAGGTCAACAAACGGACAAGGGAAAAGCAAGTCAGTTCGGTTCGTTTCATCAGCATGGAATCACGGCGAGATTCCTTAGAAGTTGGTCAGGGCACGGATGGCATATTCCCTTTTTTTCCGTATATCTGGCCAGGGCCTTGGGGACGACCAAGCACCAGACGATATTCCGGTGGCATTTGGAGGCGTTTTTGCCTGTTGTTTTTCTTCTCTTTGGCTCGCGTTTTGCCTTTTGCATCCGTGGGACCTGGACAGAGAGAGAGTTTGACGCGACGCATGTCGCCCCCTATTTAGGCTTTTCCCCCTCCCCCCACTCGGTATGGTACCTCGAAAAACGACTTGGTACTAGACCGGTGGTGCAGATGGCTCATGGGAGAGCAGGTGCTACTGCTAATGGTTCCGTGGTGATTGCTTGCGCCTCGTAAAATTGGCCAGATTCTGAGACGTGAGCCGCTGCTACGTGCTCACCCCTATTCGGACCCCCTATTCGTATCTGTCCTGACACCTCTGATTGGCCGGGAATTTCAGGCCTTGAATACATGAGGTAGGTACAAGGTTCATCACCATCATCAGCTTCCTCGAGCAAACTCGACAAGACGCCTCGCCTAACCGTCCGATTCTGCTCCTTCTCTTTCAGTGGGATGACAGCTGTGCCCATGGCTTATCGGACAAAACCTGATTTATCAGCTGGCTTGTAAATTCAGGTGATGACAGGAATGCGGATACCCAAGCGTTGCTTCACTCACTCACTCCCACACTCCGGCTTGCTGCGTTATATGCTCGTGATGTCATGGGCGAGGGCTCCAGAACCTCAGAGCTCCCTGACCCACAGTAAGGTAGATACTACCTAGGTATTTCTGCAAGTTGTCGACGCCCATAGGAACCTACCTACTGATCGCACCTACCCAAAGCCTACCTGGGGCTTGCTCTGGAGATGTGCTGGTCCAAGCAAGAAGCTTCAATATCACTCACTCCTAGAGGTACCTCGAATGCGTAAGGCACGAAACGACGACATCAAGCTTGGTCGTCCCTCCTTGGCAACGGCTCAAGTGAGCTAGGCAATAAGCTGGGGATAGCGGCAACGGTTTTTTAGGGCTGTCACTGCTTGAGGAATGGGCCTCTGGTGTGAAGCTTACAAGGACTCTGCCTGTTCGTCCCACCAAGCAAGGCAAGCAACTGACTCGACTGCCTCCCGGACGGGACCGGATCGGTTGATCCTTTGCTCTACTCAGCACAGAGGCCCCCTCCGTCGGACTAGTGAACCTTATAAGTCGTTGCTCACTCGTACCCTCGAAACGTCCAGAAGACAGACGTGATTGGCGCCCAGGGCATGAACAGCATACCTTAAACTTCTAGATCACTGAATCGAGTAGCCCACCATCACCAGCGCGGTTGCTCTGTACTGCTCAGCCATGCAGTACCGCCCGGTCCACAATGCCCAACCGGGAAGTGAGTTTCATATCGGGTTGACTCCAGTGAGTCGCCTTCATCATGCATCCCAGCTCTTGATACCAGAGGTTCACAGCGCCCCCCCTCCACCCCTTGGTTGTGGTTCCATGGCCCCTGCTTCTACCTTCTTAATGGCGTCACGTCACCGCTGATTTGTTCCAGTATCGATCTTCGATACCCCAGTTCTTGGCTTAGCTCTTTCTCGCGATATCTTCAGATTTGCAGTGTACACTGCCCAGGCAAGCCTCCAACACGTCCCTTTTCCAGACGTCACTCCTCGGTGGAATAGCGTGAGGGGCTTTAGGGTACTCGCACCTAGGGTGTTGTTTGAACAGTGGCATGTCTCAAAGCGAGAACGGAATACGACGGTATCAGATAATATCAATGACATCAACCAAAGCGACGGGCAGCTCGAAGCCCAAGCCAATGAAGCCAACCGTTGAGTGCAGTTCCCGCACCTCTCAACGGCCGCCGGCCTTCAGGAGGGTGTCGGACTCGACCAGCATCATAAGCGACATCTTCCGGCACCCCGACGTCGGCGAGGACAAGATCCAACACAAGATCCAGAAGGATAACGAGAAAAATCCCCCCCAAGACCTGGTCGACTTCCTTCGGAATACGACGCCGCCACCGGAGAACTACATGTCCATTCCAGAAACCTACTCCCTGTCATCGTGCTCATCCGAGCAAGTGAAATGGGCACGCCTCAACTTGTTTGGGTGGCGCAGGAAGTCCAGTCGTTGCCGAAAATCTCGGCCGATGCTAATCAAGCTCCCGGACTCGGCAGTCGCTGGGACTACGACTGACGGACACCGCTATATCGCGATCTCGATTCCCACCGAGTACGACCACCCAGAGTTACGAGCCAAGAACGAGTCGGGAGATTACCCCGGAACACCGCCGCCTCTACGCGAGGCCGCAGAGGACCCAAGTCCTCCTCCTAAAACTGCCGAGCCAAGAACCGGCCTCCCAAAGACTCTCACCTCCGACCGCGGGGTCGTCACAGTCCTGAGGCCGGTGGTGGAAGACCGCGAGTCCTCCGAAAACCTAATGCGAGTTCAGCGAAGCGGGCAACCCCGTTCCCGCGCGGCTGCCATGACTCCGCCAGTGTCCCCGACGAGTCCGTCGCCCG
This sequence comes from Phialemonium atrogriseum, assembly GCF_030411735.1. Lineage (NCBI taxonomy): Eukaryota > Fungi > Ascomycota > Sordariomycetes > Cephalothecales > Cephalothecaceae > Phialemonium > Phialemonium atrogriseum. The sequence goes on from NW_026848145.1 coordinate 462,999, forward strand.
GACCAGCGACGAGCAGACCTCGACAGGGAGAAGTAGCCGGGGCCCCGGCGCCGCCATCCACGCGGAAGAGTATTTTCCAGCATCAGAAGCAGAAGTCCTCGTCGTCAAGCTCAACATCGGGGTTTCTCACTCCGTACATGACCCCCTCGCCCCGGCGGCGGTCGAGTCTGGGTGTAGGGCCGCCCTCTTCAAGTCGTCGCGGGTCCGTGGACAGCGCCATGATTCCCCGTCACCGCAGGGATACTTCGTCGGAGTCGAACATGGCGACACGAGCGTCCATTGCGGAGAGTGTCCTCACCAACGGCAGCGAGCCGGTCATCGTCGACGCCACGACGGCACAGAGATACGTGCCCCTGGCCGCGTCCGAGGCGGACACGAACAAGGAACCCAGCATCACCAACCCAGACACTGTCGTCTTCGCCCCGGTCGCGGAACTACCCAAAGAGTCCTCCCCAACCGCATCCCGCAGCAGCGACAACAAGAACAGAGAAGACGACAACAACGACGAAGACGACACAAACTCCGTCACCAGCGCCCCCGAGGGCCCCCTAGAGCGCCAACTCTCCCACTACCGCCGCGGCACAGGGACAGGCCCGCTAATGAACATCCTGCCCCTCAGGACATCGCAAGACGACCACCAAAAGAAGAAGAAGACGAAGAAGAACAAGCCAACGACGACACCCCCGCCGCCCAGCCCGCCCCCGCGCCTCCGGCCCTCGCCGGCCCGCCGCCCGACGCTCGTGAGCGAGGCCGACGCCCCGCCCGCCGCATGGCAGCAGCAGGCCGAGAGGTCGCGCCGCGCGTCCGTCCTGTCGGACCACCTGCAGCTCAGCCCTGTGAGGGTGGTCGCCGAGATGGAGCCGCTGTCGACCGCCCCCACCGAACCCCCGCCGCCCCAGCCGCTGGATCGTATCCCCTCCCGCTCGCAACGACGCCGCCGGGCGCCGCACGTCGAGGACGAAGAGGAGGCGGCGGAGAAAGCGGAGCGAGAGCGCGATTTCGAGGTGCGGCTGGCGCGCCTCGAGAGGCGCAGCGCTGGCGGCGGCGGGAGCGGAGACGCGTGGCTGGGCGCCATCATCCCGCTGCTCGAGAACATCGACCGGAGCCTGGCGCGGATGTCCGAGGCCGGGGCGGCGGGGTGGTCGCCGCCGCCGCGCGGGGGAGGGGGACCTGGTGACTGGCGTGGGAGGTGGGCAGGTGGAGGAGGTCGGGAACAGGAACAGGGGCAGACAGGGGAGGAGGAGGGAGAGGAACATGGTCTCGGCTCGGAAGGGGGGTCTTGGGCGGCGGTGCCGCCGCCTGGGCTGTTCCACTACCGCGGGGTGACGGGGGGTGTGCGGAAGACTGGGTTTGAGGAGCTTAGGAGGAGGCAGAACTTGGAGGAGAGGGAGGTTGAGACGAGCATTGGGATGAGGCGGCATGGTAGGGGTGGGGAGGGCGGGGAGGCGGAGCTGGGTGGCTTTTCTGATGGCTCGCTCGTCTCGGGGACGGGGACGGGGGCCGGTCGTAAGGGTGGGGGAGAAGGATCTGAGTCGGGGGATAACTTTCAGCGGCTTTTTGAGGACTTCTGAGGCTTTAATGGTTCATGGATTCGCAGGTTGGAGTTGTATGGTACTGCACATGTGGCGTTAGGTTAGGTAGTTGTAGCCCTTTGGTTGATATGGACATTCGATTGGAAAGCAAATGGGATTGCCCCAGTCCTAATCCTGATCTTACCTCTCTGCCATTAGTTTGATTCAGGGGCTACAAGGATACACAACCAAGGCATTCAAGATGAGCTCCTTGCGATAGTATCCTCTGCTGCAATGGGGGCAAATATAGCAACAAAGGGCCAAGATCGGGATGGCAGTAAACGCGTAGGGAGTATGAAGTCGACGTCCGTAATCCATTAGCATGTACCTATTTCGAAGCAACCCCGATGACCATCTATCCCGCTAAAAATGGCCTCGCAGTGATAAAAGCATTGGAATGGATAATGGTACAAGGGGACGTAGAAATTCCCGTCTAACCCTCCCAACTCCGAACGAGTTCCATGGCAAACGGGGGGGGGGGCATCTAAAGCTTCACATCTTGGAAAGAGGATCCGTCACCAGGCGATTTGCCCCCCTTCTCCTGCGAGGCATCTTCATCATCATCTTCGTCGTCATCATCATCATCATCCTCGACCGTTGCTTGCTGAGGAGACGACTGCCCCGGTCGTAGTGCCATCTTCTGCTGATCCCTCTCCTCTGCCCTGACCTTCTGCTCGTCCTGGCCGCCAGACCTGACCTTGTCCTCCTGCTCATCCTCGCTTGTATCCGACTCGTTGTCGTCACCACCCTCTTCCTTCCTCTGGGTTGCCGCACCGGTGGCGGCCTCCCCACCGTGGCTATCCCCATTCTGCACAGCCGGCGTCTCGGGCAGCTCCTTCTGCTGGGCGGCGGGCTGCACCGGAAGCGCGCCATCCTCCCCGGGCCCGGGGCGGAGAGCGTCGAGGTAGAACCTGGTGACGCCGAGGATGCGGCCGTTGGACTCGCAGGCGTCGACCCACTCGGGGCGGACGACGGGTATGTTCATCTCGACGGCCTTCTCCCACTGGACGCCGCGGCCCTCGGTGGTGACGAAGTGCGTGGTGTCGATGCGGACGCCGTCGACGAGCTTGGCGCCGATGCGGGCGACGGCGCGCGCGAGCCCCTCGCGCACGGCCGGCGGCAGGATCCCCGTCGTGATGGTGACGCCGCTGAGGTCCGTCATCTTGTGGGTGCGAACGGTGACGCGGTCGCTGGCCAGGGTCCCTGCCGTCGTGCGCAGCACCAGGTGGAACGAGTACTCGGTGTCGACGGCGAGGCCGCTGATCTTGGTGCTGTGCATCGCCAGCGGCCGCGGGATGTTGCCGGCCTTTTGCCCGTTGCGGAACAGCGCCAGCGAGATCAGGTCTGCTGTTGCCAGCTGCACCGGGTCCCACTCCAGCACCACGCTGGTCTGCGTCGCGTTGCGGCACCGCAGCACCGGCGTGGACGGCTCGGCTGAGCCAAAGGCTGCGAAGATCTGGTCCTGTAGCGCGCGGAACGCCCGCTCCGCCGCCGACTCGGACGCCTTGTTTCGCCCGACTGTGATGTCGACTATCGAGCCCGACGAGATGTCTGGAGGGAGGAGGATGGACGGGAACTCGATCTGCGGCGAAGTTGGTCAGCTCGGGAGTTTGGCTAGTGGCAACTCCTTTCCCATGGCAGGGCCTAAGAGCTCGCTCGGGAGCTGGGATGAACGTACGAGTCGCTTATCCGGGGTTAGGAGGACGGTGACGCCGGCATCGACCTTGCCGACTGTCAAGGACACGAGCATGGTCGCGGTGGTTGGTGAAACGCGCGCAATCGGCTTCGATGATATGTTATATTGCAAGATTTTCGATATAGGGTCAAAGTCGGGTAGTCGCTATTGCGCTGCAGACACCGTTGCGAGGCTGAGACAGGGAGCTATGACAGCTGGCAACGCAGTGAGATGTCGAGAAATTGATTGGGCGGGTCTCACCTCCTTACCTTCCCAGAACACGCTAGCCCTTTTTGCTCACCTTGGATATGCCCCGGCTTCAGCATCCTCAAAAATTGGTCCATAAAGTAAAGTATGTGGTATGATTTACACGATTTCATAGGGGGTATCAATTCTAGCCATATACAACAGGTCCTCATATGAAGCCTTATTACGCCGCTGTCCCCTACCAGCGAAAATCCCGTGGGCCATCCTGCTCTGAGCCTTTCTGCCCAAGCAGCGGTTTAATACGTTGGACAAATTCGCTGAAGTATCCCACTACCGTCGACAATTCCAGCTTCATGAAGCCCCGGCAATCCTTGACCCTGAATACCACAGTCCCATAGAGCTCCATAGCCTTGGCACCTCCGTCATCGGAAACGCCCGCCGCCCCTGCCGACCCAGAGTCGTCGGTCTTCCTCTCCACCGCAAGCCTCCGTCCGAATCTGTCATAGCCGTTCTGAGAGAGTGCCACCTTGAATGCATTCTTGGCCCGGGCGATTGCTTTTCTGCGTACGATGGCCTTGCTCCCGTCCATGGTGGCCAAAGAGAGCCACCATAGGGGCTCTCGTTTGGCCGAGTAGAGGGAGAGGAACATATCTGCCAGAGCGTGGCCTCTCTTTTCGAGATACTTCATGTGCAAGGGCGAGAATGTGTGCCGCTTGCAGACTTTGATTTCCACCAGGAATTCGTCGGGGTTTTGAGGCCTAAAGTACTTGACTTCATTAGGGACACCGATGTTGCCCTTCACGGCCACAGCCATGGCATCCGAACTCAGTAGTGCCGACCCGGGATGTGGAGCTTCCCGAAACGAAGGAGCGGGCGGAACGCGAGCCTTTGCTCCATTGTGAATGCCGATGTATTGCTGACTCCGTTGTTGGAGGTTGCGGGATGGTGGCAGAAGCGCTGGTCGATACGTCGCTAAGCGCCGTATGATCATGGCGACCAGGTGGGTTCCGACGGGCGCTTAACTATACACCTTGTCATAGCCACCTCTGCCAATCCAGGGGAAAGACAATGGTTGGGCAGTAAGACGTCGATGCCCTGAGAAGTTATTTATGTACTCTGTAGAGATTTAGAACCCACACTAGTCCAGTTTCTTGGTTGTAGTCCTTTTAATTGCATATATCATCTCCATATCCCCCGGACGGGAATGCTTAAACCCGGTACCCTAGTTAAACACTAATGCAACTTTGCACCGCCACTTGCCCCCAGAGATAGGTTGAGTCAGAGGACAAAAGCGCCCTTGCCCCTCGCCTTTAATCATTGCCCCTCGTCACAAACTCTTTCCTACAACCACAAAAATCACTACAACTCGACCTCACATTTAAAAGGGTCGTTGAACATTTGAGAGTATTCCCCGAGAGTACTCTATCCTCTCGAATTTTTATCACAAGTCTACTGAGAAGTTTATCTAACCAGTATGCCGAAGAACAAGGGAAAGGTGAGCCCACATCTTGTTTACCCCGCCTCTGCACTTCGATAAGCGACACCCTCAAGATCGTCATGTTAACATCCCATCCCAGGGTGGTAAAAACCGCAGAAGGGGAAAGAACGAGTCGGACAAGGAGAAGCGTGAGCTTACCTTCAAGGAAGAGGGCCAAGGTATGTTTGACAAGCAACCACCCGAGCAGAAAGGAACTCTTTGTTCCCCTTCCTGACCGGCGCTAACTCACTCCACCAACAGAATATGCCCAAGTTGTCAGGATGCTCGGCAACGGCCGCCTCGAGTCCATGTGCTTCGACGGCGTGAAGCGCCTCGCCCACATCCGCGGCAAGCTGCGCAAGAAGGTCTGGATCAACCAGGGCGACATCATCCTGCTCTCGCTGCGCGAATACCAGGACGAGAAGGGCGACGTCATCCTCAAGTACACCGCCGACGAGGCCCGTACCCTCAAGGCCTACGGCGAGCTGCCCGAGAGCGCCAAGATCAACGAGACCGACACCTTCGGCGACGCCGATGGTGACTGTGGCTTCGAGTTCGACGAGGACCGCGACAGCGAGGACTCGGACGTTGCCGTCGGCACCGACGGCAAGGAGATCGAGATCGACGACATTTAAGCCTGGCAAAAATGTACAGCGCCGCTGCCCTTCTCTTCTGGCTCTAAGGACGAGTGTTTCTCCTCGTAACCAACATCTGCTGGTTATGGGGTGGTATATCTCCCTAGAGCTCATCCTGCCAAGGGAAGCACAAAACTGTCTTCTCTCTCAAACCCCCACCGCCTGGTTCGCAAACAGGCACCGGGGTTCCCCGACAGTTGGTGGCTCGTCAGCTGGTATCGCATGGAGGGCGACGGTCATGATGGGAGGGACGTCGTGGCTTGTTAATCTCCTCTGGGGACGACGCAACTTGACTTCGCTCAGTTTATTTTACTTTTTGATCCTGCATTTTATCCTGTGAAAAGAGGAGTGGAGGCATCTTTAGCTACGCGTTTGGTGTCTGGGCACGCCAGTTTCCATAGACAGATGACGCGTAATGAAATGCTTTTTGGCCCCCCAAACGTCTTCTAACTCTACTACTGTGTCCATTCTGCACATTTGTGAGCTCGTGAAAGCCCAGAAGCTACTTCTCTCCTGGCCTAAAGCACCGGGCACTGGTCATCAACGGTAACGTCAGGCCAGCCAGGGCACTCCCAATACACGGCAAGTCCCACTGCACATGCCGGTGCATAGCGGACGTGTAATAGAAACCCATTCCCCCAAAAAGGTAACAGCCGCTCTCGATGGAAGGGCGACTGAAGACGAATAATAGAGGTGATCACTCCAAAATCCAAAACCGCGGCCAGGCAAGCCCGTAGAACCTCCCAATCGTTACGTCTCCACGCTTCATCGTTCCCACCCAGACACACACAACTCTCCCGAACGAACCTCCCCGAACAAGTTCCCATCTCACCAGTCATCATCATCATCTTCGTCATCTAGTTGAAAAACCGGGTCAGCAGCAGAAAATAGACAGCGAGAGAAGAGGAAAAAAGCCGATCGCAAAAGGGGGGAACAAAGAGGGGGAAAACTCACCACTCCGGCTAACCTTCTCCTTCCGCTTCTGCAACGCCGCAGCCAGCGCATCCGCCATCCCACCTCCGCCACCAGCCCCAGGTGCAACCCCCGCGGGCGGCAGCCCACTCCCGTGCGGGCCCGTATCGGCGGCGGCAGCGCCGCCCACCTGGGCGCTGCTGCGGTCGCGGATCTGCGTGCGGTCGACCTTCTTGAGCGACCCGATGCCGCCGGCCTTTTGGATGCCGTCCAGCACGGCCGAGCGCGCCGGCGGCGCGGCTGCCGCCAGCTGGGGCGGCACGCCCGACGAGTAGCCCGAGTCGCGGTTCGGCAGCAGGGGCGGCGGAGGCGGGATGCCGCCGGGACCACCCGGTGGCGGTGGCGGGGGTGGGGGTGGACCGCCGCCGGTGTTTGGTGGTGGGAGAGGTGGTGGAGCGGGGAGTGCGCCTGAGGACGGGAGGGGAGGCGGGGGCGGTGCGCTCGAGGAGGGGAGGGGGGGTGGCAGCGGGGCGTTTGATGCTGGGAACGGGGGCGGTTGTGGCGGCCCCTGGTTCCTGGTCGGCAGAATTGGTGGAGGCCGCGAGCTCGGTGGCGGGAGGGGCGGCGCGACCGGCGCGGGCGCCGTCTTGGGCGGTAATGGAGGCGGCATTCCGACTGGTATGGTATGCGAGGGGGCGCGCTCTCGGGCCGGTGGAGGAGGGGGACCGGCTCCGCGGCTTGGAGGTGCTGGCGGGACATTTCTCTGCCCAGTGAAAGGCGGGGGTACTCCAAACCTGTGCGCTGGTGCGTCTGGGGTGTCCTCTATCGGAGTCTTCGGTGGCCTCGGAGGCGGCGGTGGCCCCGGAGCTGCCGGGACAGCTGGGACGGCTCTGCCCAGAGCTTCGGTGCGAGCATATTTCCCGGCATCGGATATAGGTGGAGGCACTGCGTATCTTGGTCGTGCAGGCTCGGGAGGCGACTCCTGTCGAGGTGGGCTCTCCTGGTGCACTATTGGCTCGAGTTTGGCCGACCTTCTCGGGGCCGGAGGAGGTGGAGGTGCTGCCGATTTCCGTGGAGCTGGTGGGGGAGGAGGGGCATTAAGGGTGGCATCGGCATGCGGACGCTGGGCTGCACCAGCAGGAGGAGGGGGTGGTGGAGGAGCTCTCATGCCTCCTCCTGTCCCATTCGTGGGGGCTGGCGGCGGCGGAGGGGGAGCGGCTTGTCTACTCTGCTCCTGCTGCTGTCCTTGCTCCTCTTTCAGCCAGGTAACGATGAAGTCCTGGTTCTCCCGGATGAAGTCGTCGGTAAGGCCTTTTGACTTTAAGTCATCTCCAAAATGCTCCCTCCAGAACGGATCAAAGGCTTCCAGCAAGGCAAACTCCGACACAGCCCTGGGCGGGCTGTGACCGTCGTTTATGCTGCCCGATGACAGTCTCGAGTGGTGCGAGTTTGGCGGAGGAGGGAGATTGGTTCTCGGGGACTCGGGCGGAGTGGGAGCCGATGAATGCCTATGGCCAAAGATGCCTCCTAGCAAGCTATGCTTATGATGGCCGCCGCTTGTCGGTGCTGCTCCGCCGAAGGGCGTGCCCCTGGTCGCTTTGCTTGCGTTCTTCTCCCTGTCGTTCATCTTCTTCAAGAACTGCTTGGCTTCCTTCTCGTCGACAAAGGACAGGCCGGCGAGACAGTCTTCGAGCTCGAAGGTATGGAAGAAGATCCGATCTTGATTGTAATTCCAGGCCTCATAGATCTCCTGGTCCCAGACGACGCCTCGATTCGCCGGCTACAAACATGTCAGGTCCAAGCAGTCCAAGGACTCAGCGCTGCCCTCGCAATGTGACTCGACTTACCGAGATATCCACCATCTTGATCCAGTAGGTGTTGCCTACGAGGTCGTTGGCCAAGACCACGGCCCCTTGCAATCCAGTATAGGTCCATTTTGAGCGGTTGGGATAGGCGACGTAAAGCCTCGCTACGGCGACAGCTTGGATCTTGTTTGTCTGCTTGGGCACGCAGCGTTTGACAGTCTCCTTGTCGTCTTCATTGAGGATGGACGGCATCCTGAGGGCGATGGAGAGAAGAAGCGGAGGTGCGAAAAGAAGTCGATCCTCGCTTGGCACTCCCTCTCAAGCTAGACGCGCAAAAGCACACATGGAGCGAGGTTTGGGGGCGCTAGTTTGGGGGTTGCGATTGTTCGTGGTTCTTCTCGCCGATGTCCCTAGGCTGGTCGTTGGCCGGCGTGTGCGGAGGCAAGCGATTATTGGGTACCGACCTAGTTATTAGGCCGTTTGGGGGGGATTATCGATAGCTTTCTGTCTTTCGGAAAGGTAGGAATCGTTACGGAGTTCGGAAAGAATTGCGGCAAGGGTAACCAGGTTGCCTCAGCACCTTTGACGGAATTACGAAGCTACGGGCTTGCGTAGCCCAGCAAGTCATTCATAGCGTCACCGCGGTAAGCCACCCCGCTGTGCAGATAAGAAATACTGTGTGTGCATATAGCGAATGTACACTCCCTATAGATAGGTAGGCTCCCGTCTCTTAAGTTTGCAAAATGAGGAGGAAATAAGAGATGATTATCTTGAAACCAGGTTCTCTTTTCTTTTCTTTAGAAAAAATCCCCCTTATCTAACTTACCTTGTCATCTAGGTTCCTATTGCGGGTGTACATAGCTAGGTTGTCAAGTTGCGGGGCCTGCTGCGTACATGCTTACGCATTCCAGTAGAAGCAGTTTCAAGTCACTCTCCCTCCGCGTCTACGGCGACAACATTCCTCCCCAGGGCGTTGCTCCACAGCTGGACTGGGTTACAAAACACGGCCAGGAACTCGGGGGAGGTGGAAAGGCACAAATGACACGGCTTAGGATAGAAGTTTATTGGCTTTTTACTATGCTGAAGAATGTTAGGGCTGAATACGCATGTAGTCAATCAAGTCCTCCCACCCAGACTACAACGAGCAATGCAGCAGAGAAGATAGATAGCTCGGCTATTTGTTCAACTCTTGAGCCTTGGCTTTTCGCTCCTCTTTGGTGCCTTCCTGGGCAACATTGAAGTCCTTGGGCACTGCTGGCCCCGGGGCCGCCTTGTGATGCTCGAAGACACTCTCGACTCCCTCTTGAACCTTAGAACGAGCGCTATCGCCAGGCTGCTCAATAGTCAGCACCTGATGTATGTTCCCATTGACGCCAAGGGTCAAACTTACTTGCTGTTCCGGCTTCTTCTCCTGCTGCTGGGTGTTCTTTGAGGAATCCATTCTTGATCTGTCTAAGTGGTGTAGTAGGTTGGGTTTGGGGCAGTGGTTCAAGGTTATGCTAGGATTCTGCGTGGGCGGGCTTATATCTGAGGAGATGGAAGGTGGAAGTCATTATGGATGAGGCGTCTACTGTCCAACTTTATGTACCTGGATGGCGGTTTTGCTTGTACGACTACAATTACGTACCTTCCAGTGTTCCTACCTCCTGGAGTTCGATGACGTCGCGATCACGGGTTATCGTGATTGGAGACTAATTATTCTCCATGACGGGACGCACCCATTCGTCACATTCGCCACCAGCAAACCCGTTCGCCCAACCAATAGCTCTCTGCTTATGAAACTCCAGTGGTGGAATTCGCAGCCTCGCCATACTGTACATACCCGTACATAGCATGGGCCTTACTGGCCATGCTATTCCCTCGACATTTTCCCTATCCCCACGCAGAGCACGGTGCCCCGCATGTCCGCCACCAACGGACCTCAGCCAGTGAAGCTATCACTACCGCTTGTAAGACCACCCTGAGCGATCGTCGCGCGTCCTGGTTTCCAAGCCAATGCCCCTCTGACTCGCTCAATGGCAGGAGTATCAACAACACCTCTTTCAAGAGCTTAGGGCCGAGGATGAGCTCGTCATCCTTGCGCGAGGCCTCGGCCTCATGCGGCTCGTCACGAACCTCCTACACTCCTACGATGCGGCCGGCAACAACCTGATCGTCATAGTTAACGCGGAAGATCGAGAAAACGCATGGATCGGAGAAGCCCTTGCCGAACATGCCGCCATCAGCATGTCCCCCAAGGCGCGAGGGTTGACAGTCGTCAATACCGATTTCACGAGTGTCGGCGCCCGAGAGAAGATGTATGCGCAGGGGGGGATATTCAGCATCACATCCCGCATCTTAGTCGTCGACCTCCTCACGAATCTCCTGGACCCTGTGACGATCACCGGCGTCATTCTTCTGCATGCGGACCGAGTCGTTACTACATCTCTCGAAGCATTCATCTTGAGGATATACAGGCAGAAGAACAAGGATGGCTTTCTGAAAGCTCTCTCGGACAACCCAGACCCATTCACGACGGGATTCTCGCCCCTGGCTACCATGATGAGGAATTTGTTCCTTCGGAAGGCATCCCTGTGGCCTCGCTTCCACATGACTGTCGCACAGTCATTGGAGGGCAAGAAGAAGGCCGAGGTCATCGAGCTGGAAGTACCCATGACCGATGCCATGAAGGAGATCCAGACCGCAGTTATGGAATGCGTGGAAGTCAGCATCCACGAACTGAAGAAGGGAAACAGTGGTTTAGAAATGGACGATTGGAATCTGGATAGTGCTCTGTTGAAGAACTTTGACGTTATTGTCCGAAGACAGCTCGACCCTAACTGGCATCGAGTTAGCTGGAAGACCAAACAAATTGTCAACGACTTGACAGTTCTCCGAGCTATTCTTCAGTCTATCGTGGCCCTGGATGCTGTCTCGTTCCTCCAACAACTCGACACTATCCACGCCGCACATTCCCCTCAACCGGGGTCTACCAGGCAAACTCAGTCCCCGTGGCTGTTCCTTGATGCGGCACAGACCATATTCGATACCGCAAAACGGCGGGTCTATACAGGGAAGCAGAAGGCCGGGCCAGATACGAATATCGACTCCTTACGACCAGTGCTGGAGGAGCAGCCCAAGTGGGCTGTCCTAGGCGAAGTCCTTGAAGAAATTGATCGCGACCTGTATTTCGAGCCCGTCGCTCGGGATGACTCGAACGGCACGATTCTCATCATGTGCTCGGATACGAACACATGCAGGCAGCTCCGCGACTATTTACAAACCATGCACGTGCGGCCAAGGACAGACAAGGTAGTAGAGGAGTTCCACGACCCAGAAGAGGATAAGCCGTCTGCCGCTTTCATGATGCGTAGGAAGCTCCGCAACTATCTGAAGTGGAAGCGAGAGTTTGCACAGGTCAGCGCAACTTTGTTCACAGAAAACCAGAGGGCTCTGAGCGGTGCCATCGATCCGCGGACTGGGCAGGCAAGGGGACGGGCGCCGGCAAACAAGAGGCGCCGAGTAAGGGGTGGCGGAATGGTGGGCGGTGGCTCGGCTCGCCTGGATAACGGCAGCCTTGCGCAGTACTTTGAGAAGCCGGGCGAGGTGGCAGATCTCATCGCCGAGGTGCAAATCACAGAGGAAGAAGCGAAGCAAAAGGAGGACATTGTCGCCGATCCCCTTGAGGACATGGACGATTACTACCAGATGTACGAGATGAAGGACCTTGTCGTCATCCACGCCTACGACGGGGACCAAGACGAACATGTGCTCGAGGAGGTCAAGCCAAAGTACATCATCATGTACGAGCCCGACGCATCGTTCATCAGGCGCGTAGAGGTCTACCGGTCCTCGCACAACGACAGGAACGTCAAGGTCTATTTCATGTACTACGGGGGATCCGTCGAGGAGCAGCGGTACCTGTCGACCGTTCGGAGGGAGAAGGACTCGTTCACCAAGCTGATCAAGGAACGGGCAAGCATGTCGCTCGTGATGACGCTGGACGCTCACGGCGTCGAGGACCCGCAAGAGGCCTTCCTCCGGACAGTCAACACGCGCATCGCGGGTGGCGGCCGACTGGCGGCAACCGCGCAGCCGCCGCGTGTGGTGGTGGACGTGCGCGAGTTCCGCTCGTCGCTGCCGTCCCTGCTCCACGGCCGGTCGATGGTCATCGTGCCGTGCATGCTGACGGTGGGCGACTATATCCTCAGCCCGAGCATCTGCATCGAGCGCAAGTCGGTCAGCGACCTCATCAGCTCCTTCAAGGACGGGCGGCTCTACAGCCAGGCCGAGACCATGTTCCAGCACTACAAGTCGCCGATGCTGCTCATCGAGTTCGACCAGAACAAGTCGTTCACGCTCGAGCCGTTCGCCGACCTGTCGGGCTCCCTCAGCAGCGTCAGCGCCGCCAACCCGGGCGCGTCGGACCTGCAGAGCAAGCTCGTGCTGCTGACCCTGGCCTTCCCGCGGCTGCGCGTCATCTGGTCCAGCTCGCCGTACGAGACGGCCGAGATCTTTGAGCGCCTCAAGGCCCAGGAGCCGGAGCCGGATCCCATCGCGGCGGTGCAGGCCGGCCTCGGTGGGGGGGCTGCGGCCATGGCAGTCGACGAGCAGCCGTTCAACATGGAGCCGCGCGAGATGCTGGCCGCGGTGCCGGGGGTCACGCCCAAGAACGTGGCGAACCTGACGCTCGAGACGGAGAACGTCAAGGAGGTGGCTAACATGGCGGTCGAGGAGCTGGAGCCGCTTGTCGGGCGCGAGGCGGCGAGGCAGATACATGGGTTCTTCAATAAGGATTTGATTGAGGATGACGATTGAGTGGGTTTACCTTGATGGGCCATGGGTTTTTTGAGTGCCTTGATGACAAGTGATGACACGGGGTGGAATGAATTGAGTGGGTTTACCTTGATGGGCCATGGGTTTTTTGAGTGCCTTGATGACAAGTGATGACACGGGGTGGAATGAATACCTCGATGTACCACTAGATAAAGAGTTTAGGGGCAATTCATGTACTGGGAGCTACATGCTTGGTCGGGGTTCAAGATCGAGCAGTTCCACTTCTGGATATCTCTGTTCTTCTCTCAAGTTACCACCAGGACGGGTGCATGGCAGACTCCGTCCAGTCGATGGGTCTGTGTGTCACGGGATCTTGTAAGATTGATTGCAGAGATTGATTGCAGATTGATTGCAATCAGATGAGATAATCTGGCAATGCCTCCCTCCTGTTTCAGAGTGAGGTGCCGCAACTCTGCAACCATCACAATATTGAACCATATGGTGGATAGTAGCACATCCATTGTGAAGATTTACAGCTTTATCTGTCTGTCTATCATTCAACCCGCCATCCCTGTCATGACAATCCCATAAGCAAAGCCATTCGTTTCCTCGTAATGCTGTGGTAGTGCTTTTTGAGCCGGGGGGGTATCTCGAGGGTTTCGTCCCATTTAAAAAGAAGAAAAAAAGAAAAAAAGGCAACACGTCAATGGAAAAAAAGAAGCAGATCATCCCATCTGTCCATCATAGGACTGCGCCCCCGCTTCTTTATACCACTGCGCGATGTCTCCTCCCCATGCCCCCCGAGCTCCGTCGCGAGCCGCCGCAGTAGCCGCAGGTCAGGCAGCTGACGAGGATCTCGAGGAAGCTGACGACGCCGCTGATGATGGCGTGCAGGATGCCACCAATGCCGCTGATGACGGCCATGATGCACGAGCCGACGGCGCGGAACAGGCCAGTGATCTACGGGGGGTGTTAGTCTGGGGGTCTGATCTGTCTGGAGGTGATGAGATGGTGAAGAGGACTTACGCAAGAGACGACGGCGCCCATTTTGGCAGTTTGTTGTTGGTTTGATTTGGAGTGTGGTGGTGTAAAGTGGTGTCGAGATGTGAGATCAGGAGTTATCAGTGAAGTTTGCAGATGTGTTTATGATGCTTTGTGTTATAGGAGTAGATTCAATAGCAGAGGGAGAGGGCAACTCGCTCTCTTAAATAAGGTCATGATCTATTACGCTGTGCGACGAATACCTGTTGAATGCTGGATTGCAGGAACTACCAAACATGGACAATGACGTCAAGAGAGAATCACCAATGGACCGGCCTGGCCAACCATGTTCTTTACTATGTATAGTGTAGCGAAAGTGTGGGTGGGAAGGACTGTGACTCGTCAGTAAGATTACCCCCAAGCGTAAATGGGCCAGATTGGGTCTTGCACCCAAGCATGTTTCATGGCATGAGGAAAACTCTTTGGAACCATGCATGCGATGAGGTAAGTAGCTATGATGACGTCGTTGACGGCTTAATGCATACCCCGAAATTTGAGGCTCTGCGGGACCCAAACGGTTGGTGACAGGTTGGCGGTACGGGGCCACTTTTCAACCGGTTTAAGGCCTGAGCTCCCCAGTGCCTGTGACCCCAACCGAGTGACGAAGGCTCCCATTCCAGTTCTCGTTGTTTACATCATTGACTTATTACAGAAAGGTCGTTTGACGAGAGGAGATCCACCTATCCCATCTGGAATATGGAACATTATGTACATACATATATGTATATATCCGTACATGTACATACAATATGACGCAATCACTATCCGGCTGTTCTGCCGCCAGATGTAACTTAACGCCGGTCTATATGCAATGCAGTGCCCGAGTTTGAGAGAGACAACCAATAACGCCGCCATGCTCGATACCCAAACAAGAAGAAAAGGCCATTACATTAGACAAGGCTTCAAAACCACTTCTTCGTTGGCTTAGTCGACGCCGCCTTCAGCATGTTGATCTGGCGCAGCTTCTCCCTGTTCCTCGCATCCAGCAAGCCGCCGGTCCCGTCGTCGGCGTACCAGTGGTTTCGGTCCTGTGTCCGCATAGAACCGCCCATTTTGACCCGCTGCACCTTGCGCAGCTTCACCAGGCCATACCAACAGATGACGATGGACATGATGGCAGACACTCCCGAGACGGTGCCGAAGCCCCAGTTCTTCTCCTCGATGAAGTTTTCGAGGTTCATGCCGTAGAGTCCCGCCAGGAAGGTCCCCATAGCCAGCCCCAAGGTGCCGATGCTGAACTTGAGCTCTAGCAGCATGAGGGAATTCCGGTTGGCGTCTAGAATGGCACGAATACTAACACGGAGAGGTTAATGGCAATGTCGGGAAAAGGGGTCCCCCAGTTAGATGCCTACATTTCTTCGGTATTCCTGATGCTTGACACCAGATTACTGGCTTCCTGGGCAACCTCGTCGCAAATCTTATTGTAGGACTCTAGGAGCATCTCAATCTCAGTGTGGTCATCCTCTCCACGATATAGATCATGAGTCTTCTCGGTGAGGTACATATCTGCGAGATCGTCGTCGGCCTCTAGCAACTCTTCTATGGCATCGCGTACGAGCTTGGCTTTCTGCTCGAAGGTGCTGACCTTCTTGGAGAGCACGAGTAGGATCCTGAGCTTGTCCCGGTCGATATCGTCCTCGAGCTCGCTGAGAATACGGATGACCGGCGCCTGCACAGTCTCGAATTCGGCCTCGAGTTCTGTTGTTACGGATGTGAGAACGGCCTCGAGAGCTCGGAATTCGTACGGAAGCCCGCCGGCACTAGGTGCCTGCTTCTGCTGTAGCTTCCCTTGTAAATCGTACATGAAGGCCGACTGCGGGTACGAGGTCCTGGTCCCAAAGACATCGAAGAGAAGGACGCGGTCGGACTTAATCAGGACTTTCAGATGGAGGAGGTTGAGGAGAATGACGGAGGGTCGGACAAGAATATGCGGGAGATTGGATGCGTCGATTTTGCGGAGGTCGCGGGGCAGGAGGCCATACTATCAAGCTTGTCAGCACCGTCGGGTCGTGCTCGATATACCCCCTTTCCCCATACCTTAGCAATAAGCTCGCTCTTCTTGAACTCGCCATCAGTCAGGATTACCTCCCCGTTCTCGTCAACCTCAGTGCACCGTAAACGAGGCTCCAGGGCGGCCTTAGCAGCCTGTGTACGGCTGGGACTGAATATGGAGCCCGGGCCTCCTCTCTCGTCTCGCGACGGTAGGTCTTCCGGGTTCAGCGGCCTCGGCTTCCCAGTTGCTCGACCCCAGAGCATCTCGCGCCACGACGGTCTGCATATTGCGCTTGGCATGCGGTCCGAGGACAGATATCGCTGTGTGTTCGGAACCCTCGACGTCTTCGCCCTGTCGACCGGGGAGCGCTGCTTTTGAAATGACTTTGGAAGAATCGCATCGAGGTCCCAGAGTCCGGCTTGCATTACCGCACTCTTCTTCGGCTTGGAAGTACACAGGGTCCTTGTCCATTGCCTTGATTGCCTGGCCATGTTGCAGGGAGGCTGCTGGAGAAGGGCACCGGAGCTGGCGCGGAGAGTGCACTTAACGCCATGGTTTGTATCGAAGAAGGATAAACCTTGGGATTGAGCACGAAGGAACCGGAGGAGGGAAGGTGAGGGTGCCGGGGTGCTCAACGCCCCTGGCATTGCTGTAGCGACTCAGGCGATGCTGTCACTAAGCTCATGCTCCACAGGAGAGGAAGGAGAATCTGCAGGAAAAGAACGTCAAAAGCTTCCGCATTTAGTGATAATGATGCGTACACGCCTACAAATTTGGAGGAGGAGAGTCACGTGGAGAAAAACCTCGCCGGACGCTCCCTACATATGTGCTTCTTCATTGGTCTAAATCACCCACCAATCAAGGCAATGCAAAATTCTTGGCGCCAACTCCATCTGCTTCTACTATCACGTGCCGCGTTTCTCGGTCGACCCCAGCAGCCCAGCTTAAGGCAGACCACGACAGATTCTTGGCTGCTGTCTTCTGGTGACAATCCATGGGCGAGACGACAAGGCTGTCTGGACAACGAGGTCTGGGAAGCTAAAGGCGAAGACGCGGCAAAGCCACGCAGCCCAACCAACCGCCGGCCCTGACGGGTCCTGCCGCTCACCCACACTTATATCGGATGCGGCGCCAGCCTGGCCCAGCCAAAGGCGGCAGTTTTCCAAGAGTGGCCCCTAGGTGACGAGGAGTGCTCCGCCGCCATATTGAAACCCGCGTGACCAGGGCGCTCTTATCCGCTTTTGTACACGACCAGCCATTGTCGAGGTCCCATTGTACCTTGTCTAACCTTGCAGACCCAATGTTGGTTTGAAGACCCGTGAGTATTGAGTTGGTAGGATTGAGTGCTTATGAGCTAGCTGCCTGTCTGCAAAGATATTCTCTCGCCTCCTTGGCCTGATTATTAATTCTCTCGCGGTCAGTAGTTCCCCGCCGCAACTGACAGCATCGCGGAACGAGCAGCACGACCGGTTCCGGGCCAGCACTGTATCGACCAAGGTCCAACTTCAAGTACCTAGCCGCATCGGGGTTGGAAGGATCGCAAGTATTTATCATGAGGGTCTCGGGGTCATCGTCGTCGGCAGGGCTGACAAGATGATCGAAGGTGATGCCATACCCGTCGACGCTGCTCAACGTTAGCGTGGATTCATTGGATAGAGGGCGACTGACGCACGTATGCTCCCACGGCTCGCACTCGCCGTATTTTCCGCGGAATGTATTGTACTGGTACAGTGGAACGAAGTCAGATGCATGTTGTGGGTTTGCATCGCGGCCGTAGAGTTGCTTGAATGCCATCTTGGCGAACCGAAGTCCTGCCTCGTCGAAGTCAACCATAGACGTCAAATGTTCTGACATTTTGGTACCGTCACCAAACACTTGGTTGATCGTCTCGTTCAAGCCACTTAATTGGATCCTGAGCGGCTTGTCCGGCTGGGGATGATGGTTGGGATGCTCAGGGTCATGCGGGAGAATAAGTCTGGCTGCCAAAGTGGTTCGAAGTCAGTATGGTGGAGGTAGGGCACATGCCTTATGCCAAACATAAGAAATTGGATTGGAGTCTATTGATTAGGCAGAGACTCTCTCTACTTGTGTGAATATACTGCGTAGTACGGATTACACACATGCTCTATCTGGCCCTGGCAGTGACAGCGACTAACTGGCCAATCATATTCCTTCAAACCCATGCGCTTCCCCTCACTCATCCGCTGCGTGCTTGGAGTCGTACATAGGACCGGCTCAATCCAATGATATCTCACTGCCTGTCCCGATACTGTGGTAGAGTGGGTAGGTGGCGCGCCGCCTTCCTAGACACATAGCCATGTCGCTCGCTCATCTCTTCTGCTCATCAGGTCCCTTCCAAAGTGAGTCTCCAGACTGCCCCCTCCACTCTACATGCTGCTTCGATTCCGTTTCTACCCTTCAAACTTTCGTTTTTATTTCCATCCTAGGGCCTTCGGATTGGTCGCTCTCCCGTACCAACAAATCAGTAACTTAGCATCGCAGACAGCATACCGGCTCTAGCCAATCGCGTTATAGGCAGTATTCGGGAGATTGATAGCTGCTCTTGGTTAATCGGGGGAAAGCTTGTGCTATCCCGCTAGTCCTCCCCATCACTCGATCGTCCATCATGGGCTGATGGAAAAGGGGCATTCTTTATCCTCTCAGACGCCCATGATCCAGTGCCAGACTCACAGCCACTTCCGGAAGATACACCCAACTTCCAACCCCAAGGCCTTCGGTTTGCACCGCTCTCCCACCCCATCAGCTTAGTCTATTCTGCTGGCAGCTCAGCAGCTGTATGGCGCGCTGGAGACACCTTTATCAAGGTCCGTTTTATCGGCAGCGACCGGGCAAATATTACGAGAGAGCACACCACTCTGGAGTTTATTCATGCCAAGAAAGACCAACAACCCCTAGGCTTCGATATCCCCAATGTCCTTTACCAGGCTGAGTGGGATAACCGGTACTATATCGTCCTCGGCCGTGTGCCCGGCCAGACTCTCGCCGAGGCATGGCCTACCATGGATGAGACCCTGCGGCAGTATTGCATCGGCCGTGTCGCCGAGATCTGCAAGGAGATGGCTGAATGGAAGGGGGACGCTATTTCCGGCGTTGACGGGAGGGAGTTAGCGGACGCTATTCTAGCGAGAAATGACACCCCAGAGTCTTTCGCCCCGCAGCGTCTGCTCGAACACTGCGCCAGGATGGGCATGAATACCTCGTCCAAGCTTGTTTTCTATCACAGCGATCTGGGCCCAACAAACATACTTGTCGATCCCGCTACACGCGCCTTGGGTATTATCGACTGGGAAACCGCTGGCTATGTCCCGAGAGAATGGATAAGAACCAAGTTTCACTTGTCGTCTGGAATGGACTTTCCCAGTGGGGAGGAGAGCTGGAAGTCGGACTGGCGTCGCTTGGTTGCCCGCAAGTTGGCCGAGCTGGGATTCAAAGAAGTTATCGACGGTTGGGTGGAGTCTGGTCCAATGGCGTGATTCACGGGTAGAGACTCCTAGAGAGCGCGCTGGTGCCGCCGACTACCTCGCTATTCACCAGCAGCGAGGTCTGCCTGCGCATTTGACCGCTGCACCACGGCTATAGGCTAAGCCCTATTACAGTCTCCCTAGCCGCGCGCTATGGTATTTGTTAATTGATGATGCTCCACTGTTAGTGCCATTATTGGCGCCAACTTTCTACGTACCGCACACGATTATCTGATAACTTCTTGGACGAACGTAAGTCCTCACCTGGCAAACTTGATTACCCAATTCTGGTCTCACAGGTGGCCATCCACCTATTCTGCTGCTATGACTGCCATTAGACGGCGGGGTTTGCACGAATTCTCTTGCAGAGAATTCATATCACCGTATTCGGAGAGTTGAAGGTCCAGTTTCTGGACACAACACCAAGGCATCTCTCTGTCACTTCGTGTTTTCTACCCACCGAGCTATCCAAATGGAATTAACGCCCATCAAGATCCGGGGGAAAGGTCCACGGAAGAAAGGATTCAGGCCGCCCCAACCAAAGAGAAAACAACCACTATCCGGCGGGGCTACGACAACTACGCCGAAGAGACGCAAAAGGAAGGCAAGGGCGGCCACCCCGATAGAACGGCTCCCCCTCGAGATCCTGGAGCGCATCTTTCACCTGTCATCGAACCTCAGCCTCCCCCGTGCCAGCCTGCGGATCGGCTATCACCTCTCGGCCCGCTCATTCCTCCTCGAGCTGCTGGTCTCCGCCTTCGCGCCCACCTGGGACGTCTGGTTCGGCTGCACGCGCGGGCCCGAGGGGCGGCTTCAGTCGTACTACGGCTACGATACGGACGAGCGGAGGATAGGGGGCGACCCTGACTTGCAGGTGAGGAATGCTTTCGACGCTGAAAGTTAGGCCTTGCATGTATGTATGCATGCATGTATATATGTGTAAGCTGACTGTACCTCTCCCTTCGTGCAGAGCGATGTTCTCGCCTGCCCATGGGCCACGCTCCCCCGGATCCTCGACGCCTTGCAAATCTGGTACGGGCGGCACGGCCGCGGCCGGTACTACGAACACGTGAGTCTCCAATGCCAACCGTGGACGCCAGGACCTCCGCTCCCCATTCCCTGCCCACCCCTCCATGAACCCCACCCGGGAGGGTTCGACCACGTCAAATCGATCCACGCCTGCTTCGAGGCAGACTGGCAGCTCTTCGCGGCCCGGCACGACTGTCGGACGCCGACCTGGGCGACGACGCACCTGGGCGTCCATCCGCGCGCCCGCCTGCCCGAGGACGCCGTCGCGGGGCCCTTCGACTGGGAGAAGGCGCGGCGGCTGTTCTGGCTGCGCGGCGCCGGCGCGGCGCTCGCGCCCGGCGAGGCCTGCTGCTGGGAGCTGACCAGGCAGGGGTTTGACGGCATGATGCGCCTCGACGACGACGCGCTGGCCCTGTGCCTGGCGAGGCTGTACGAGAGCTGGGACGTCTTCGCCGGGGACTGGCCCGAGCACGTCCAGGAGGAGGTCCTGGTCGGCCTCGAGGCGCGGCTCCGCGATCCGGGGAACAGGCTCCCGATGGCGTGCGGGTTTGTGTTCAGGGTCTTGTCGCGGTGTATGGCGGGGCGGTTGTAGGGGATCGGGCAATAGATCGGATTTTTTATAATATATAAATTCAGGATTCATAATGGACGTCATGTGTTGCTGAATTCGTTCCCGTGGTTTGGTGGTGGCTGAGAAGAGCCACCAGGAGTGATACATAGTGTCGTGATAGTGCCAGGGGACCGCTATGAAGTGACCAGCAACGCATGAGAACAAGTTGGGAGGCTGACTGATACAGTCCAATATGATTAAAGAGTCGAAGCATGTACCACGGTCAGGCCCTCAGTAAATTCCGAGAGTGTGTTTGCCAGGGGGGGGAGCCAAGGGGCGACGGGGGAACATCGCCGCCGAGAGTAAAAAAAAAAAGGATATCGATTCCAAGTCGTGCAATTTCCGGGTTTGCTATTACAATATCTTTAACAATACAGACCTGACCAGACACACACACACCCCTTAGCTATTCCTCAGTATCCCCACCAACCCGCGCGCCTTTCTCCCCAACGAGGCCCCATACCCAACCTCCACGACGCCCCTGGCGAACCGCCAGCTCCTCTCCTGATCGCCGACGGGGTACCGGATAGGCGGCGGGATGGCCGTCCGCGCGCCCGCCCACCACAGGCGGTCTTCGCACACGGCCTTTACGTTGCACAGGCCCCTGAGCCCCTCGTCGCCCGCGAACCGGCCGTACCCGGACCCGCCCGCCCCGCCGAACGGGAGCTGCACGGCGTAGAAGGCCGCGAAGTCGTTGACCGCCACCATGCCGGCGCGCAGGCCGCGCGCCACCTCGCGGACCGCGGGGTCACGCTCGGCCCCGAACACGGCCGCGCCCAGCCCGAAGGGCGCCGCGTTCGCCATCGCCACGGCCGACGCCGCCGACGCGTCTGGGGCGCGCATCAGGCACATGATAGGACCGAAGCACTCCTCCCGCGCGATCGCCATGTGCGGCGTGACGTCTGCGACGAGCGTCGGCGAGAAGTAGTGGCCGGACGGGTGGTCCGGGTGGGCGAAGCGCCTCCCGCCCACGAGGACCCTCGCGCCGAGGAGAGCGGCGTCGTCGAGAAGGGACTCCAGCCCTGCAAAGGAGGCGTCCGAGATCATGGCGCCGACGTCGGCGTCGGGGCCGAGGCGCAGGGCGCGCACGCGCGGCTCGAGGAGCGCGACGAGCCGGTCGTAGATGGCGGGGCCGGCGATGATGCGCTCGATGCCGATGCAGTTCTGGCCGCTGGCCTGGAAGGTGCCGCGGAGGAGGATCTCGACGATGCGCGGCAGGTCGCCGGCCGCCGAGTCCAGCACGAGGCAGGGGTCCTTGCCGCCCAGCTCGGCGACGAGCGGGGTCAGCGCCTTGGCCGCGGAGGCGGCCACCTTGTGGCAGACGGCGCGGGACCCGATGAAGGTGATGTGCGAGATGCCCGGGTGCGCCGTGATGTGGCCGGCCGTCTGCGGCCAGCACACTACCGTCTGGATCAGAGTCGGGTCGTGCCCGTGGGCGATCAGGGCGCCGCGCGCGATGCTGGTGAAGAATGCGGCGCTCCAGGCGGTCTGCTCCGAGACCTTGACGAGGATGGCGTTCCCGGCGAAGATGGCGCTGATCACGGGGCCGATGAAGTTGTGGAAGGGGTAGTTCCACGACACCAGGGCGGCCACCAAGCCGAGGGGCTCGTAGTGCACAGTATTCCGCTTGTACATCATCAGCAGGTTTGTGGGCCTCCTTGAAGGGCGCAAAGCCTTCTCGCCGTGCTTGATCGTCCACTGTAGCTTCTCGACCGTGACCAGGATCTCGCCCAGCTGGGCGTCAACCATAGTCTTGCCCGAATCTAGGCAGGCGACGCGGCATATCTCCTCCTGGTTGTCGAGAACGTATTGTAGGATGCTGCGGAGCACCGCGCGGCGGTCGCGGAACGTCGTCCTGCACCAAGTCGCCTGCGCCGCATGCGCCTGCTCGACTGCGCGGTCGATCGCGGCTGGCGTCGATGGGTTGACGAATCCCAGGAACTGGCCCGTCGCGGGGGCGTAACACTGGATGGCCGTGGTGCCGGATTTCTGCATAAGAACGTTAGCCACGTTGAACGACCACCGCATGCCGGGGTTGTATAAGACACCTACCTTGATGCTCGGCTGATCGAGGAATTCAACTTTCTCTGGTAGCTTTGGGGAAGGCACCTTGTAACGGATAGGTTGGTCCCTCTCTCCCCCTAACGTGATCCATAACGCCAGAGCAGCAAAAGCCGTAAATAGGGCTTTCCAGACGAATGACGGGACGTCAGGGACGTCGACTAATCTGGAAGTTAGCCCCTGTTAGCAAAACCAAGCTCGAGCTGGAGAATGTCCGGCTTAAAATAGCGAAAACGTACGGTACGAGTTCCAAGACGGAACGAAGTTGCTGAAGCAACCCGTCCAGAGCTTCCGACGCCATCACACTAGCAGTGGCTGAGACTAGTCGCTAAAATCAAAGGGGGAAACGAGCGAGGCTGGAGCCTAGGCTGAGGGCTCACAACATAGAGGTAGGTATCGGGGGATCTTGGATCGTCCTGAGAAGCAGTCCGGCGCAGTTGAGGTTGATTGCGCATGATCGCCCTGGGCAAAGCTCTGCTGATTGGCCAATGCCCCTTTCCACCCATGCAAGCTTTCCCGGTGTTGTGGGTCTACGACATGCCGCTTGAGGAAACATCAGACCAACTCCTCTTGGCAGAGGCAGGAGAGCCTCAGTGCAGTCACGAGTCATCGATAGATATTTGGATGCAAGAGCAACACAAACCTACTGACAAGAGCTTTTTTCCCTATTCTCCTCTAGTCTGCTGACTATTACCTCGTCCTCTAGCACTCGTCTTCGTATATACACTGGGAGATGCAAACCCGACATGCCAAAAAGCCCTTCTTCCCCCCTTCTCCCCCGGCCCCCTTTCTGCCTCTGCCCAGTGGTCCAGACCCCTCTGTCAGGATGCTATAATCTCCCCATAACGCCGGCGATACAATGAAAAATGGGCAGTACCCCATGGGAAGTGATCGAGATAATCAGATAACAGAGTTTAAATCAGGAAACGGTGTGCAATCAAAAACAAAAAAAAAAAAAAAAAGGAAAAAAAAGAAAAGTACCTCGAGTGAGCACAGTTTTCCATAGGTATTTTGCGAGCAAAGCGGAATAAGGAATGATGAACTCTCGGATCTAGGATGCTAGGTAGTAGGTAGGTAGTTTGTATGCAAGAAGGTCTCAGAACCAGCGCAAAAGCCTCTCGTACAGTGCCCTTCTCCCGACACAGGCAATGATGTGTCGAACCCCAACGCCGGCTTGAAAGAAAAGGGTAGGAAAAGGAGATAAAAAGTAAACCCAAAAAGGATACATTCCAGGAAACAGTAGAACAGTAGCCACCAAGGTTTTAACCCGGTTTCGTGGATCAGATCATGCGATTCATCAGTGCATGAGCGCTCCGGATATCAACAGGTCCAATGGAGATGGCCTACGGCGCGGCGTAGACCGGTATATTATACAGTGGGCGGAATGGAAACGATGTGAGGTCAAGCTTAGGAACGGGGTTGGGAACGGCTAGGTTGCTCGTCTCGTCACGGGTCGTTGACGCTCTTCTTTGAGAAGGCAGACAGGCCGCGCTTCCGGACCGTCGTCAGGTTAAACCGGCGCTGGTGTGGATGCTGGTTTTCCGAGTGCGACGACTCAATCCTACTGAGCCGTGCTGCCGAAGTAAAGTCGCTACTGGCCTCGAAGCTCGCCCTGACACGATCCATTGACGCACGTACCCGGTCATACGATGGCCTGGTTCGGTCTATTGATGACCGGACCTGCATCTCAGATACCATATCCATCGATTGGCGGGGATACGTGTAGTTTGAGCCGTCACTCCCATTCTGGGTGCGCGTATTATGGGTCGCAACCGAGGGAGGATAGATGGGTCGCCTGTCTTCGTCGACGCTCGCAAAGTGAGTGTGCTTTCTTCTCCCAGCTGACCCAGACGACCCAGACGATGCTTCTGTCCCCTTGAGCGATTCGTCCGCACCCGTGTCTCCTTGAGTCTTGACATCCTTAAAGAGGCCCATGGTGATCTGTTCCCGAACGACGTCGACGTCGTAGGGGAAGTACACCTTCTGGAGTGCCTTGATAACGAATCGGGGGAATATGCAGACAACCGGAGTGATAAGGAGTACAAGCCAGAACGTGAGTTCTCCGTACACTTGCGGGGCGGCCTGGTAGAGGAATTGCGAAAAGGTAGTGGACGAGTACACCCCGGTCCAGAAGAAGACGAAGAGATCGCTGAGCACGACCACCAACAGCATCAGCCAATCCCATCGGTAAGTGTTAATCAGGATGTAGAGGTTGATCGTGATCACGGCGGGATGAAGGATATAGAAGCCCAACCGCAGTCTGTCCGTCACATCTAGACCGTTCCCAGAGACGAAAGTTGCGCCGGCTACGGCAAGATAGGGTATGAAGAAGGCCATTACGGATTGGTAAAAGCCATCGAGCATGTACAGCCTGTGGAAATGGTCAGCAACTTGATCCAGCAAACGTAGGAAGGATAAGAGGGGGGGAAAAGAAGAAAAAACTCACCAGAACTTTGTCTGGCTCCACTCCAGCCGTTCGATACCGCGACGGTAGAGCTGGGGCACGGCGAGTGAGATGGCATCATCAACATCCTGATCCAGGACTCCCATGAGAATAACAGGGATCGAGGTGAAGAACAGGTTGAACATGAGAATGTACGTGTACTCGAAGATGTACGTGATGTCGAAGTCGCAGTACATCTGGTACCAGAAGATGGCGAATGTCCACACCATATTCTTGTAGAAGAAGTTGCTGATCATCTCTGCTAACCGACGGTAGGACCATCTCCCGTGGACGAGGACGAGGCGCTGCAGGAACCGGAACTGGCCGATGGCGTAGTCCGACGACATGACAGCCTGGCGACCCTCCTCACCGGCGATACCGACACCGACGTCGGCTTCCTGGATCATGGCGACGTCGTTGGCACCGTCACCGACGGACAGCGTCATGACATCGAGGCCGCTCTTCACCATGGATACGACGGCAGCCTTTTGTGCGGGACTGACTCGACAGCAGAGTACAGACTTGCATTGCTTGCAGAGCAACAGGAACTTCTGCTTGAGCGCATCGTCGAGGACCCATCGCAATGTGAAACCGTCGATGACGAGAGCGTGTGTCGGCGCGGGGGGCTCGTGGTCCTTTCTGGCGTACTTCAGCTCCTCATCGCTGCCCGTCATGCCGAACGCCTGCAAGTGCTTGTCGAGCGCTTCGTCGAGGCTACGTAGGTACACCTCTTCAGGGGTCTCCCCGGTCTCGTCCTCTTCGACCTGGAGCCGAATGAGCTCCATGTCGTTGTTGAGGAGGTTGCAGGAGAAGCCGATGTTGATGGCCGTCTCGACCTTGTCTCCGGTAAGCACCCAGAGCTTGACACCAGCATCGCCAAGGAGGGCGATGGTGTCGGGAACTCCGTCTTGGAGACGGTCTTCAATGGCCGTCCCCCCGAGCAGAGTCAGGTCCTGCTCGATCCGATCGGCAACTTCCTCGAGCCTTTCCTCGCGATTGTCTAGAGCTGTTGCCGCCATGTCATGCTCCTTCTTCCATGCATAATATTCCTCCTCATCGAGCACTTTCTCGGCGATGCATAGAGTGCGCAGGCCTTCTCTGGCAAACATCTCGAGGTGCGTGGCCGTCTCCTTGCGAAGTTCCGGCTGCTGACCGCGCTTGAGTCGCGAATAGATGACACTGTCGGCGCCCTTGCAGAAGAGCACAATCCTCCCGTCCGGCATCCTCACGATCGCACTCATGCGTTTCCTGCTAGAGTTGAATTCGATGGTGTTGAGGATGGGGTAATGCCTCTCCTCGCCCATGACGTTCACGTTGATGCCGTCATTGGACGACCCGAGAACGGTAAAGCCCATGTCGCGGGCGGTGGCAACGAGCGCCGCTTCATCGGGACTCTGGGCCTTGAAGATAATCTTTGGCTGATCGCCCAGCTGCTTCTCGGCGATGACTGTGTGGCAAAGAGCGAGGGCGAGCATGAAATGCTCATTTGCCCGCTGCTGCTCGTCCCCATGCTTGCCAGCCAAATCGTCGACAAAGTCGGGAGCAATGAAGGTTATGTCCTCGTCATGGAGGTAGGGGTTGTTGTCCAGTGCTCGAAGACCCTCGAGGGCACGGACTTTGGCCTGGTCAATCTCGGCTCTGATCTTCACGGCTTCCTTCTCCACATCGATGCCGAGTCTCTTCTGCATGCCAGCCTGGGCCTCCGTGTAGGCCTCGCCGTACGGCTGGCCATTGACCGTCGCCTTCTTGAACTCCATGACGTTCTGAGTGAGGGTGCCAGTCTTGTCGGAGAAGATGTACTCGATCTGGCCAACGTCATCCGAAATGTTCCACGACTTGGGAATGCAGGGCTGATCGAGTTTCTCGTAGTACATCGCAACATCGCTGTAGATGAAGATGGCCTGCAGCGTCCGGACGATCTCGAGCGAGATATAGAGCGAGATGGGCACCAAGTTCTGGTAAACGATGAGGGCAGCCCAGAAGGTGATGAAGCCACTCAGGGGGGCGGATCCGCCGATTGAGCCGAAATCGAACCAAGACAACGAGGCGTCCGTTTTACTCCATGCTACACCAGACGCGATTGCAGAAATCAGGCACATGATGAGAAGGATGCCGAAATTGCAGATGACGGTGAAGTTCATCTCACGCGCGATACGAGCGCGCTTGCTTGGGGTTATGCCGGCGTTCATCATGATCTTGGTGTCGTGCCCGGTAAAGACAACTATCCCAAGAGCCCACTCGGTGTTCCTCAGGTTACAGCCGCGCAGAAGCACGTTATCGATGCTGATCGGCTCGGACATGTCCCTCGGCTCACCATCGGGGTCGTGTGGCAGCCTCTGCCGCCACTTGATTGCGCCGTTATACTTGTACAGGTTCGGCTGGGGCGCCTCGCTGTCGATCACGAACTGGGCTCGCTCGCAGTCTCGAGCATGCTTGATTGACCGCCCGCATCGAAGGGCGGAACGAACTTTTAAGTTTGTCTCACCGTCTAGATTCTTGGTTTCCACGTAGCAGGATCCATCGGGATCCGAAGTCGACAGGATGATGACATCGGCGGGAAGTTCGTCGTCGTTGTAGAGACGGACGAAATCGCCGACTTGCAAGTTCTTCCACGCGTCCTTGTGGAATCGAGCCTTTCCTGGTGCTGGCACCTCGTGATTGATCACGTCGCCCTTGATTGTCCGCAAGATGGTCTCGTCGTCCGCGGGGAAGGACAAGGACTTGGTTGGATCCGGCGGTAGTTCCAAGCGATTTGTCTCCCGCGGAAGGGGCGATGGCACCGGGGTCATCTGAATGTCCTCCTGGGCCGATACGAAGGATTGACGGGAATGAGGCGAGATAATCAATGACTCGGGACGGGTAACCCGGGACTCGATAGACATTCGAGGATTGTCGTAAGTCGCAGAGTTGTGTGTCTTCACATCCCTCTTCCACAGCCGCTCTATCCCATGCCACATTGTGCCGAAGAATTTCGAAGTGGCCTTCTTGATCTTCCTCCACGTCGACACATTGTCTTCCTGGACGTTGACGTTGCTCCAGCCGCAGAGGCGGTGGACGGGTGCGTTGTTTAGGACGTTGTCGAGGGCTGTTCGTCGGTAATCCTCGATGGCATCCTTGAAAGCGGTAATTGTAATAATGACAATTAAGGGAACTGCGTTTAATCCGGGGTTGACACCGCCGAATATAGGGAAAATCTGGGAAAGAGTGAGCAAGCCTCTTCTTCTTACATGGCATCAGTAGCAGCAGCGGGGAGAACCTACAACTAGGATAACGAGGAAGAGGAAGAGGATGTTGGCAATGTTGTGGAATTGGAACCATAGGTTCTTGGGGACGAAAGACAGCGGAGTGTACTTGGCTGTGCGGATCTTGTTGCGAGCGTATGGCTGTGCCGGGTTGCCATGCTCATCCGTGTGTTCGACGGGAAGGGCGAGATTGAAAAACAATGTCCTTGGGCTGGCACCCGGGGGAGGACCGTCACCGGCTACGGTATTACTATCGTCCTGTTGTTTGAGGGAGCCGGAGGCGCCGGATGTCCTCTTCTTCTCGTTAGACGCGCTGCGGTGGTGTTTCCTCCCCATTAATGACAGGCGCTTGATGTTGCTACTCTTGACGGTCAACTTCCGGGTTGCCCATCTTGACCGCGTTGTAGCCAGGTTGTTCTCAGGGTCCAGGCCGTCGTCGCCTCCGCCCTTTAGAGGCGCCATCACAAGGGAGTCGCGGGCAGAGCCCGATCAGCCCCAGTTGTCTGCCAAGCTTTGCCTGGGATTGGCCAGATCGCTCGCTGATTCGCCGATTCGCCGCTTTGGCAGCCTTCACAATTGAAGCTATCGTCGAATTGCCCGGTTGGGGGGGATTTGGACAGGCGTCGCTAGGCGAGGCAGGCAGGTTGTCGGAGTGGCTGGCGTCGAGTGCTGACAGATGACGTGCGGGGCCAGAAACCAGAGCCAGAGCCGGGCCAAAACGAGTGTCGAGTGTGAATTGTCAACTTCGAACCGGTGACGGCGGGTGGTTGATGGGGAGGCCAGAATTGGGGGGCGGGAGGGAATTGTAACTTTTGATGTTAATGTCGGATAAGCCGGGGTTTTGCAAAGAGCGAGAGAGCCTGAAAATGCATGGCGGGCCAAGAAGGGAAAATTGGAGCAGGGCGACCCAGAAAGCACCCACTTTCACTGTAATTTGCCCAATGACACAGCGGGAACCCAAGGGGGTCGCTTGTTACTCCAGACCCCTATTAATTGGCGATCAACCGAACCTGTTCTCTTCGAATTACCATCTTTCCTTCCTACCACAGTACGTATGTTGTACAGCCTCACAGCCCCATCCGACGCCTCATGGCTTTGCGCTTTATTGCGTGGCCTCTAGAAAATGGCGCGACAGCTTCTACCAGACGCCTCATGAAATCAGGATCCTTACTCGATACTTCGGGGTACCTGAGATGGGTAAGGTATCTACGAATCCGGAAAAGAACCTACGTATACTGCGTATTTTGGAGACCCCGGATATAAACGGACACATTGGTGGATCAGAAAATTTCACACGGACTGTTCGGGAGCCGTGACGATTCAAGCTCCAGCGGGGTGAACAAATGAAGGCGTTGCCAACTGCTAGCTGGTGGAGCACGGCTCCGGCGGCCACTGCTCAGCAAATTGAAGAACCAGATCCAGGTCTCGAAGCCCGGTAGGGCCGGTACCGACTTCGGACCCAGCCTAGTTCTTAAAGGAGCTAGTCGCAAAGGACGCAGGAGGAGCTAAAGGATCGATTATTCGATGGCCCGCGTCTTAATACGGTATAGTACTACTGCGTATGATCAGGCAGCCAGGATTGCTAAAGACTACCTCGGACTGTGGCTAAAGACTGCCAAAGTCCGAGGCATCCTTGCCTTGAATGTACGTGGATGGCGCTGACCAATGCGAAAAATGCGAAACGGAAACTCTTGGCTTCCATCACATCCAGGGGCAACTTGATTACGATCTGTCCCTCGCCTCTCAGCCTTGCGAAATCGAGGGGCAAAGACGCATTGGCCCCTACGGTTAGTTACCCACGAGCCCATTTTCCTTTTAGCCACCACATGCCGACGTTTCTGGTCTCTTATAGGTAGGTTAGGTAGGTACCAAGTGTTCCCGTCCGATGAGGATCATGTCAAGACTGAATAAGGTTAAAATTTCCCACCCATTTCCAGGACGGAAACGCCATCTTATCTTCTTCTACGACGTACCACGCCTATAATACCATGGTTTACAGGCGAAGGATACATACAGTAAAGAGCAGCTTTGTGCTGGATTTGCAATATTTTCCATTGCTCCCCACCTACTTAATTGCCTCCCTAAATACCTACCTAGGTATGTAGGTAGAGAGATACTTCGTAAAGGGAGACATAGGGGAAAGGAACGGAATGCTGAAAGAGCAACCCAGGGGTTCCTCAAGAACCTCCTTGCAGAACTTGAGGTGCATCACCCTGACCCCTGGTCCCTGCCCGCGTTTGATGGGAAAAGGTCAAGGAGTTGAGCCTCGATCCTTGGCTGAAAATCGAAACATCGTCATTTTGTGCTAAGCCCCGTTAAAGTACTGTACTAGTATGGCGTCCAATAATCTTTATTAATCTCCACTTACAAAACCTGACACGAAAATTCGCGATGCACGTGCCTTGACGTGCCTAAACGCGGTGCCACTGCATACCTGCCAGACATGACACCATGACATACCATGCTTCTTGGTGGTTGAAGGAATCCTGAGGATGGCCATGCCAACCAATTTTTAGGTTGGTATTGTTGCCACGGGTTTAATTTTCGGCCCAAATTTTCAACATGGCGAAGAACGGCAACCTACTGAGTTTCTTTAAGCGTGTGCCGAAGCATTCTCAAAGCTCACAAGGCTCGCATGACCTGGGCTTGCAGGACCCGAGCTCTCAGGCCTCGGTTTCCATCCCTGCTCAACCATCGTCGACTCCTCCCCTGCCCTCCTCTCCTCTTCCGGAACAAGATGAAAAAAGCCCACGACGCATAGATGCGGTCATCAAGGGTTCGGATGACGAGGACGATGACTCCCTCTCTTCCGATGATGATCTCCCCAACCTATTTGCGAAGCCGCGGACCAATGCAGTCCCAGTCCGAGCAAATAGGGAGTCCAACCCATGTGTTACCCCCAAGGCAAAGAGGACCGCAATATCTTTCCACTCTTCGCCTTTGGCCTTCATGCCGAAGCACAAGTTTGATATGAAGGCGCTCCTGAACCATGCCAAGACTCATGACGCCGCTGAAGCCAGCGCGCAACGCATGTCTAACATCCTCTCCGACCGAGATGCTGCTGCCGAGTCCGCACCGGCTGCTAAGCCGGCCGCGACTCTATACGAGACCATGATGGACGTTTTATCGGATGCGGAAGGCGAAGATAATGAGGCCGAACGAGACAAGCTACTTCGGGCCGTGAAGCGGACCGAGGCGTCGGTGGATCGAAAGCACTGGCGGTTCTTTGACCAGGAGCTCAGCGACAGCTGCGTACCTGCCCGCGCCCCCTTCCCAAAAGATGCTGCCAGAGGTGGGTGGAGGTTTTTGGCGGACCCCAAGACTAGGCAGCACGTCTTCGGCGACGGCTTGACTTACACGATACAAACAAGGAGGCGCGATCTCCCGGACGAGATTGTGCTATGGGTCCTAGACGAGATATCCTACGAGAAATCCGAGTCGCTCAGACAAGAATACTGCCGCCTGCTTGGTGTCTGCACCCAGCAAGTCTATAAATTCTTCGACGGGGACCGACTCGATCGTTTGTTCCGGGAACTCGGGGCGCGTGAAGAAGCCCTCGACTCGGCTGCCAAGATATCAGGCGTTATTGAGCAAACGCCCCCTTATTCAGAACGGAACTGGTCCATGTTACAATCCGTTCTCGTCCTCCTGAGTCGGACGTCTAACGCAATGACCCTCACATCGCTCACCCACGCAGTGTCAATTCTCCTTCGGCTCGGTATTGACACCGTAGTTACTGAAAACATTGCTATCCGGAAAGACTTCTCGGAAGCCACTGAGAAGCTGGTATTGGCCGTCCCTATAAAGTCTTGGGACAAATTTGTGAGCGCTGCTTGCCCAGACAGTCCCTCGGAGTGTTTTATACTAACCCCTGGCAGTGCGGAGAAGTCTGCCTCTCGTTTTACTTTGCTGTAAACGAAGCCTCGTTATGGTGGCATGCCTTGGCTGTTCTGCCGGCAGGCAGGCCGAGGCTTGTGGAGCTTCGCCGGAGACTGGCACTTGTGTGCTTCTTCAATGACCCTGGACGAGGCAGCCAACACCCCGACGACAACCTCGACATCCCCGCCGTAAGCGACCGCCTCGAGGACGACGAGTTCGTCGTCGCCCGCAAGACAGACTACTACGAGCTGGCAGCGCGTGCCTCGATCCTCGGCATAGCCCTTGGCGATGGCTGCGCACCTGCTCCCTCGGACGACCCGAGAGTTGTCGCGCAATTTGACGAGGAGGTCGACAGGCTATGCAAGAAGATAAAGAGGGTCTGGTCCGCCATCGATACCGGCGGGGCCGCATATGTTTCCAGACTCGAGGCGAGGACGGCCTGGCAAACCCTCGAGCACCAGCTGCCACATGTGGTGCGGACGCGCCCACCGCCCAAGACGGGAATCCTCGACCTGCCCAAAGACAGGGAGGATCCGTTCCAGCCCAGGCAACGAAAATTCATGACCAAGTTCTTCAAGAAGGACTTGCCTGTCGCACAGCCTGTATAGGGGTCTTGAATCAGACATCACTCTGGCGATATCGATCGCTTATCCTCAGCCGCCATGCTTCAAGCATTGGGCGGTGTTCAGGGTGTTTGGAAGACTTCATTACCGTGTGTGGCAACATATAACATACAAATTCTAAAATGACGCACCCAATTCAAGCGGGCGGTTATCGCAAATGCACCAGAATCAAGGCACACTCCCAGCAGCCAGTCCAACCCATGCTGATGATGAACATATCATTGGCCCGAATCTACGAAGCCGTGAGAAGGAAACGCAACATTCAGTCGTAAAATCTGCGGTTCGGGTTCTTGCCGAACAGGGACTCTCGAACCGCGGGTAGGGCGCTGTCCTTCAGGAGCCGCATCCGAGCTTCGAATGTGTTGTCGATCTCAATCTTGCCTCCACCCCCGACAATCGACACTCCTCCAGGGCTTTTTGAGGGGCTGGTTAGCTCCATGTAATCCATAGATGTTTGAGAGGGGAAGGGATAATAGCAGCAATGGTAGAACTGGGAAACCGGGGGATAGGATAAAAGATAGAAATAATAAAACAAAAGACTCACCATCCCTCGGGCAAGGGGTTGTCCTCGTCAATGGTGGCACTGAGGTCCCTGCCCAGCGCCTTGCTATATTCCTTGGTCGCTTCGTCGATGGCCTTGCGCACGACGTCGTAGTCCTGCTTCCGGGCGCGGACCAGGATGGCGGGCTCGTCCATGGCGTATGCGGCCTCGAGGACGAGGGCGGCGAGGACGGAGCGGTGGCGGCGCTTGTCCTTGACGGCGTCGCCGAGCTGGGCCTCGGCGGCGTCGAAGATGTCCTCGAGCAGGGCCTGGCGGGCGGCGAGGACGCGGAGGCGCGTCTTGTTGGCCACGGTCGAGCGCGTGATCTGCTGCGACATGGTCGCCTGCTTGAACTTCTTCTCGTAGCTGCCGTCGATGGCGTCCGTCTCCTGCTGCACGAGCCGCGACTTCTCGATGGCGAACTCCTCGTTGGCTTTGATCTCAATCTCGCGCGCCTTCTCCGTCGCCTCCTGCTTGATGAAAGCCGTCATCTTGCGGAGCTCTTGTCCGACCTGGGAAAGGAGGGGGGAGGTGGTTTGTTAGCACTCTGCACCGAGATGGATGGATGTGGGGTTCATGGAGCTGGATAGGATGGTTGTGGAAGCTCCAGCGGGTGCATGGCAAGTTATTCCACCTACCTGGTCGTCGGACAATGCGTGGACTTGCGACATGATGATGGCGGGAGCTGTGAACTATCTGGTATCAACGGAGCTTGAGGGCCGGCGTCCAGGTCCAGAACAAGCGGCCGATGAAGAGAAGCCGAGCAGCTCGGATCATGTAGATCAGGTCGGGGGGAAGTTAAAGGTCGTGTCGCAAGAGACTCGGGACTCTCTTTGTTGGGATGCTTCGGCGATTGCTCAACTTCCTACCTCCTGGGTAGGTACCTACGCAGGTAGCTTGAGGTGACGGAGGGGCCAATTCTCGTCACGTGCCCGGTGCAACTCGGCCTGTGCGCCATCCCGCCGACCGGATCCACACCTAGGTACCTAGGTATTTATGGCAGAATATGGATGCTGGGAACATTTCAATCAAGGTACCGGAAATCTGTATGGTAGGAAGAGTTGGCTAACTCAAGTTACACATCCAAAAACAGAACGTCGGTGTTAATGTCACGTTGAAACACTAAGTAAATACGTGGCCTAAGCTTCTCAAGTCAAGTCTCCACGACCAGGAGCGTCGTGCCTATACTGCCCTAAATCCTGGCCAATGGCCTGGAGCATTATTGCCGCCCTTGTCATTTCTTCATCAGCATACAAGTCCAACAAAGGGTCCGAATCGCCTCCCCCAGCGATAAAGATCCCCATTCGCAAAACGCCAGTCATCACCGTGGCTTCGTGGCAGGCTCGACCTATCTCGAGGAGACGCCAATCTTGAGCCTCGATCGGTCTGCACATCCAGGTCTTCTGGCTGATTCTGCACCGCGTGCGAGGATTGGTTTGCCCAACTCTCTGGCTCCTCTTCACCTCCCCATGACACTAGGGATTATCCGACGTAAAGCGTATTTAACGGATCTGCCGAGTAGTTCTCGAGAAAACATGCCAGCTCCGGCTTCTGCCTAGGGATAGACTCGCTTAGACCGCTACGACTTTCTCGGCGCTTGGTTTGTCGTCTTGCCGACGACGACGACGACGATGATGATGTCTTTATAGCCGCTGCCCTCTTTCGAGTCGCCTTCGAGGCCGATGGACGTGACTTGGGGGTTGGTGCGTCTGATCTGATGGGTCTGCTAGTGTCGGTCGATGTGGTCGAATGGTTGTCCACAGAAGGGCTGGCCTGCTGCCAGAGCACGGTCTCTTGGTTCTCGGCAACTCGGTCCTCCGGATTGTACCGGGACGTCTGCTCCTCGCCGTAGGCGTACGAAGCCGGCGTCGGCGTCTGACAGCCATCCTCAG
This sequence comes from Phialemonium atrogriseum, assembly GCF_030411735.1. NCBI lineage: Eukaryota > Fungi > Ascomycota > Sordariomycetes > Cephalothecales > Cephalothecaceae > Phialemonium > Phialemonium atrogriseum. Next base: position 498,872 of record NW_026848145.1, read on the forward strand.
CTGCACTGGTCGGGAGTGCGACTTGGTCAGAGCAGACCTGGGCCGAGCACCGCAAGTCCGACGATATAACCACCATGGCGTCCAACAGGAATCGTCTCAGCCTGTCGGGCCGTTGCTTGCAGTCCTCTTTGAATCTCTTAACGACCTTCTTGCACCAAGTGGTCCCAGCATCTGTATACCTTTCCTGGTATGGTGAAAGGTCGCACATAAGCTAATACGCTACCACGCCGAGAGACCAGACATCAACAGCCGGAGTATAGCTTGTTCTCTCTTTGCCGCCAGAGTTGATATACTGCCATCTGCAGTAAATCTCGGGCGCAAGGTAGTGTTGGGAGCCGCAGACGGTCGACAAGTCGCAACTGTCCCGTGGCAGCCCAAAGTCCCCAAACTTGACAAAGATGTCGCCTGGGAATCGGTGCTGGACGAGAATATTGTCCGGCTTGATATCGCGATGCACTATTGGCGGCTCGTGGCTGTGCAGGTATGTCAAGGCACATAAGCCTTGCCAGCGAATCGACAGACACTCGTCAGCCGATATGTTCTCCTGGTCCTCCAAAGACCCACATGGCATATATTCCAGAAGTAGTTGGGGATGTGGTGTCGAGAAGTAATTGAGGAGTTTCACAACATTGTCCTGCTGGGGGCATTGGAGAACAGAGGGTGTAGAGAGGCAGGGGCCAGACAAACATGCGAAATCTGACCCATGATGCGAGCCTCCCTCGCCCACGCATCAACATTGACCTTTCGCTTTCGAATAGCCTTCGCGGAAGGCTCCTTCAGGGCATACTCGCTCCCATCACTAACGTTCCAGAAATGAGTGACCACGCCGAAACTCCCTTCGCCAAGCCTCTTCCTTAGATGGATTGCTCCTGTGTCAGGGGTGTGGGTTCCAGTAGGCCGCTCGGTTCCACGGTCTGGAAAGTTGAGATCGCCCAAAAGGTCTTCGGTAGTTGCTGTGCCCTGACAGAACCAGTCAACCTTATCAATGTATGCCTGAGACGATATGTCATGTTTGGCGACGACGATCTGGAACGACATGAACGGGTTTACGTTGATGATAATGCTGTCCTTCTCCTCGATAACGCCATGACCGCTAACGATCCATTGGAATTTCCTTCGCTTGCCCTGTCCTTCACCATTGTATGTGACCTCCGTCCCCTCAAGAGAGCCCCAATCCTTGACAACGAGGCGTTTGTCTTCATCAAACGTGAGGCTGGAATGGCAGTAGCTGATGCTCTTGTCGGGCATAACGACGTCACTTCTCGGACCCGGTCCAAAGATGATTCCGCGGCCAGTTCGTGGGATGTCGCTGACCTCAGCTCAAGACAAGGCAAGTGAGAGTACGCCGGTGCGTTGGTCTGCTCTAGCGGCTCTGTTGTCTCGCGGTCACGACGGCCATATTGGACCCTGGGAGCCCGAAGCTGCGATGCAACATAGCGCGAACTTGACTTGATTGCCCTTGTTGCATTCGAATGAATGTTTGCGTCGGGGTACACACGGGCAATGAGGTCCACGTCTTCCATGTCTTCCATGTCGACAACCTGGTGTAGGAAGATGAGGCCGAGGAGAGAAGTTGGACATTGTGCTAGCTGGAACTGCGCATGAGCCTACTATTGCATTGTAGACATGACAGAGGCTACAGCCTCGCCCGCAACCTCCATCAATACCAACAAGCAACCCATATCCAACGAAGCTATATTTGCAGGCAACGAAGCGGTTGGAGGCATAATTTGATTGATCCGTGTAGCGCCTGAGTCACTTGGGAAGTTGGAACATGCAGGTTCCCCACCACTGTTTGGTTTACTGCCTGAGGATCGTCGACCACTGTGTCGCCCAACATCCTCAAAATGCCCGCCATTCTTCCTGCCTACCCAAGCGCAGGCGTCGGTCCGTGTCATGCGTTTGCGCCTGATCCGATCTAATCGACGGCAACATGGCTTCCCTAGAACCGACTCCTGCGACGTTGTCTGTGGATGACATCGCTGCCTCAGCGATGCGGAGCTCGCCAAGTTCATGAAAGAGAACCGACGCCCCGGCGGCGGCTACGATCTTCCCGTTAACGGCTGGGATAAACTGTCGAAGAATGAGCGAACCCAGCCCGGAGAAAGACTGAAGTGAGCCACTCATCCCTTGCTCACTCAGTGCAACTTTTCGTCTCCTATTGTTCGCTGATGATGTTCTAGGGCCCAACAACGAGCCCTGGCCCAGAGTTCTACGGCTTGTTCCCGTCCGCTCGATCTCGACAAGCTCGACGCACGTCTACGTGACGTATCCGAGAGCAGCGGTGCCTTGCCGCAAGCTCGAACACGATTCTTTGAGAGATCAGGTAACACTACTCCGGGCCTCGACGACGATGTTGTGTGCAGAGAGATCGAGTCTGAGGCTTACAGTGACCTTGTCAATGATGGTGGTCGCCCATTATACCCGATAGATCTCCTTGGGCAGGTTTCTAGGGCCGCAGAGGAGTATCGCGAGATGCTGCGGCCTTGGCAAAACCCTCTTGAAGCAAGGAAGCCCTGGGAGGTGTTCCACAGGCAGTTGAGGAGGTGGCGGGATTTCCGCAAATGGCAAAACGATAACCGGGGTCTTGAAGAAGATGATGGCGGCTTCCCATCGTATGTCGAGCGGACAAAACTTGAGGAAAGAAAAGTATATATGGAGCATGGGTATGCTAAATGGTTAGCTGAGGTTGAAGCTGACCCGTCATCCCTCAAGTGGGCATGGGAACTTGAGCAAGCGCAACGGCAACGGCAGCGATACTTTTGCAGAGAACATGGGTGTGACGGGTTCCCTGACTACGTGGAGGCGGTGAGGCGCCGCCTAGCACAACACAACTTCACTCGGCCGTTCCAACTGCACGAAGATCCTACGCAACAGGACAAGTTAACGACATGGATCGAATACCTCAACTTCGAGTGCTGGTGGCTCGACCGGTATACTAGGACTATCCAGCGCCTGAAGCCAGATCACGACAAGGCCTGGCAAGACCTTGTGGACCTGAAGGTGTTGCGACCTGGTGAGACCAATGAGTCCATACGCACCGACGCATCTGCGATGCGGGGGGAGGCAGAAAAGGAACAGGCCAAGAACGCGGTGCAGAGGGCGAAATCGGAGGCCCTAAGGGTCTACACCCTGACGCAGAAGGAACCAGGGCGCTCGCGCTTCTCCAGGTCGACGCATATCGATGATAGACGATGCTACGGCCAAATTGTTTTCGGCAAAAGATCGGTTGGAGTCGCTCAAAAGACGGTACAATCTCATCGTAAATTTTATTCGAGGAACATTCGGATACACGGGTGCAAAGAGGGATGCTGCCCGCCACACCATTCTCCTGCAATGGGTCCTGGAGCAAGCTCCCTTGATCGAGGCCGAGATGACCAAGCGCGAGACGGACAAGACCGGGCCCGATGGAGCCACGAGGAAAAAGAGGCTCGCCACTGACGAAGACCACGAGGAGAAGCGAAGCCTCAAAAAGCAGAAACTCGAAACATCGGGAGTTGGCCTCGACATCAGGCAGCAGCACAGACGTCCTGGCAGAGACCAGGGAGACGCGTACGGAACCCAACTTCGCGATCGACCAACACGAAGCCCATGGTTCCAAGACTGAAACGTCTCCAGCCAGAGGTGTAGTTCGGTCAGTAGATACCTCTCGGACAATGTCTCCAGGACCTCGTCGCAGCGCACGTCTTGCGGCGTGCCGAAATGCTCCTGCGATGACCCTCGCACCCCAAACTTCTCGACTAGGGTCCCTCTCGAGGTCACACGCGAAGCCTGGGGGACTGCCAATGCCTCTTCCATCTGCAGAAGACACAAAACCCTCGACGGCGACGAAGAGAGGACTCAAGAGCCGCGGCGCATTGGACGCGTCCAAACCAAAAGGGGTGTCAAAGAAGAATCGGCCTAGGCGGCGAAAGGGCGGTTGACGAAGAAGTCGTTGACTTGGCTTTGTAACGGGTTAGCAGGAAGGGTCGTACTATCGGACTCTCAATGTACGAAGGTCGGCCGTCGCTGTTATGCACCTCGGATAACGGAATCCATCAACAACGAAATGCAGCTTCGAAAGGCCGAGCCGTCGTGAGGCACCTGTGTCATTAGCCTTGAGCTCCAGGGCATCGCGACGTGTACAACGCCCAGTCGCTTAGTCCATGCTCGGCACCATTTTCACGGCGAACTCTGCCTCAACGCGGGACGGAGAGGGTTCCTGGGGCAGGTAGTAGACGGGATCCTTAACCCCAGTGGCTTGGCTACGGGTACTAGGTAGAGTGTCAGAGCGCGCGTCTATCGCTTAGCATGGAGGAGTCTCCTCTTCCATGCACTGTGTTCCTGCTCGCCGCAAGTTTTCGACATTGCGATCTCAGTTCCACAGTTAACCCTTCGTAGCCGATACCGCAGGTCATGAGTGCTTGTCGGACCGGAGACCAGGAAGGGTGCTGGGCGAGCATGGACTGAGGCCCTGGCTGTGCTTTTTTTCTTTTTGACATCTCTGAGTGTCAGGGGAGGAGAGGCAATCAGTTGTAGGTGCCTAAAAATGAAGCTAACCCCACTGATGTCAACTTCTTTGCGCCTGAAGAAATGCATCAACAAAACTTTCATAACCTCAATTTGATTATTTTGAAATACTTATCGGGGCCAACGCAATGTCGTAGTCAACCATAGTAATACGGAGGTGATCCGTCCTCCAGTGTGGTCGGGTGACAGGGGGGGCTGCCACTTGCCAAACTTGAGGCGGGAGCGGCTTGTCAGCTGACCACGTCGTTCAGCCAGCGGTCACTTCGTCGCTTCGAGAGCCAAGTATCTCTCCGGTATCCCTGCATGGCCCAAGATACCTAGCATCCCGTGCACGTTTCAAACATTCTGGAGATTGCTACTTGTATATATCTTTTAGCAACTCTCACTGGGATTACAAACCCCCAGCGGCGACGACCGATGGTGCCGGCTTGTTTCATGACGTTTGCGCCTGCCCGCTACACATTCCAGAGACTGTAACCTCGAAGCGCCGCCCGAAGTGCCGTCATCGACACCAAGGATCCTAGCAGCCCAAACAAGTTCGCTCGACGACCACTTGACCAACTTATTTAGCCCACTCGTAAGAAATAAACATACACAGCAGTCTGGATCTTGGATGGAATAGCTGGGGGCATACGGAGAACAAAGCTTCTAGCTTCGCCAGATGACCGCTCTTCTGGCGGCGCAATGGGCACCCTTGGCGGCTTGTCTCCCGGAGGAAGCATTGCCGTAAGCCACGACACGCCCAATCTCCTCTCTCAAAGATGGGATGCAGCCTTGCTAATCGTTGATCGTGGGACGACGAACAGCTTGGGATCATAGTCGGCCTCGTTTCCACCAGCGTCCAGAGCCTCGGCCTCACCCTCCAGCGCAAGTCGCATATCCTCGAAGACGAAAAAGACCCGCACGATGTCCGCCGACCGCCACATCGACGGAGGAGGTGGCAGCTTGGCATGGGCATGTTCATAGTCGCCAATCTCCTGGGGAGCACCGTGCAGATATCCATGCTCCCTCTACCGGTCCTGTCAACGCTGCAAGCGTCTGGTCTGGTGTTCAACTCAATATGCGCAACCCTCATACTCGGAGAGCCGTTCACGAGATGGTCGCTATGGGGGACGCTATTGGTCTGCGGCGGGGCTGTGCTGATCGCCGTGTTTGGGGCGATTCCCTCCCCAGCGCATAAGCTGGAGGAGCTCCTGGAGCTACTGGGCCGGCGGTCGTTCGTGCTGTGGATGTCATTCCAAGCTGTGTTGGTGGTCGGGATAGCTGTGGCCACTGATCTCACCAACCGTTTCACAAAACACTCTCAGAACCCGCGCTTCCGCCTAGCTCGGGGGCTGGCCTACGGCTCTATCAGCGGCATCTTGTCAGCCCACGCGCTGCTCCTTGCCAAGTCAGCAGTAGAGCTGGTTATGAGGACAATAACAGACCGCGACAACCAGTTCGTCCATTGGGAATCCTGGATGCTGGTTCTTGGCTTGGTTATTTTGGCGCTCATACAGCTCTACTACCTGCATCGAGGTCTAAAGCTGGTTTCGACATCTGTGTTATACCCCCTTGTTTTCTGCATTTACAACATCATCGCTATCCTCGACGGACTCATCTACTTCCACCAGACCGACCTCATCTCCCCGCTTCGAGCATGCCTCATTACCCTTGGAACCGTCATCCTCCTATCTGGCGTCCTCGCGCTATCCTGGCGCCTCAGCGACGAGCAGCACCCCCCTGCCGTAGGCCAGTCAACCCTCACCCCCGGCCTCGGTCTTGTGGAGGACACTGAGGGCGAGGAGGAAGAGGAGGAGCTCCTCCTCAGCTCCAACATAGGCGACGAGGATAACCTGCTCCCAACGCAGTACTCGTACAGCACATTTGGCCGGACAGAGAACGGCGAAGACGCATCTCCAATGGGCCCGGCAAGGAAGAAGTCGATGGTCCCGTCGATGAAGGTATCCACCCCCAGATGGACGGAGAGGGCCGAGATCCTCGGCGAGCTCGAGGACAGAGACACCCCGGACTCGCCCTCACCCACCATCAACAGGAGATGGTCCAGCGCACTGCCATCAGCACGGAGCGAGTCCACCCCGCTCCTCCTCCACCCCCGCCGAGGCACGAGCGGTGGCAGCCTCATGCCCCCATCCGTCCCCGAGACCGCGGAGGCCGACCAACAAGGACCGCCCGCCGCGCGCAAGGCGTTCCGCCGCAGGAGGAAGTCCACCGGCTTCCCGGGGTTCACGGCGCGCAAGGCGACGCGGCGGAAGAGCAGCGCCGGGGCCGGCGGCGGCGTGCTCCACGACGCCCTGGGCGGCCTCTGGAGGCTGCGGTGGTGGCAGCGGCAGCAGCAGCAGCAGCAGCAGCAGAATAGGGTAGGCGACGACGACGACCCCGAGGCCTCGGCGGGCCAGGCCGGGAGCGCTGTCGCTGATCTCCCGAGGCCGGAGGTGGAGTTGTCGCCGGGCCGGAGACCGGGGCAGGCGCGGTACGGGGGTGGGAGCGGGAGCGGGAGCGGTGGGGGTGGGAGTGGTAGCGGGGGCTCGAGGAGCCGAAGCGTTAATGGTGATTCCCCTGTATAAGAGCGAGCACGCTTGGGTGTACATGATGGCTTGTGTTTTATCGGTTTGCTAATGTTGGCTTCATTACCATTTACACGCATCGGTAGCGTATACACAGTCGAGGACACAATAATATAACGCAGGAGAGAGCTAGGATAGTTCATCACTGTGGATGTCGGTCTTCAACACTGCGACTGTGAACAGGTTGGTTTCACAATCGAAGAACAGAAAACGCCGCAGACTACCGGTGTCATCTGTGACTGTGATCATGTCCATTGCAGAAAATATATATACGCACTCTATACCTCCGTGTCTAACAGGGCTATGCTCAGCTGGGATACAGAGCAGTGGGAGCAATAATAAGTGAATATGACAAGAAAATGGGGGGAAAGCGAAACGGACAATGCTCAGAAGCCTTCACTACAGAACTCGAATCCATCTAGCGAACACAGAATACCAGCGAGCACACGACTTGGCCACCCGCGAGACGTCCGGATAGGTGGAGGGGTCCTGCATATCCAAAACGCTCCAATAAATTTCTGTCGACATCCGACAGATAAACAGTCAAGCATCCCGAAACTGTATCCCTCATGCTTGCTCTCTTTCTTCATGTTGGAAAGAAACTGCGTAGACCTTCCCCACACATGGTCAGAAGGGCTGCAGGGCCCCTTACAGAGTACCGATGGGCCCAGCCTTCTCATCGATATGGCGGAAGCGTTCCCTTTCCTTGCGGTCCTTGAGCAGGCACGCGGTTGCCATGACGAAGACAAAGTCGATGCCTAGCGCACTCTTGGTTAGAAACTTCAACTAGGTCAACCATAACGAAGGGGGGGATACAAAATCCCCGTACATACCAACAACACCGAAGACGGCAGTGAAGATGTTGTCGATAAAGATGTTGGCGAAGGACGTGAGCGGGGTCGAGCACCCGGGCATGAGTGCTGCCGCGGCGGGGCTGGGGCATGTAGGGTTGGTGACGAAGGCAGGTGACGAGCTGTTGAAGTAGCCACAGCACTTGAATTGGGTTTGCATCAACTCCTGGACCTCGGCCGACTGCGCGATCCACAGAGCAGACATGTCCTGCTTCGTCTTCAGGGTGAGGATCCACAAATACAGGCCGATGACCAGGCTGAACAAAGCGGAGATCGTAACCATTCCACCGCCCACCTTAAGCCAGCCCCGTGTGGGCATGGTAACAGCGGGAATCGTGAGCAGGAAGGTGACGAATATGAAGGCGGCGTTGGCGATGCCAGCTGCGTTCAGTTGTTAGTCTCGTTCGGGGCCAACACCATCCCCTTTGCGTGCGTCTGGCCGAATACACGCCGTGGGTCATGACGAACCTGTGAGAGGGAATCTCTGGTACAGCAGATTTCGCGCTGCCTGGCCGCCTGCGGTTGGCGTCTCAAACATGGTATTCTGGACGACAATTGAGAACCCTAGCATGATGGCTCCCATGATGACGAAGAGGCCATCGGCCACCACATATGCCAGTAACACCTTGTTTGCCATCTCGTCCGTGCTTTGATGAGCAGCCTAGAACCCAAAATGTTGTTTTCTGCCTCGAGAGACTCGGCTGCCCCTCCCGGATTCCACCTGGAAATAGCCTCTTCCTCCTCTTGAATTAAGAAAATACGATATGCATGCAGTTTTCGACGACCGGCGTCTTTGTTTGGGCGGAGTTCGAATCGAAATGCGGCGGGGACTCGTCGAGAGGCGTGAGCGGACCAAGGGAGCGAGACCGACCTCGTAATCCCCACACCAGAGGCAACGGACGAAGGGGTTATGCGAAAAGGAAAGGAACGATAACTCGGATTACAGAGTAAAGGTTACCGGAGTGGCAGAATATTCGAAGGGAAGAAGGGCAGAAGACGAAGCGAAGAAGAAGATGCAAGGCTGGAAGCGCCCAGGCACACAAACCACAGCTATCCTATTCCAACACAGTTGAAGCCAGAGGGGGAGGAAGGAGAAGGTATGAGGTGAGAAAGAGTGTGGAACGAGAAGCACGCTTAACCCCTTTCCAGCAAGGGTAAGAGAAACGAAGCAGAAACCAATGAATGCCCCACCAGAGCGATGCGAAGCCTTGCACCAGGAGTCGCAGGAAAGCTTCAAAGGGCTCCCAGTTCGTCAAGATTGACGATCTCCGACAGATGTCGTTTCAGATCATGTCGGGAGACATGGTGATGCGGCTACAGTTAACGAAGCCTCGAGACGCGCACGAGCCAAGAGGCGAGCAGTGCCAGCCCCCAGTCTGGGGATCAGCTTGTCTCAGCCAATCAGACGTCACATGCACTTTCAAAATCGAACGATTTTGAAGATCAACTCGACTCTTCAAGTCTCGAATCAAGTTGGACTTGAGCCTCACCCAGAGGGCTTAATATGTGCTTAGCAATTGTTGTCCTAAAGCTGCCATGGTACCTGGTCAAAAATAAAGCGATTCTCCATTGTTTCCCGCCATGTTCTTCCTGGAATCCACGCCGGTGAATGCTTGCTGGGACCTTCCTAGGTAGCTACCAGCTACCTAGTCCTTGGGCTCCATGCTATCTATCATGATGTCGGTTAACTATTGATATCAGCCTCACAACCTATTGGCAAAGCCAAACATAAATCGAGATCCGAGGACAACCGCCGAAGACAGACGCAAAGGTCATGGCACTCGGTCCGTGGGACCAGAAGTCGGAAACCAGTCAAGCGAGAATGAAAATCTAGAAATCATGACTACCTCCGACTGAGTAGTCTGATAGAAGGGGGGACCCTCTCGACGCCTGCGTGTACGTTGGCGTATCGAGGACAACTCCTGAGCTTCCCAAGATGAAGACACCCCGTGCCCAACCATGTCAGACTGGCACTCAGTCCGACAGCTGTACGGGATTCCTATGGTAAGTTCGACACTGCCCTGCCCAAAGTGTCCGCCATGTGACAACCACTTCTGTTTCCGGAATGGCTCTCCCAATTTTAGTGCACCACAGCACATTCCAACACCCATGAAGCCCCATGCTTTTGACTTTGGCCGAGGCAGCCGAAGGAATTGTATCAGCGAATGAAAACGCGGCAACATTCCATAAGAAGAAAGCTCCCCACCAGTTACTCGTTCAGCAAATTGCACTTGCCCTTTTTCTGGCAAGGCGCCGTATTCTTGCGACCTACTCGTTACAAGCGAACTGTGGACTTAAAGATGTAGCTTCTCATAAACCGTTGAAAATAAAGGGACAATCCTCATGTCGAGATCATTGATCGGGGCTGCCCGGGTTTGCGGAGTAGGTAAGCAGGCAGTACCTAGGTACCTAATCCATATGCACTCACTGTAAGGTACTTGGAGGGCAAGTACCCCCCGTTTGAGGCAAACTGACGCGCCTTTCCCCTCTGAGGAAGCGGCGGGGAATTTTATCTCAGGTTCCGTTTGATTCTAGGGCTCACTGCACGAGATCGCCCATTCTGTTCGCGTCATTACGATTGACTAAGGTACCGCAAAGTGGAAGAAGACCCGTCAGTTCCACCAACATCCTCGTGTCGGCAGCAGTTCCCATTTGGTATGGGCTACGCCCATGAAAGGCTAGAGACCTAGGTCGTCTCATTTCCCATCTCAGTGGCCTGAACGCAAGCGCTGCTGAGTTCCCGTTCCCTCACGCCAGTCCAAGGGCCCCTCCCCTCATCTCGTCCATGGTTCACCCCCCGCTTTGGTCCCCTGCAAAGAACCAATCTTTAATGCGAAGGATGAGCCTTCCGCCTTAGCCTCGGTCAGTTAGCTCAGCAGTCCATGTGGCAGGCACATTCATTTCATTACTGATATAATTGCTGCGTACGTATAGACTGACGGTAACAACAAGCATTGCCGACAACCCCAATATTCGCAGTTCTGGTTATGGCTTCGCCAACCCCCGCACCAGGCGTTCAAGAACGCGACTCGCGAGGTAGGTACTTCCTTACCCCGTACTACACCGTCTTCAGCTCGGATTTAATTACGCTGCACTAGGTGCACTTACTATGTAGTACAGGTGGGTACGCGGGGCTGGCTCTGAGCTCCGACCCCCGTCTATCTGCACAAAGACGGGGACGATGATTTGTTGTGCATTCGTAGCCTTGCTGCCGTTGGCAGTGCCGTCGGAACAGTGCGCCACCACACCCACATTCCGTTGCCGCAGTTCGCAGGCGCAAGAGCTCTGCCGGAGACTTTACAACATGCACACAACCAGATAGCTCTGAATCCATAATTTCCCAGCTATCATCCGAACAGGTTGCTGTGGCCAGCATGGAGATGCACTTGGTAATGCACCTCACCTACCTAATATACAGAGGTACATAAATACCTAGCCTAGTAGGTACCTAGGTACCTGACCCTGCCTCTCCACCAAGGTGGTCAGCTTCGTGACGCCTCCAATTGCATCGGGGCGTTTCGTGATCTCTGGGCCATATTTTGCCCCACTCTGCCCATTGACCATTTATCATTTGCCCCCTCTTTGGCCCCCTGTGGGTCGCTTGGTAATATCGTTTGTCTGCTATACCTCTGTCATCCCTGCTCCTTGGAGTAGCTAAAATTGGCCAAACCGCCAACACCGTTTCCACTACTTGCCAGGACTTCAGGCAACGGAACGGCGCCAAGTCGCAACTCGCGACTGACGGCTGCGCAAACTCTGACAATACGTACAAGTTCCCTTACTCAAGGGAACAAAAGGCATTGCGAGCATCAGTTGGAAGCGCAGCACCTCAGCAGGCATTTAGATCATAGTGAAGGTCACTCCTCCCTACCTCGGTTCCCTACACGAGTACATAGTAGTGTACCAACTACTCAGAACCCTGCCTGAGTGCTCGAAACAAGTCCCCATAATCCGGCGTCTGGAACCCAGGAGGTTGTGGGACGTGACAGTGTCAACTGCAGCCACCACTAGCACAACAGCAGTCTTAGTGTGGTTTAGACACTGTGCTAAGTAGACTATGATGCTAAATGACCTCCCGCTACACCGTAGATCTAGTGGTGTTGATGGTAGCCCTCGTGTGGGACAATACATCTCTAGCCCTCCTTCCCATCTCCAAAGCACCAACCTCCTCTCCTCTTTCCCCCCCCTTGAACTTCCATCCTAGGCCAAGACCGCCACCTCCCCCCCCCGCCTTCCCTTTTTAACACTTTGGTTGTGTCCCACGCCTGGTGTGTTACCACCATCTCACTATCCTCTTTTCAATCATTTTGTGGTCACCTAGCCTCTCCACCCCTAACTGAGTCTCGCTGCCTTTTCTTGATCAGGGAATTGCGACCCAAAAGCGTATTTGACACATTCAGATTCAGTCGATCGCCCTTGACCTAAATAATCACTTTCAACTTCCGCGCCACGAGTGATCTCGAATTTGGGCGTATCACATTTCTAGGTTTTGCCGATAGATTCCCCTGCTCCATCGGTACCTCCGTACAGCCCCAGTCCAGTGCATACCACACGCGAAATACCTGGCCCGTCCCCCGAGTCAAACAAAGCAAATAGGTAGGTAAGTAAAAAAAAAATTAAACCTGATTCCTCGCTTCCTTCCGTCGGCACACCAGACTCAATACAGACAACGCCCAACCAGGTTTCTGCGACAAGAGGCAACTACAGAACAGAGCCTCCGCTCACCTCCAGATCAAGTATAGGCCATCGGCACAACGCTCAAAACAGCATCTCCACCACCTCTTGCCTTTTTTCGATATTTGTGGCACCTGAAAAATGGCCGACATCACAGATCAGCACGACCAAACATCACCGACCGAACTCGACGAGTCGCAAGGCAATGGCAATCCCGCCGCCGCCCCCGAGAATCGCGGCATAAAGCGCCAGCGGCCAAGCACTGCCGACGATGACGACGACGATGATGAGAAGGGCGGCCGCGAGCGCCGCAAGATTGAGATCAAGTTCATCAGCGACAAGTCGCGTCGGCACATCACTTTCTCCAAGCGGAAAGCCGGCATCATGAAGAAGGTACGTTGGCGCGTTGTCAACAATACATTCCGCGATTCGTCTTGTGGCTCTTCCCGGTCGCGACCTCAACACGGCAGTTGCTGACATGGTCTTTTCCCTGTCCACGTAGGCTTACGAGCTGTCTGTTCTCACGGGCACACAAGTCCTACTTCTCGTCGTGTCGGAGACTGGTCTGGTCTACACGTTTACGACACCCAAGCTCCAGCCGCTTGTCACGAAGGCCGAGGGCAAAAATCTCATTCAGGTATGCGCATTGTGTCGCGAGTGTTGTCGATGTCGGATTCTGGGATCTAATTGCGCGCGTCAGGCTTGCCTTAACGCCCCGGAGCCAGCCGCAGGGAATGAGAATGGTGTCGACGATTCGAATCAGGTCGAGTCACCCGAAGAGCCCGCCAACGCGCATCTCCCTCCTCAACAGACACGGCCGGGCATGCCGCCGAACCATATGCCTCCCAACTACATGGCAAATGTTCCCATGGATCCGCTTGCGTACTCGAATTACGTGCAACAAACTCGAGGCGCGCCGCAGTACTCGATGCCCCAGCCAGGCCTCCAGCAACACACATCTCACCAGTCATAATGTCCCACTTCTGCCGTGGCTTTGCCTTACGCGCTGATACCCAGCTTAATGCGTTCGTGAGACAACGTTTACTCTATCTGGGCATCGTCTTTGACGCCCCATAATCTGCGAGGCTTTGGTGGCCAGGCGTTTCGATGCGGTATTAGGTGCACGTTCCATCCTTTTATAACATTTACCCGGTCCTTACTCGTTCTTACTCTTCTTGGCGATCATCTGGTTCTATATGCACTCAATTTCGTGCATATCCTACTCCTGGAGGTAACCAACGGGCGGTTTCTGGACGGTGGCGCGCTGTTTCTGGCCTGCTCAGCAGCGTGCGCCGTTGCATTTCAGCCATCGCCGCTTCTGGGCAGCGAGGGATATAAAGGGGGTTTTCGAGGGGAGAGCTCGTGCGATGGGATTCAGACGGAATGAGCGTTCTCCCAGCGGCTGGTTACGGAGGCGACTCGTCTGCGCATACCCCAACGTGTGATGGGAGGTGTTTTAGTGGTTCGCATATCTGGGTGGCGGGCTTTCCTGTGGCCTCCTTTAATCGTCTGAAAACTGGAGAGCTAGGACGGCAGGCATGAAGTCACGATATTGAGGGTTCAGGTGGACGGTTAGGGTTTGGGGGGCTCCATGGTTTTGCGAGGCACGATTATTTCAACTTTTCGAGCTGGCAGGCTAATTCAGTAGGGCTCGTTTGCGGCACGCAGCTCAGTCTCATCTTCGCGGTCCGCCCAAGATTTTAATGGCTCACTCGTCCAGCTCACTTCACCGTCTCCTGCACGTCGCCCGCGATCGTTCCGACATCTGCAAGATGGGGGAACTGAAGATACCATACCTCGGCACTTTGTATGATAGATGGCAGGCATCCTTTCCCATAGACGACAAGTCATACTCGTAATGAAACGTTCCTAAAATACACAGGTCCCCCCTTGCTGTTTTTTATGTCAAAAATGTCGTGTGTTCTGTTGCGCTTCCGCCGCCTTCTACGGCAGGAGCCCTGACGACGGCACTCCCCGAGGCCCGAGATCTGCCCTGCCACTTTCGATGGGTATGATCGAGCGAGCGTGCGATCGGCGAGATCCATCCTCGATACCTCTCGATCCACCGAAGTTCTCCACTCCCGGCGTTTCTGTTACCTACCCTGCTACCTACCTACCTAATCCAGGTAGGTATGGCACGGGGTAAATAGTGTGGTGTAGGGTAGGCGCGCCCTAGCTCAACTCGGTTTAGGCCAGGGAAAGCGATTTTCAAACCCCCGGCGCTTTGCCCTATGAAGAATAGAAAAAAAAAAAGGTTTTCCGATCTTGTACAGATCCGGATTGAAGAGATGCACGAACTTTAGACAAAGCTTCCCGGGGAGGGGCGCAGACCGGCGCGGCGCCGACGGGAGCAGCCGCGCGGGAGGTTCTTTTCTCTTTTCTCCCATGACGGACAGAACGTTTTGTAAAAATAAAAATAAAACGGCCGCCAAAAGCTTCTTTTTCCCCAGATCTGGGCTCCGCACGCCTTGCCTGGTAAGGCAGGTCGCCCCGCGTTCCGACCGTGAGGCTGGAATCGTTGCATAGGTAGATCGGATTGTGTCGCGCCTGGGACCGGCCGTCACGCACACAGGAGCACCTGACCGCGGCAGCTACTGCGGCCGCGGCTGTGCCGCCTCGTTGATGGGCGGCACGATGATGTCGCCCGGACGTTGGAGCTAAATGGCCCGAAAGCCAGTAACTTGTCTGAGCAGAGTGGTCAAGTGTGGAGAAATACGCTTCTTTCTAACTATATGACTGACTATCCGGTTTGGAGGCTTCACCTACGTGTACATATCCTATGAAAAAATACACCACTCGGCAATAACTGCGTCCGTAGGGTTGGTAGCAGTCTGTCACCTCCTGCATTTGACTGGTTGGAGGGAACGGGTCACTCTTGGAATTGAGGCTCCAAGTATCGGTTCTCTTCTGACAATGGGGTTCACGGAACGGATCGACTTCGAACTTCTCGCAGGAGCAAAGTAATTTATGTGAAGTGCGGATGGAGTGACTGTACCTTGGCGCGAGCTAGGCATCTCGGGCGGCAATCTATTTGAGCCGCCGTCTGTCGTCCAGAAGGTCTGCTACATGCCAAGCCATGCACATGAGTTGGTAGACAGCGAGGTATCAAGTTGCCCACGAGCCAACATCAGCTTGACTCCCGCAATATTTGCCGATAATGCGTGGTACAAAGTTGTGCGTCTGACTGAATAAGAACGGCTGCCAGAGTGGGCTATGCTTGGAATCTCTCCGAAGGCTCCAATGCGTGCTTGCGTCAGGATGGTACAGCGTGTATACCGAAACATGGGACAGTCGTAGAAGTCGAGTCTTTCTCCTTTCCCAACGGGGAAAGAAGAAATCATCTCGGCCGAAGACTGACCAAGGGGTTCCGTATAATCGGGCACCATAAAGAGATTCGGATCTGACTTCTGCACCTTCAGCCGTTGTGGCCGACAATGAAACGCAAACCGGTTGAGCTTGGCCACGCACCGTTGAGGATTTCAACTCCTGAACCTATCGTCACTTACCCGGAGAACTGCTGGAAGGGTCTCGCTGGAGGGTCAGGGCCTGAATGGATCCTCTTCTCAAGGTCATCTGTCAACATGCGCATCTCCCACTGGAAGAACGGCCGTTGTACCACCTGCCAAACTCGACTCTAGGACTGCTGTGGGAGCAGTCCCATCCGGTAACTAGTAGACATCCCCGTGCCCCTAGAGATCATATGGGGAGCGATGACAGCTTCCATCGACCATGGATGTCTATGCAACCGCGACTGGCGAGCAGGACAATCCAGTAGTGCAGAGATATTGCTGCAAATGGGAGATAGAGGCGAAAAGGACTGGAAAGGTAAGGGAAAGGATACTTCCTCCATAAACGACAGGAAACCAAATCTTCGTGGACTATCATCTCGAGGCCCGGCAAAAAGCGAGTCGACGAAACATTATATCGAAGCCCCAGGGCATTCACGGGGAGTCGAGAGCTTACATCAGACAGAGGTCTGGGAGACCAAAATAGATAAAGACAGGTCAGGACACAAGCCAATCGTTGCAGAACGTATTATGCGCAATCATGATGCGGCTCCCTCGCTCGAAATTGAGTGAGCACCAAGGAGTTGGGTCTTGGTGGGGCGAGGCGTGGGGCAACCAGCCAGGGCCTGGTTGGCTTGCGCGGGTTTGAGCAGATTTCTGCACGGGCCATTCCCGCACCAGGTACTGGTACTTCGTACTTCCCGCGCACTACCAAAAAAGCTTCGAATGCGGTGAGAAGTAAGGTGATCGAGGCGGGCCAGAGTTCAGGTTCGTGAGAGAACATGGGAGAAGATATGGTCAGGCTCTCAACTCTCGTCCGACCAATGCAGCAGATGTCATTTATGCCTCCTTGATCGTAGCCCATCTGTTTCTCCATGGGGGTATCCATACTCAATTCTATCTCTCCTCCCCACCAGCACAGTGATACCATGCGATGCATTCCAGCACCCAATTGATATCCACAGAGACCAAACAATACTCCAATAAAACAAATGGTGGCTAACACGCTCGTAAAATGAATAAACTGATCAATATCATGCCCTGGCACCCAGGACTTTAATGTGCCGAGGTGAGGTTGTATCTGCCGAAGAGTACGCTCCCCAGGAACGTGCCCCCGAGAATAGACATGAAGTAGCCAACGTTCATGGTCATGACAGCCAACATGCTAGAAGGAGAATCCGAGTTAGCAAATAGCGCCACCCAACGCGCATGTGCTTTCGCGATTCAAGGACTCACAGGAGATAGCCGACTCCAGCAATGATAGTGTCCAGAAGTGCTCTCACCGGGTCGACGCTGAAGCGCCACGGCCGTTGGTGGTATTTGTGCTTCTCGACGACCATGACGTCCTCCTCGACGCCGTTCTCGCTGAGAACCATGCGCTTGGAGAGGGAGTCGCGCGCGAGGCCGTCGGACAGGGCGGGTCGGCCCTGGACGACGACGTAGCGGCGCTTGAGCTCCCGGTCCAGCCAGCGCTCCTCCGTCCAGCCCTTGACGGCCAGCAGGCCGCGCATGATGGTCGCCAGCACGATGAGGAAGATGCACGTGCCCGCGTAGGCGCCCACGTTGGCCGGCGTCCATAGCGTCGAGAAGAGGGAGGTTGCGATGTTGGTCTGGAAGACTGCCATCATGGTCATCACCATTGAGTCGGCCGATCCGGTCGACCCGTCTGTGCTGCCCATGCCATCCATGCCGGCCATGCCATCGGACCCGCCGTGTGAGTGAGCCATGTTGCTGGCTGTGGTTGCGGCCTCCTCGAACTTGAACCCCCCTAAGTTGGGCGGATACTCAATTCCTGAAGGAGCGTTGGGCCCCTCGAGGGGATGAGACGAGAAGCCAGGGGGAGACTTTTAAGTCTCGGCAGGAGTGAAATAGGTATGTGGTCGTTGGGTGACGCGAAGGAGGCTCCGGTTCTCAGTGCGCTCAGCTTGAGTGGTCTAGCCCTTTCGTCCGTATATTAAAAAGTCCAGTTTAGCCGTGGGAGTTGCGATGGCCGTGGCGTGCAATTCTATATATCCTCAAGTTGACTGTGGCTCGAGCGGGTTTGCGCAAGATACCAAATGCATTCGCATTGAAAAGACTGAAGACTGGAACCAACAACTGTCTGCACAAACTTGAGGGGTCATGGAGGTCCTTTTTGTTGGATTATGAGCAGGTTCGTGAGACCCAGAAACGTGCTCATGTGGGGGTGTAAGTTCTTGGCGGTCTGCGTTTCCAGTCACTAACGAAGGGAAAAGCGTTGCATTGCCTGCCGAGGTACATACAAAGTGACCTAGAAGCGTACCAAAATAAATCCCGCTGTAGGTACGGAAGACGCACAATATGTAGGAAATTTAAGTTGGGCTGAATGTTACTATCTACCTCTTACCCAGTCGGCCGCATTGTTACCAGCAAGACGGTCCAGTTGCTTGTTTCCAGTGGATGGGTGTCTGACCCTTGTTGATCTCCAGGCTCTCCTTCCAATTAGGGCATTTCAAGAATCGATAGCGCCATGCCCCCTGGAAGTACCGATACTTGCTCTGCAACAGAGCGCAAACATGCTCACCTACCAAGAACGGAACCTCACCTGTAAATGCCCTCGGGGCATGAATCCAGGCTTCTGTCAAACTTATTCACTGCTTCACTTTTTTGCAAACTCCTGTCCACATCATGCTCGACTTGGTTATGGGACTCTCTCGGCAGCCTGATTTAAAATACCGCAACATGGAGACAATAGCGCCAGGTCGGGAGCGCTCTTCCTTCTCCGCAGCAATGCGAAACCGTCTCGGCTCAAATGTCGTCGACGTGATGAGACCTGGGGCGGCGACGTGTGTTTGTTTCCAAGGGAGATCCCCACTACCTAGCCATTTTCCAGTATTCGCATCTACATTGGGGTTCGATATATATTGATCAATCCCTGCTGATTGGACATTGTTTGCTGGAGAAAGGGCCATGTCACGACCAGAATGAGGGTCGATGTGATGTAGCCATCGGTTGTTCAGAGTCGAGTCCAATCCATACTTCAAGTAAGGAAAGACGAGATATCATGAACATGCTGACCCGATTGTCCAATTCGAGGGCCATCGTCTCTGTTGTGGTTTACACAAGACCAAGCCCGATTCCAGCAAAACTCGGATTCCTCAGGCTCTTTTCTCTCAGGCGATACATATGTTGTCCTGACAGGGCCGCGAAGGCGGCCATCCTCCATGCATGATCCCCTTAAGAGTATCACGAGCTCTTCGGCGCTCCAACTCGTCCCTATAGAGACCATCAGGTCAGCAGGACACGCGAAGGACGACTGTTTAGCAGAGTCCTCGACCAATGTGCTTCTAACACTGTAATGGCCAAGACTGACTGATGAGTTGTTGAGCCTCGATCCACGCCTGCTTGGCTGACGGTCGTGAACCCGCCGAGCATGGCTATTTCCAGCCACCCCTTTCTCTCGCCTGCGCATCCGGTGTTCGCACTCCACGGGCCTGGATCTAGATTCATCTTAGAAACATAGGTTCTAAATTCGTCTATAAGCATGATTTGTGCCAGTGTTGCACGACGTTGCCCCTGATTTATCAGGGCCTGGTGGGAGTTGTATGCGGCACCCGCCACTGCGAATATGTCCTACCTTGAGTCAGCTTGAGAGTGTGTTATTATCAACGAGCCCGGAGCTGATGGTCCGCCTTCTGTCGAGACTGAGGGCCGATCGATGATGGCTCGAGAATTCAGATCCTGGAGTGTCGAGATACCGAGATTAAGACCTTTGGCTAACTGTGGACCTTCACTCGCTGTTGCACTGAGCACAATGACTTCACCGAATACACCGGATTGGGGCCTATATCGCGGCAGGTCGGTATTTTGGGGGGGGGGGGGGGGCATGGTTGGAACCGAGGCCAATGTTATCCTCTATCCCCGTGACGGCAACTCAAGTCGTGGCGGAGCCGGCGGCGACGATTCTAGGCGAATATCGGGAGTACCCGAATATTAGAAGAGGTCGAGTTTTGAATGATGGTGATGCAAGCAGGATCATCTGGGGACATATTCTTGGACGTGGGATATCTCGGCGCAGTTATTACTTCTCCGGTTGGCCGGCCAGGGGGTTGGTACTCTCTTCTCCCTCGGGCCTGGTCCCCTTTCGCAGAGACCCCAGGCCGTCCTAAGCCATGCGTCCATCAAGGTGTTTCTGTCGCTGCAGAAAACTGGGGATGGGCATATACTCCAGGGACTTCGGAACAGAAGGGCAGAGTAGTCCTTTCTTCTCCGTATCACTCCCCCGTCTCATCCTCCCCTCTCCACCCCCTTCCACCCCATGAAAAGGGTGATATGGGAGAAGCCAAAGGGTGGATTGTTTTATTCCACCGTAGCTGTTCCCCAGCCTTGCCTGCTGTTTCGCACTTCGGTGCCGCACAGGGGGTGGCTACAATGACGGACGAGAATAGATTCTCCTATTACACCAAGATAATGCAGAGCCGTGGATAGCGGCAGCGGCAGCGGTAAGAAAGCCGAGCTCGGCTTTCTCCGTTCGGCTCGATACCGGATAAGGCTAGTTTTAATTCCATCGCAAGTCAAGCAAGAGCCAACTTGGCAAATTGCCTGAGGTGCTTTTCAAGATCTTGCAATCAGAAGGGCTTCTAGCAGGGGGGCGGGGGCCGAATATCTGATCTCCGACGTTGAGAGGCGGAGCGCGAGTGACGATTTTGAGCAACCAGCAGGAGGAGGCGGTTATGCCTATGCTGTCCACCCGTGAGATGGGCGAGGCACAGCCCGTCTAGCAGTCCGCGCGCATTGCATGCTTGGTACCGGTAGGGTGAAATTAACCGGCGAGATGTCGATCAGCAATGCTGCACTGCAGTTCCCGGGGGCCCCCTCCCCCCTCCCAAACCTGGCCTCTCGACAGGGGGGAGGGGGCGGATATCATATAGCCTGATGGGAACTTGCATGACGGGTCGCAAGTGTAGGCAGTGCACTAGGGCTCCTGCTGGGGAAAGTGGATACAACTGCAGCCAACCTAAACCAATGGGCCGGGATCCCCTCGACATCGCGGGCGAGGTTAATTCGACGACAAGCCACGCAGCTTCAAGTTTGCTGTTGTGCGGCCCTGATGCCAACACCCTAGGAGTCACAAGGCGTGGATATGCGGTGGTGTGTTTCTCCCTGGAAGGATCGCCTCTGCAGCCATTTCGTGGATGTCATTTTACCTATTCTGAGGTCAGCTCAGAGATCGACAATTGCGGTCTGGCAAATTGGGGTTTCACGAGATGCCCAGAAGTAGACCCAAGGGACCTGAACTATCAGAATTGGCGCAACTAGGTGCAACTCCGACTGGGATAGGGGCCCTCAGCAGCATGTGACGTGTGCTGCTCACCCGAGGCTGAGGCTGCTGAAACTTCCCGGGTGGATATCGACGTCAAAGGATGCGGGTATCGCAGATGTCACCGTTGAACGAAGCATACCTATCCCATGATGCCCCAGCGGAGCGAGATGGAGCGGAAAGGACACACATGAGTTGATTATCAAACAACTTGTATGACTGTGTCCCCGGCGCGCTACAAGCCCCGTTGGTCCATAGGCTGTTCAGGGTTTCGAGGAAGAAGTGACAACACTCGTCGCCAGTTCCATGCTCATACGTCTGACTGCATGTCACTCAACCCTGGTAGCGCTGATCCAGGTAAGCCGGGAATTTCTGCTGTCGTGACCAATCCCGACGACGGACGAAGAGGAGACAGGCGGAGAAACCCGGAGGTGGACGGGCTGCACCAAGCTGCCTCCTTCTCCCCGTCGAAACATGATCTGGATGGACTGTAGGGGCGATCGACATTTTGGTCACCGTCAAGGCGAAGCCCCTCTCGGGCGAGGGATGCGATGAGCGACGACCTCCTCGCCACCAGTCAGTAGCCTCGCTCGCATTCCTCTGCCGCGGAAATAAGGGCTGGAGTGACTAGGAAAATGCTCCAGAAGGAATTGATTCAATTCAATAACTCAATAATGGCATACGCGCTTCGCAGACTGTGGTAATGAAGTTAGAAGTCCACCAAAGCCGAGGAATGGATAATCCGCCTGGCCCTTTGAATGGCCCTTTGGATAGTCCGTATGTGCCCTTCTTTCACTGTCACCCAATCCAACGCCACAGCACAGAAGAGCACACGCCGTACAGATCCGACAAGGGGGCCAACCCACATACCCACCAGAGAGGCTGGAAGCGCGGCAGGGTGGCGGCGAGGAGGATTGCCAACAGCCGGCGTATCGCCCGTCTGGTCACTAGTTGAGCTAGCGCTCAAGAGGATGGGGCGGAGGCGGACGAGGAGGGGAGGGTCGACGGGAACAAACATGTCACCTCCGCATTTGAAGCAGCCCGTTTCCCCATGATACGCGCCGTCGCGGACCTAGCCTGCTAGTAGAGCTTCTCTAGTCTTTAGAAGTTGAATCTAGACCAATCTCCCTAACTAGAGGCCAAGTCTCCCCAATCCCCCTATATCGAGTTTACCCCCTTAGACTCTACATGGCACATCGTCGACTGTTGCATGTGCAACGCACCAATCATTAGGCCGTCGGAACGAGTGGCGAAACAAGGAAAAGAAAAAGACCAAGTCAAACAACGCAATGGGACGAGTAACCAGCAACCAGCAACCATCCCCACCCATGCATTGCATGGCCCACAGGTCACGGCGGGGGCCCAATGGCGACTTTCGCCGTCACCACACGCACCCCTTCCCCCCTCTATGTATGTTCGACGATATGTCTGTCACGCCTTCTAGTTCGTCACAGTGTCACCAGCATCAGCTCTTGTGCTCGCGGGGTTGGTTTAGGTAGTTGGGTATCTAATCTGTCCATGGGAAGGGGGGAGGACTACGCGGCCTAGTGGGTGACAAGCAACGCCTCCGGTACTTTTACCTACCTACCTGCAGTATATACACACGGAGGTGGCTTTCCAGGCTCAGACTCCCCGCCCCCCATCAAGCCCCACCGCCCCTCTCTCGCTCGCTCGCTCCCCTAGGTGCCAAGTCATACCGGTAGGAATTGCACCATATTTGGCGTGGGAGAGGGATAGATAGGTTTCTGTCTCGGTTCCGGTTATCAGTTAAGTTAAGTGCGCAGAAACTCCTCTTAGGGCTGAGGAGAAGGCGGGCCTAGGCTAGGAAGGTAGAGGTGGGGACAGACAGGGCAGCGCCTTAGGTGTCTATTCCCCCCTTGTCTCCCGTTAAGGTGCGAGATGAGATGCGATTTATTAGAGATGAGGCTACACGAAGATCTGCGGCGCTGCGCATTCAGTATCCAGCATCTAGAGCAGGCGGTGGAGTAGTAGGTAACACGGGACTGTGGTGTAGGGTATCGAGCGCTGTGCTCGCTGCGTTACCGCTTCGTCAATCTCTGGGGGTGTTCCCCTGTGCGCTAACCAAATCACGCCGAGGACCTGTTATTTAGCCTCTGCAGCAGATTGGGATGTCCTTCTCCGATGACATGGCCTCATGGAGGGCGTCCCTTGTCATGCCGTGTCCGGTTCTTCCCTGGTCTTCCCTGCCTTTGGTGGTGGTGTCCGTCCACCGATACGATCGAATTACCAAGTGTCATGTATCGTTTATCACAAATGACCGTTTGCTGTTAACATGTACTAGACCAGAAAAAGCAGCAGCAGCGCCAGCCAGGGGCATGGGGCTGGCTGGCGTTTGCTACCCAGACGGACCGGTCTCACAGCCCCTTGTGGGTTTTCCTCTCAGCCGCAGGAGACTATTGAGCATATATGTACGCAGGCCTTGCGACATTCCATGCACTAGGATGTGAGGCAGGGGCTGTGTGGGCTCTCTCTCCCTCTTCGCTGTTCTTGTTGGGGGCAGGAATACCTGTACATACATACACCTGGAATGGCATGGTCGGGCTGTTAGTATGCGTGTCTCGGGGAACTCCTAGTGAAGGTGTCCCCTGCCGTCGATCTCGTCTTTGGGTTTGAATCAGTACATAGATACGTCCGTAGTCAGTTGCCATAAGCGGAGTTGTCACTGGTTTCATTGGTAAATCCATCGCTAGGTTGGCTAGTTGTCAAGGGTCCGGGGTGAAGCTTTTGTGGTGTTGGTGGCTCAAAAGTGGCTTCGTCGTTTCGACCGGGACGTTGGAGCTAGGAACGAATTGGAGGTCTCCGTAGACCTCCAGAAAAACAAGGATTTCAGGGGGCACACGGCACTGGCTTGACCGATATCCTTGGCTTTCTTGGGCTGAGCAGGTATGTTACCGCCCCCTGATCGTTCGCCCGACGTCGTTCTCAGGTCAGAATTAATTAATTACTCTGGTAGTCATGTTCATGTCTTGTCTTGTCAGCTTAGCCCAAGGATTAAAAAATGATACACGCAATTATTTCATCGTACACAGCCCGTCCGTTTCCCCATTGATTATCTCTCGAATGCATTCCAAATGGGTATCATACGAGTAGACGCCAGGAACAGCCAAAATATAACGCCCTCAGCCGCCTCGGCCCTTTCAATCCTCGCTTGGTAAGTACCAAGTCAGCAATTCTTCGCCCAGTTACCCAACGAGTCCCGGCCCTTTGTATGAGTGTTATCCAAACTCGGTGAAAATACCCCCGAGCCGCCCAAGGCAAGCGCCAACCAAGCATGCCCGAGGTCCTCGGCTGCCGAGTTCGGCATCGTCGGACCTTCCGGGGGGAGGGGGGGGGGGGGGAGAGAGGCGTCCCAAACAAGAACAGGTTGGTCGTCGTCAGCGTAGTTTTCTCTCGTACACCCAGGGTGGCCCTCTTTCGCAACTATCCCTGCCTTCCCCGTCCTTTTGGTGTTCTTCTTTCCCGTTTCCCTTTCCGACAGAACTCCTTGAGCGAAAGTCTCCAAAATAAAGAAACCTAGAATACAGTAAATAGAACGATAGCAGTTAGAACGGAAACCCTTTTCTAAAGCCCCCCAAAGATACCCTAAAATGTCCGTAGATCGACGAAGTGAAAGGTAAGCCGATCGGCGATAGAATGCGCAAATTATATGCAGTCGCGGGGGTGACGAGGTTTAGAAGATAAACGAGAGAGAAAAAACGAAGAAGAAAAAAGAGAGAAAATTGGTATCATAATGTTGCGAACGTCCCATAGCTTTGCTCCCTGTCCGTAGATAAGTGAAGTAAATGGCGAGAAAAAACGGTATCCCACGCGCGAACATTCGGTTGTTGCTGCTGCTGTTGTTGCTGTTGCAGGCATATTCTATCGGGGAGGTTTTGTCGTGGACCAGAAGCCGATTTGACGCCGCATGACCCTTCCTGAACCCATTTTTTATCATGATGATTTCTTCCCCATGTCAATTCCGGATTTACCAAACTCCCCAACAGGTGCGATCAGTTGTTGCTTCGCGACGGATAAAACATTGTAGACGACGATTCCTCGAACCGTGGAAAATCGCTTGGCGACTCGCAGAGGTAGTTCGAACTTTGGGGGAGTAGGAAACGCCGCTGGACAGTGTCTCCGAGTTGCACTCCCTTGTCGTCGTCGTCGTCGGCCAACCAAGAGTTACTACTGCCTCTTCTCCTTCTTTTCCATTCTCGGGCTTCCCTCCGTGTCGTCGCTCATGGCCTCGGACTTGTCCGGCGGCGAGCTTTCGGTGGCGCCTGTCCCCGAACTTGCGCCGTCACTCGGCGATTGCTTCTCGCCGCAGCCCTTGACGAGCCGATGCCTCTGTTCGTTAGAAAGTGTCAGCAATGTCCCGCGCGATGTGAATTGTTGCATTCCTCCCCATTTGTGACGGTCACGCACCTTCAACGCGTCCTTCCTCGAGAAGCTCTTCTCGCAGAAGGTACAGGGGAACGGCTTCACCGCGAGGTGGATGCGCTTGTGCCTCTTGAGGTCGTGATTCCTGTTAAAGCTCTGCGGGCACTGGTCGCACTTGAAGGGACGGTCCTGCTGCGGGGCCGGCTGCGCGTGGCCGTGGCTGTGGCTATGCCCGTACATGCCCATGGAGTGGTGGTGCCCGTGCGGGCTATATCCGTGAGGCATGCCCATACTACCGACTCCGCTTACCATGGCCAACGGAGTTCCCGGGTGGTGCATGTTGGACAACACCGGGTTCCCTGGCATGTGGTATCCGGTGTAGGAAGATTGGTGAGGTCGATCAGGGGCCCCATAGCCGATTGGCGGGGCCATGCCGGAGAGCGAGCCCGGGTGTCCTGGAATCGGTGCCGTGCGTGGCGCCGCGCTCGATGCTGGCGCTGAAGAGACGTTTGGGGAGTGTTGCGCGCCCGGGTTCGTCGCGAAGCCGGAATAGGCCGGCTGCTGCTGGGCCGCCGTCGAGGGGGGATAATACGACCCCGATGGATGCGGCGGCCGATAGCTGTTATCCGCGGGGGGTGGCCCACTAGTGGGCGTGTTTTGAGGGGCTGAGACCTGCTGCTGCTGCTGCTGCTGCTGCTGCTGTTGTTGTTGTTGCTGCTGCTGCTGCTGTTGTTGTTGCGGACCCTGTGACTGCTGAGGGGCGCCCCCGCCCGAGGCTGGGTTGAGGAGGTTCGATGATTCCGCATACGAGGGGGTCGCCAAACCATCTGTGGTGGCCGGAGATGCGGCTGTACGCCCGAAGTGCTGCTGCACCGAGGGAGAGGCTGTCTGGTACATTTGACGGGAGGGATACGGCGGCTGCACAAGGGAAGAGTTGCCGGAGTGGTTCGCACCGTTGCTAGAAAACCCGTAAGGGGAGGACGAAGCACCGGGAGTGGCCCAGGTCGACGCCACGTGCGAGTAGTACATTCCGGGGGTTGAGGCGGGCTGTGAGCTCTGGGAACTCCCACTATGGACGCCTGCAGAGAGGGGGCTTAGTCCGTCGGTAGTTACCCCTGAGGGAGGAGTCAGAACACTGGAGAGAGTGGGAAAGGGTGGAGGGGCTTGGGATTGCGAGGCAGGTGGAGAAGAGAGTGACGATGAAGTCAGGTGATTATGTTGAGCACTGGAACCGCTGGTGGGCGCCGTCGGCCTAGGAGAGGAAGCAGGGTATCTCGTACTTGGGATGTCCGGCGGTGGGAGGCTAAAGGCTGGCAGCGAGGTTGCCGCTGGCCGCCGGGACGCGAAACTCGGTGCCTCCATCTCAACTCGCCAAGTCCGGTCGGCACGCCCAGGGGGGGTGCCGCGCGAGAGGTGTTTTGTGCTCTCCGTCGCTGTCCCAACCGGTGCCGGGGAGTGACTCCGGCCGGCGGCTTGGAGCTCAGTGTCTCCTTGGCTGAGAGGTCGGAGGGGCTTCGCGGCTGGGGTTCTCGTGGGGGCTGCAGCACACCCGGGGTTCTCGCGGGAGTATTGACTGGACAAGTCCGCCTTGGGACTTGGATGTGGCGACCGGGGAGGCAGGGGCACAGGGAAGGGAGTGTTCGCCCCTACAGTTGGCGTATGGCTTGGGGAAGTGGTGGAAGATAAAAGCCAGCAGAGAGGAAGACACGCGGAGGCGGCAAGGCTCTGTTTTTGTCTTATAGGTTTGGCGAGGTGGTGCTAGGTCTTCAGAATTGACACAGAGAGAGGTGGGGTGCCGATCGCCGCCGTATGGCTGCCGCGGAGGCGTCCGCCTGAGTTATATGGGATGGCACGGAAGGGCCAAATTATTGGTGGTCCAGGGCCCCTTTGGGGGTCGGCCAGGGTTCAAGGGTGTATGTGGAAGCAGGGAAGCAGGGACCAGCAAGTCAGCCTCTCAGATCTCGCAGAGGAGGCCTTTGCAAGCCCCAACGACGGGTGGTTTTGATTTGGCTCAGACTGGCGAGGTCCTAGTCTGGGAGGGCTGAAAGGAGCTGGGTGTGCGGAAGAAGCCACCCAATCTGCCACCCGAGCCTAAGACAGGGTTTGTTGGCTTGCTGGTGGGCTGGACTGGAGGAATGTATCGTGGGGTTCCCCAAAGTGCAGGCAGTCCCTGTGACAATGCCTTGGGAGCAACAGTGGCACCAGCCTCAGCCGTCTCCCGTAAAGCAGCAGTCGTATCAAAAGATGCCGAAGC
This sequence comes from Phialemonium atrogriseum, assembly GCF_030411735.1. Lineage (NCBI taxonomy): Eukaryota > Fungi > Ascomycota > Sordariomycetes > Cephalothecales > Cephalothecaceae > Phialemonium > Phialemonium atrogriseum. Next base: position 526,891 of record NW_026848145.1, read on the forward strand.
CAGCACAGCGCACTGAGAATATCTGTCTCTGCTCTTCTCCCTCGGTGCCGATCGAAGCTAGTCGACAGAGAGAGCAGCAGAGAGAGATGAGAGGAAAGATAAGCAGCACGTACGCAGTCAGTATCTCGACTCCCTCATGGAAAAGAAAGACGAAAGTCTGCGTTCAAACAAGAAACTTGGACCCGACCTGTGGTGCACAGATCTGGGGAGGCATGCATGGGAAGCTGGGTGAGGCGGCTTTCAAGTGGTATGTAACTCCCCTGGTCAATGGGAGTGGCGCGTAGCCTCTTTTTCTAGTGCGGTGCCAGTACTTTGTAAGTAGTACTTAGCTAGGATAAGGTAGCGACTACGCAGCAGCTAGCTTGAAGGGTGCAGCACGTCAACCGGGGTTGGCTTGTGTTTGGCTCCTTGATGAGGCGCCGGCTGGTGTTGGGGGGACCCAAGACTACTACGCAGTCCAGTAAGAGTCAGTTATCAGCTGCTGTTGTTCAAAATTGGGCGGATGCAAGGGTATTTCCACACCAGTACTATGTCAAAACGAGCCTTAAAGTTGGCAAGGCGGCTCTAGGTTGTGTCCGTGGGCTGCTAACGTAGCTGTTCGCAGTTCTGAGTCGGGTACGAATAGGCACTCCTGGTCTGGAGTGAAGGTACATGGGATATACCCAGACAAGGAGTGGCCCAGGCCAGGCCAGGCCAGGGCAAGGCTAGCACTCGGATCTGGTCAGACACCCCAAGGTTACAGTGAGAAAACCCAGCAACCCATCTCGCTCTCGCAGGCTCGCATGCACCAAGTTTCCGGGATCACGCCCAGCCTCCCCACAACCCTCAACTCACAAGCCCCTAACCTTGGAGTGACTTTGTGAGCATGGGAGTCCCCGGGCAGTCAGCATCCATTGGTGGGTGCACTTGGACAGCCGCAAAAATCCATGACACTTTTTGGCCCCATGGCATTGCCGATTATACACCAAGACGCATATATGTACTATGTAGGAGGAGTGCCTATTCGGTGACGATGCCCGATTATTACTTACCAGCCCGCGGGATTGACTAACGCCAGTAGCAGCAGTAGGAGCAGGAGGAGGCATCTGTGGCTCGGGTCAACTGGTCACTGGTCATCTTCTCACGCCCACAAGCGCGTGCACAAAGCAAAAGCGACGTGCGAATCATAGGGAAATAAATATGGTACGAGGGAACCCAGCCCGCGCCGACGCATTGCAGCTAAGGGTGCTCATTAGCGTAGGGTACGTACCCACACCTCAGCACGGAGTTGTGTGGTGGTGCTGGATGACACCCCCGTCCCCCGGGCTACCCTTGCAATGTACGTATGGGCCACTCCGCCGTCACCCAATATCCCATGTTTGCCTGCGCTATATTGCTTCTTGGCGACCCTCCGCACTGTGATTCCCGCCTCGATTCGGGCTAGGCCCTTCCAGCAATGTGGGAATTGATATTGATCAGCCTCCCTACTGTGACTATTTTTATTTTTTCCCTTTTTTTCAATTGCAGTAGCGCGCAGTTCCGTAATCCGCAATCCGCAATCCCCTTATTGATTTTCCCTGTGCTTATTATGGCAAAACTCCCCCCCGGCCAGAAGAAGCAATACCGGCAGCCCATCATTAACAACTCAGAATGCGAAGAAAGACTCATGTTGGGCCATGGGAGTAGCCGCACACGGCAATGGCAATGCAACCAGATCGACGCCTCCCCCCTTCCCCCCCAAATGGCTCATGGCCCAGGGCCCGTGGCCCGTGGCGTCTCCAGGGGCCAGGATGCTTCTTTGATGAGGGAGCGCGGGCCTCGAGCGAGTTGCACTACCTGGCTTCCTGTCATTGATGTTGTGTTCGTAAACGCTGCTTGAAGGGCAGGTTTGGAGATGGCCTTGTACTTCACTACTCTGTACATTCCTGCCTAAACCCCCTTGGCACAACTCTCAGTTGGCACAACTTCCGGGCAAGTTCTTACGATCTATCAACCCGTAGGTTGCTGGTTGGGACCTGGTCGTTGTCAGCCGATCGGAGTACCGATTCGATGTCATTTCGATCGTCAAAGCCTCGCGCCGTCACACTTCTGTTACCCGGCCGCCTAGTGCGATTCAGGTTAAAGCAAAGTCCATCTCGACATTCCGGAAGGCTCGACCGGTCTCGCAAATCTATGTACAGCTGAAGCTTCGAGATTACAGGAGGTCCGTTGGCTTGATCCTAGCCCGAGAATCAGCCAGTGGATGGCCAGAGAATCCGCAGGGATCATCCCGGATGCCAAAATTCGCGTGCGAGACGAGACGAGATGGCGGCGTGCGGAGTTTCTCCCACTGCTAGGTACCTTAGTAGGTACGGGTAGTACATATGTACACTACGAATAGGCATTGTAGCAGTAAATTATGAGTATGATTTTATGACAGGTTCCAAGGTTGCTTCTTTCGGGAGAGACAGGATGCGAGACGGTCGACCGCGCTCTCAGCCATATGGCAGTTCCCCACCATCCCGCTCCGTGGCAGATACAGAATAGGCATAGACAAAGCTGGTTTCGGCTCGGGATACGTTGTGGCTTGGTTATAACCCACCTGCTAAAGGAACCTGCAAAGTGTGCCGTCTGATCTATTAAGCTAGAAGTTGATTATGCTTTTGCGGCAGCAGCACGAACGCAGGGGTCGTACGCCGCGCTGGGACGAGCACAGGGAATCTTCGCGGCGCGGATTGGTGACTCGTAAGTACATGTATGTACAAATTTCATGATAATAAATCGCATCCCCGGCTTCCGGGGTGGCCCATTCGATAGGTATGGCCCGATGCAACGAGCCCAGAAAAATGGGTTGCTTAGGTATATAAGCGATATTTTCCACCCCTCCCGTTTCGTTCTAGCCAGGCCTATCGACCCCATGGGCCAAAGCTTTGGTGGAGGGTTTTTGAACGGGGTTCTGTCTCTGTTGTTATGTACGGCGCATTTCAAAGATCCAGCTGGAAACATGGCATGGAGCTCGGAACATGGTCCATTCTCCATTCGGGAATTTTTGACGAGCCAAAGAGCCAAAGACCAATTGTCGTCTCTGCTGGTCCTCCCAGGCTGGATGTAGAGCTGGAGGTACCCTGAGGATACCTCTAGGTCATCCAACCAATAGAACGTTGATCCATCATTAGCGCCAACCGCGGGGGACTTTTCTCCCACGCAAATTTACGGCGACAGGGCAGGTCGCAGCCCCTTTTTGTGGATCTGTGTCCCCCCAATCCCATTCCGCACTATTATTAGCTCGCCTCCCCCAAGCCTCCATCTTTCCGACTGCTTGGATCATCAAATTCATTGTGATATTTGATGATCGATTCTCATTCTCTTTCCCAGCGTTTCTGTCGCATCAACCTCCCAATGCCACCTATTGTAGTAGGTTTTCCTGACACGAGCATTGCCGGCCTGGTCGTCCTGTGAAGCCCATTTTACCAGATAAAGCATTGCTTCCACACGATTGGCACATTCGTTGTCGAGATGAGCAGCGAGTCTCCTTTGCAGGGAACACCTGGTTTTGAGGCATACCCGATTGGGCGAGAAGGGACCACCCATGCTGGTATGTACAGTAGCCGCCAACTTTCTATCACAGCCTCCCCGGCTACCTAATGAACTTGACCCATGGCACGCACTACTGCTAGATAGCTGCATGGCGTCAAACAAGGTTAGTGTGCTCAACCAAGGACGGCTCAAGTAACCGTGATCTGCTGCTCAACCGGCGGGATGCCTCCATCTCGGCATGCCGATCTCACCACACACCCCATGCTTGCCATCCCAACAAGGGTGGAACATGGCGGACGCTATCGAGGTGGAAGAAGAAAAAAGAAGGAAAAGTCTACGTAATTCTCTTCTTGGAAGCCGAGCGGCCCGCCAAATGATAAATCTCCAAAAGTATGAAGGTATGTATAATGCGTAGATGGAGCAATAATGGTTCCACTAACCAGGCTAGGTGGTTGTCAAAAATAACCAAAAATAACCCACTGATCGCACACCCTAAGCGGCGAGGTAGATTGCGATGTTTGTCAGACGTACATCGTATTGAGATTGTCATGCTCTGCTCTGGTGCTGTCAATCCTGACCACAGCTGTCGTCGTGTCAATAATCGATGCAAGTTGAAATTGCAATTATCAAACCCAGATTTCCCGTCCGGGAGGAGCGCAGGGTCCGGCGGACATGGATGGTGGGGGACCCAGAATCCCACCCCAGTCTCTCTCTCTTTGTCTTTCCCAGTTCCGTAATACCATGGTCCCCGGAGGAGAATCGAGTTCTCCGCGGCACGGGGACCACCAATCTTGAGTGTGGGATCAACTGCAGCAGACAAATCTCGTGGTCAAATCTCGTGGTCAGGCACATACCTATCCATACACGAAAACCGGTAGGTCCTGCCCGATCGCCAGTAGGCCCGCCTTCTCTTGTCTTGTCTCTCTTGTCTTGTCTCCTTTGCGCCATCAGGTACAGCCAGTACAACGGCGCAGGACAGGGGTTGCAGCTAATGCAGCCTCGGAAAACCGAACAGGACAGACTACCTTGCCCAGGTAGACCATCTCGCATCTGCATCTCTTCCAATTGGGAAGCCAACCTGGTCAAGGGGTCCTAAGTGGATAGGTGCGCAGGAAGAAAGATTCCAAGTATTGCCCAGATCCGTTCCCAGATACGGTCGTCAAGTGGCACAAAGCTGGGGCAACACTGCTGATGCCAAGATATATTCACATTTTCACTGTGCCCCCTGTCCTAGTGGCTCATGGTTGTCAACTGTCAGCCCCCATTCTGCCCGCCTCGCCCCAACGACCAATTCCAGAAGGTGACAAAGGGGGAGATGGGATTCCATTTACAAGTTATAACGGTATTTCCACTTCCCAGTGTCCCGCTGTCAAATTGCAGGCCAGGCCCTCCACGTAGGGCTAACTAGCTCCTAACGGAAACGACGCGGCCGAGTCGTCGAGAGATTGGACTGGCGCAGATTGGCAAGTGGGAGTGCCGATCGATCCACCGAAAATGCCGACGGCGGCGGGATGAGGCGGCGCCACATATCCCTGCGCGGCGCTTGTAGTGGTGTTGTTGCTGGTTGGCGTTCCTGGTTGGTGCCGGACTCAAGAAGAAGGAAAACCACATCACATCCAATGGAATGGAACCTTGTGATTCACCAGCTAATAACTCGCTCGTCACAATCTCGTTCCTTTTCGCTCGCCTGGCAAGACCTTTCCTGCTAAAGGCTATCGCGAATAGATGCGTATGCGTTCGAGACACACCGCCAACGCAGTTTGCTGGCCACCCGCCTCCCCTCCACCAGTCAGTCCCCCGACGGCTGATTGCTGCTTGGTTGGTCAACACATCCCATGATCGATCCAATCTGTGAAATATGCTTTTAGAGCTGGTTTCTACCCCGTCTTTCTCTTTTCTTCCCTTCGTGTCTTTGCCCTGTGGGCGGTGAGCCGGAGTATCGACTCGTCACAAATCCCGAGATCCTTGTGCCGATCAAAATAACCTTAACCGTAAGTAACTGTGGAGGCTTACGGAGTGGTCAACCATTAACGTGGTTGAATTGTAGATCTAACCACCACCACCACCACCAAATACCACCTATATTGATCGCCGAGCCGCCGCCACCATCTCATGACAAGGCAAGATCCTGGCTCCCACCCATCACCCATCACCACCAAAACAGCATCACCCTCTTCCCTTTCCATCTCCCTGCATAACACCCAACCCCGTTCCCTACTCACCATTACTCGACTCTCGTCTAAGACATGTTCGGTCTCTCATCTCAGCTAGACAAGGGGCCTTGCAGATAGGTGAACCGGCACACATTCCTATAAGTCGACGGTCCTGTACGTTCGCTAGCCCCCGGGGGGGATACTTCACATCAAAAACACCCTCGCTGCCTCCTCCCCGCCTCGTTGTCCTTGTCCTGGCACAACTGTTGGTTGACGTCCCCCTTGCATCGTATGGGCACATGGCGTGTGTGTTTCGCCATGTCTTGAGCAGCATTAGCCCCCGTTTTGGCGCCTCGAGCCGATGGGGGGGCTTTATATCCCGTCCGCTATTCGTTCCTCTAAAAATGCTTCTGCCACCGAGAAGTCGAATATGTTCCAGTTGATGTCTCTGCCATTGCACAGTGACAATGGTTTCTCTCTGGGCATGGATGTCCCCTCTGTGTGCATGATCTTGATCCTTCGTTTCGTTGTCGAGAAGTATCGTTGCCACAGGGACTAGCCGTGTGTCACGGATGTTGATTCCCAGGTCACCGCTCTCCTCGAACTTCGGAACCGACCGTCACGTAAATCCGACCGAGCATAGGTGACGGCCAAGACCAGTTCCCCGCCAGTCCCCATGGTATGCTAGACCGCGGCACTCCGGATCCCTTGTGCGGGTTTCACTCCCCCCTCCCCCAAGACCAACGCAATGGCCGGGGCCTGCCAAGGACATCGACTCCGTCAGGGCGCAGGGGAATGTGAGCATTCGGGGCCCCAGCCCCGGGCTGTCCACGTATGGTATTGTCCCACAGATGACGGGCGGGTGTTCGTTCGGGCGAGGATTCGACTCGAGAGCCAAGGTGGTAACACCGTTTGTCGATCATGTCCTGGGACTACCTTTTGGTGATGGTCAGATCAGATCGGCGGGCATGAGTTGTGCAGGGATTAGAAGCACCTCCGGACATGAGGCTTCTCCTCGGACTTCTCCCATTTCTGGCGTTATGTTATCCTACGATCTACGTTTATCCCCTCGATTAAGGAGACCATGTCACCGGCTGTGGGCACTGCAGTTCGGGACAACCAGTTTGTCTTCCGGACCTAACTAGCCGGTCAAATACCATCGTGGCTTCTTACAATTAACTACCGGGCAGACCCAGCCCACATGGAGCCCGTTTCCTAGTTCAAGAGTCCTCGGGTGGTTGATGGGAAATCCATACTCACAAACCCCCCCAGTACCTCCAATCTCCCCAAAGCTAGATTAGATGAATGCGATTCTGTTCTCCCTCCTTTGGAAAACGAGATTCCAAAACAAAACTGTCCAAACTCTCCCACGTCCCCCATCTCAAAGCTTCGCCGCCGGAGACGGGCTGCCTGCAGCGGTGATCTCGTCGTAAAGGAGCCTGCAGAACAAAGAGCAATCATCAGCACCTCTTGAACAAGAACAACATTTATACCCACCGCGCCCTAAACAGGGGCAGCGGAGAGAGAAAAAAAAAAGGGGGGGGGCGGGGGGCAAGAATCCAACTCACGTGGTGAGGAACTCAGCATAGTCCTCGCCGGTGACCTGGCCGGCAAAGTACTGCGCGGCGAGGTGGTACTTGTTGCCCTTGGGGGCCTTGGCGGCGAGCCCGTCGGCCGTCTCTTTGAGCAGCTTGAGCGCGTAGCCCTTGTCGACCCTCCTGCCCTCGGCCGTGGTCACGCCATGCCGTACCCACTGCCACAGCTGCGAGCGAGACACCTCGGCCGTCGCGGCGTCCTCCCTGTTTTTGGGGAACCGGTTAGCCAAAAGGGAAGAAGAGGCGGGGTGTAGGTTTCCTTTAGAATTCAAAGAGGGGGGGGGGGGCGCGTTGAGAGGGAGTCAAGCCAAAGCAAGGTAACTCACATGAGATAGTTGATAGGGACGCAACCGACGCCGCGGATCCACGCCTCCATGTACCCCAGGCCGATGTTGAGGTTCTTCCGGATGCCCTCCTCGGTGACCTTGCCGGGGACGTTCATGTTGAGAAGGTCGTTCTGGCCGATCTTGACGTCCTCGCGCCGCACAAACAGCTGGTTCGGCGTCGGCATGTGCTTGTTGAAGACCTCGGACGCGATGGCGGCCAAGGCTGGATGGGCAACCCATGTCCTGCCCTCTCAGATTAGCTCACGTCTCCTTGGCCCTGCACTGCATATCGTCATTCCCCTCATCCGGCTTCTTCTGCCGATGAGGTTACAGAGCAGCGGAGATTGTAATGGTGGATAACATACCCGTCGTGGCCGGCCTTGACCTCGCGCAGCTTGTCGGCCCGCACACCGTCCATAGCCTTGTCGTTGGCCGCCTTGTCGTCCTTGATGGGGATCTGGGCAGCCATGCCCCCCATGGCGTGGACTCCCCGCTTGTGGCAGGTCTGGATCAGGAGTTTAACCTGTGGAGGTCGCATGATGGGTTAGTCACTAACTCAGAAGGGGGGGGTGTGGGGGGGGGAAGGGGGAAGAAGAAGCAGCGCAGGCATACATAAGCATCCATAAACGGCACCGTCATGGTAACGCAAGCGCGGTCGGGGAGCACAAAGTTTGAGTTCTGCCTGAACCTCTTGATGGTGCTGAAGATGTAGTCCCAGCGGCCACAGTTGAGGCCGGAGCTATGGTCCCTCAGCTCGTAGATGATCTCGTCCATCTCGAAGGCGGCCATGATGGTCTCGATCAGCACGGTGCCGCGGATGGTGCCCCTCGGGAGGCCGACAAAGTCCTGGGCGAGGTTGAACGCGTCGTTCCACAGCCGCGCCTCGAGGTGCGACTCCATCTTGGGCAGGTAGAAGTAAGGCCCGAAGCCGCGCTTGACCGCCTCGTGGCCGTTGTGGAAGAAGTACAGGCCAAAGTCGAACAGCGAGCCCGAGATGGGCTCGCCGTCGACCGTGATGTGCTTCTCCTCCAGGTGCCAGCCGCGCGGCCGCACAATCAGCGTCGGCAGCGGCCGGTCGGTCCGCAGCTTGTACTCCTTGGGCCCCTGCTTGAAGTCCACCTGGCGCCGCACGGCGTCGTACAGGTTCACCTGCCCGTTGATCATGTTGTCCCAGGTCGGGGCGGTGGAGTCTGTTCGGAATCAGTCAGCTTCGGCTCGTTCTATTCTCATCTCATCTCTCTCATTTCTCGGGGGGTGGGGAGAGCAACACACCCTCAAAATCGGCCATGTACGTCCACACGTCCGAGTTCAGGGCGTTGACGACCATTTTGCGGTCGGTGGGACCCGTGATCTCGACGCGGCGGTCGACGAGCCCCGGGGCGGGCGGGGCGCCCTTCCAGGTTGGGTTCTCGCGGATGTGCCTGGTCTCGGGGAGGAAATCTGGCAGGCCGCCCCTGTCCAGTTCGGCCTGGCGGTCCTTGCGCCGCTCGATTAGGTCCTTGCGCGTGGCGTTGAAGGACCGGTGGAGGAGCGCGAGGAAGGCGAGCGCCTGGGGCGTGAGGATTTTCCTGTGCTGCTCTTGGATGGCGCCCAGGACGTCGACTCCCTGGAGAATGGCGTCGGTGGAAGCCATGGTGAGCAGGCGATGAGTAGGTAGTCGTCTAGCCGGGGTTGTTCTAGGGATGGCGATGGGGATGGAACTGGCTCTTGAACTGTGCCAGCAGTAGCGTTCGTATATGTATGTTCAAGGTTCGAGTCTCGATCTACGTCCTACACTTTTTGACCTTCAAGAACGGAATCGGCTGTCTGAAGGGAAGGGAAAGTAACGATAAAAGGGATCGAAGGGTGTTGTGTCACGAAGCGTGGGAGAGGGAGGGATGATAAAGCTTAAAGCCACTCGACATTCTTATGACTGTACCAGAGCTACCAGCCTACCATGGGGGGCTCGATCGTCCTAGTTCCCGAGAGTTGAAGGGTCATGACGAAAACACGATAAGACAGAGCCAGTCTCGGCAATTACATGTGGTGACAAGTAAGGAAGCTCGCTATCCAGCCCCACACCTGTGGCGGTTTACAATGCTTCGGGCGTTCGGGAGAGGACGAATGGACCGCGGGCCCAGGCTTGGCAGCCTGTGGGGAAGCTGCTGCCGGCCGCACCTTCACATGTGAGCTGAGGAGGGGTCCGCAATTGGGGTGTGAGGTCATTGGGAGGAACCCCGCGCCAGCACCCTACGTATGGGTAGGAATGTAGAGCTTCACCAGGATCGACAACGCAATTGCACAGCAGGTACAAACTGAGGACTGGTCTGATGGCATTCGAAAGAGGCAATTGATGCTCGAAAGTCTTTATTTCCGCCCGATATCATCGTTCTGCTCTACTTGGCGGCCTCGGACGTTGGCCGAGTCGAGCCGGGGCAATTGCCATATGTTTGCTTTGACCAAGGCGCTCCGATCGACCGGGCCCAAAGCCGAGGTCTCCCCCCCTTCTTCCTTAACCAGCGTCACCTACTGAGCCGAAACCACCCGAGCGCGGATAGTATCACTTTTTTGTGTGCCACTCCTCCGTAAGGCTCCGTTTTAAAAGGACAACCTCAAGTTTTCGAGGGTGGGTGGCCCGTATGCTTTTTGGTAGAGCACGGGATTTTGAGTAGTTGAACTGCTCCAGTGTGAATGATTGAAAAATAAAATAAAGGGCCAAATAACTCAAGTAGGGTGCTCGGCGTTGCCCGTTTCCCTGTAAACGGGAACACCGAACCCTATAGTTTCTCAGCTTTGTCACCATGTCACCGGAAGGACAAGGCACGGCACATGTTGAGGGACAATCTTGGGTTGTAGCTACGAGAGATGCTAAGATACGCAAGTCCTCTTCCCCAAGAGAGCCCCCATGACAGTTACTTTGTACATCGCATCGATGGAGGTCCTCCCAAGCCTTGGCGATGGCCATCAGGGAAGCCAGGCCGGTCACAGTCGTCCTCCCAGAGCTCGAAGGGGGAAAATAAAATATTGTACAATAAACCATCAATCAACTGTAGACCAACGTCATTATTCCAGCTTGTTGTATCCATTTTGGTCTCTGTGCCTGGGGTCCCCAACCACAGATGGATTACATATGATCCATTGTATTAGTAGGTAGCGAAGGAGAAACAAGTCTTCAGGGAAACAACAGAGGCATGGACGGATGTATGGACATGATGTTCGGGCATGAATAGAGCAAAAGCAACTGACCTCGGGAATAGTCCCAGAACAAAGGCCGTTGTACCACAATGAATCAGAGAAACAAGTAGAGAAGAAGAAACCAACACCGCGGCATTGGCAGACAGCAGTATAACAAGACGACTAAAAGGGGCTCCCGTAGGCCCCAAGTGCATGACCCTCAAGAGTTAAGGGTCTTGATCATCATCTTAGCCTTCCGCTCGTCAGTCACGAGGAGATTGCGGCTGCCGAACACCGTGTTCATGGTGTCGACAACCTTGTGGAAGCTGCTGGCAGCTCCCTTCTCCTGGGTGAAGCGGACAATGCTCAGGTGATTTCGCTTGCCGTGCTCAATGACAGTCATGATCTCGGCAGCAAAGGCCACCTCCTTGATATTAAGGTCTGGTGTGCGTGCATGGCAGCAGCAGTCAGCAAGGGGTTCCATCTTATGTCAAGGGTGTGTTCCTATCGGGGGAGATAACTGACAGTTTTTGGGCCCAATGCGGCCAAACACAATGTCCCGGGCCTTGTCGACAGCGATATTTCTCATGCCGTATTTCCGCCACCCTCTCAGTAAGATCGCAATCTCTTGCCGGGCACGACGGCGGGGAATCGTGAAGCACAGGTGTCTGGTGGCAGGCTTCACTCGGAAGAAGCGGGCCAGCCAGCTCTGATGGACCTCGATCTTTCTGCCGCTGGTGTCAACATCGTCAAACGGATTCGCAATCGTTCCGTGAGTGGCCGCAGTTCGAGACGCCTGGGCCTTGACCCGGAGCCTGGACTCTGGGCTTGGTGTGTCCGGCAGGGCAGGACCTAGAGGTAAATCAGTACTTGCTGCGTCACTTATGACAGAGGGGGGGAGGGGGGATGATGCAACTTACCTGCCAGTGACATCGTGGGCTCGGGCTTATTGGTCTTCCAGAATGACGACAGGCTAAAGCCCTTCTTCTTGCTCGACGGGGGAACTAGAGTCTCGCTGGTGGTTTGTGAGCTGGACCGGTTGGCGTGGTTGGCATTGGTAAAGAAGCTGCCTTCCTTGAACCGGGAAGTCTTCTCTCCCGCAGAGCTGCTGGGTTCGTTTACGCTCTCCTTGGAGGATCGCTTGAACCACGAAGTAGGCCGCTTCTTCTTCGATCCACCCAGGGCTTCGCTACCCTGAGAAGGCGTACGACTCCCACCATCACCCACATTGCTTTCTTGGTATCGGTCAAGGCTAGAGGGCTCGCGCATCTCCAACCTAGAGCACCTTCCACTCGAGTCTTGCGGCTCCGAGACACCTCTAGAGTACTTCTTCCGGACGTTGAGTGGCTGCGGTGCCTGGACAGGGTCGTATGTGCCGTACGTCTTCACATCTGTCGGGGAGTTCACCACCCGGATGCTGGTCTCAACCCTCGCCAGGTAGTCCAGACCCCGATTATCGTGCGGGTTGGGCATACCAGCGGGCGAATCTGCCGGTGCAGAGACGATTCGGCCCTTGCTGCTATCATTCGGCTTGCGACCATCTGGCGTGTTCTCGTAAATCGAAGGAAGCTGGCTCACGCCTCCGCCGTGCCGAGAATGGACCGGCGCGGAAACAACCCGGCGGTCTGGCGCCTGCTGGGAGTTGGCACCCTCGGCACCTGCATATGCTCTGCTGTGCTTTCCGTTGAAGAAGTTCCTGAACGCCTTTGGTTCCGGGGTGGGCGCGGCTTCCCGCGGGATCGGCGGCAGAGGACGGGATTCCCAATGGCGAGAACTATGCCGCGGAGGAGGGCTGACGGTGGTAGGAGGAGTTCTGGGACTCTGCATAGCAGGCGAGGACTCCAACGTAAAGGAGAGTGGAGTCGCCTCGCGCCGGCCGTCGAATTCTTCACCCGAAGCGGAACTCAGGAGGGAGCTCCGGAACGCCTCGTCGCAATGCTCGGCGATTTTGTGGCCCAGCTGTTTTAGCTCTTCGTTCCAGATGACACTGTCATCTCTAGGCTTCATCACTTCAGCCATGGTCTTAGAAGTCGTGACATTGAGCGGTTCGGGCTTCTTCTTCTGCGGGCTTGACGGGGAGAGATTGTCTCGGCCATAGGTTGTATTATCACCGGCGATGCTTGCCGGAGCCTTCCGACTGCGGTCGCTGCTTCGACGACGGGCCTCATTGGGGCGCTTTCTCACCGCCGAGAAGTCGACGCCCCGTTTGTGACGAGAAGTTGGGCGGACACGAGGGGTACCTGCGCCCACACGGCTGCTCTGGAGAGAGCTCATGGTCCCGGGGGGCGAGTATAGCTGGTTTGCCGTTCCTGACTGCTGCGAGTTCATCGCCTTTCTCGGCTGCGGAGACCCGGCGACTGCTGTCTTGTACGAGCGGTACGAGTGCGACACCACACTGGGTTCCGCTTGAGCGCCGGGCTCGGGGCTGTTCCGGTGGATGGTGATCTTAGCATGGCTAGCCTGCGAATTGCAGGGGTGCAAGACTCGAGAGGCATTATAAGGATCGTAGCTCTGGACGGTGCCGGATTCGGTTTCAGCAACATTCGAGATGACCGTGAAGCGCGACACGTTTCTCACGTGTCCCTTTCTGCCGGCTTGCGTGAACTGGCAGGTTGAGATCCGCTTCCCCAAGTTGGGGGGTTTGAGATGATGGAAGTCGCTCTTGGAGTGGACCATGTTGGTGCTGGTGGTATTATTATAGTTCTCCATCTGAGCTTCCCTGTACTCGTGCAGGAGCCGGTAGAACAGCTTCTCGTCATTGGGCCTAGCACATCGGTCAGTATTCGTCTGCATTGACAACATCATAATAGGGTTTGGGGCGTGACGGACCTATGGCTGAGAAGTTTGGCCTTCAGCTGTTCCTCTGTGAAGGCATGCCAAACGGATCTTAGCTGTCTCAAGATCTGGGGGTCGATTTCTGCCTCGCCCAGAGCGGTGAGATGTGCATCGCGTCGAATGTCCGGGGGCTGCCCGCCATTTTTGTTGAGGTCATCGAGATAATCGTACTTCCTGATCAGAGCATGCCTCCACATCTGAGCCATGGAGATACGGTGATGCGGCTCTACCTGGAGGATCCGGTCGATGAGATCCTGGGCCTCCAGACTCAGGAAGTCGGGCATTTCATAGTCAGCATCTTTGGCTTTGGCGAGCATATCTTGGAGGCGTGGCTCGTCAAAGGGGAGGCGACCAGCAAGCAGGGCAAAGAGGATGACACCCATGCTCCAGAGGTCTGTACTCTCTCCCTTGTACGGCAGCTGCTTCAGGAGTTCTGGGGCAGCATAGTGCGGGCTCCCACAGGCAGTGTGGAGATGATGCGACGGGCTCTGGTGTAGAGCAGCCATGCCGAAGTCGGCGACCTTGACCTGTCCATCAGCACACAGGAGAATATTCTCGGGCTTCAGGTCGCGATGGCAGATGTTGAGAGAGTGACAGTACTGAATGGCACTCATAATTTGCCGAAAGTAGTAGATGGCCTCTTCCTCCCTCAGACGGCCTTGCCAATTGATGAACTCGAAAAGGTCTCCCTTCTCGACATATTCGAGCACTAGGTAGCTGGGGATTCCGTCAGTCAGGCACTAGCAGCAGAGTGGGAGAGGGACGTGGGTTACATTTCCTCTCGGTTCTCCCAGATGTCGTACAGCTTCACGATATTTGGATGCTCGATGAGTTTCAGGACAGCCACCTCCCGCTCGATTGCCAGAGGCATGCGTCGCACTCCATCTGCAGCGACTGGCTGGCTGCTCTCGATCTTGTCCAGCTGTGCCAAGCTCCCGGCTTGGGTGAGATGTGCCGTGCTCTTGGCAACAATCTTGACGGCAGCGAACTGGTGAGTAACTCGATGCCGGGCAGCGCGAACGCGGGCTGAAGAGCCCTTGCCCAGTGTCTTTCCGAGTTGCCAAGGTCCGATATGTGTCTTCCGTGGCCGGACACTCGAAGCTGCAGACGAAGCATTGGAGACCTTAGATGCCCGTTTTCCCTCGACGGTGGTGTAGGAATCCTGGGTCATGGCCGAATGTCGCTTGTCGGCATGGCCAGGTTCAACCATAGAAGGTTCCGGAATCTCAGATTGGGCAGGTCGTGCTACAGGCAGGGGAGTCGAATGGCCCCTCGGCGCTTGCTTGCTCTTCAGCATTGGGTCAGTTTGGCCCTGTGCCTGCTGCCGAGGACCAGTGCCCTTGTCTGTGCCAGAGTTGTTTACTCTCGAAGTCGCGTCACCTAGGGGCTGCCGATGATTGGAAACCCTAGAACTGCGTTGTTTCTCCATGGTGAGCAGGTGTTTGTGCCTGACGCATGGCAATTGGGACGGGAAAGGACAGGGATAGGGTACGCGGGGAACGCAGAGGGAACGCAAAGAGGACGCGAATGAACGTGGGAGCACAGGGGGTGCAGGTGTAGGGCGCGCAACACAAAAGGATTGCGTGTTTCTATTGCCCCAAGGACATGGGAATATCAAGAAGGAGCGAAGCTGGTAAGCAGGAGGGATTATGGGATGTTGCTCGAGGCACAGCGCTACCTTGGTAGGTAGATTGCCCAAGGAAGGGACTGGAGTGAGAGGATTGGGAGAGGGAAAGGAAAGGAGGAAAAAGGCCAAAGTGGCCTGGCTCGGCGACGTACAAGTGAGTGAATCAAGTGGGAACGGAAAAGATCGTTCCACGGTTGATCTCGGTGCTTGTGCAAGGTATCTGGAATGCGATGTCTGGGATGAGAGGGAAGGAATTTTTAAGAAAGGGAGGCCGAGATTGGGGTTTGGAGAGGACTCGGGATCGTGTGGTTGGCCAGCACGATAAACAACAGGTGAGTTCAGATAGATAAGTATATAATGAAAACAACACCTCTCTAGCCAGACTCACAAATCCTCACTCTCACCCTACCTACCTACCTAGGTATCTCAAGTATCTTGATACTAAAAGTCGCCTTTGCTCCTAGCAACACCCCTGAAAGGCCAGGTTTTCCCAACAAAATCCCCCCCAAAAGAGCCACATCTCCTTGAGATGATGGCACAAACATGAGCAACAGTCAAAACAGACAACACAAGGAGAGAAGGGGAGATTCCACATCGCCATGGCTCCTCGCATATAGCAGCCACATATGCATCACGGAAGACTGAAGGCAGTGTGGCAAGTCCAGGCCCAGATCTCCATCTCTTATTCCTAAAGGTCTGTTTTACAAAACAGCGTGCATGTCGTTATAGATTAGCCATCTCAAAATGAAGTTGGATCGATATCTGATGGGAGCCTCCCTTGCAACCCCTTCTTCTACCGCGATTTCATGGCGGCCTCGAATTAGACCAAAGATGTGGGTGTGAAGGGACTAGAGACATGAAAAATGCGGATATGAGGATCAGACGGAGAGGAATCTGTTTCATTTCATACCCGTAGTAGCCGCAGCAATGCTGGAACGGATCATCTAGAGCATTCTGGAGAAGTGAGGTCACCGACAATGAGGCTGATAGATACCTAGGTCCCTTACACCTGATTCGCTGCCTGACCTAATAAGTACTACACTAGCGACATATACAGGTAACCCCTCCAAAATGGGTTACTTTACAACGTGCGTCCCCGACTCCCCATAAATGGGAACCTCAAATTTAGCTAAATTAGCCCCACTACCAGACGCGTCTCGCGGTCGCCCAACATCGTGGCTCCCACGCCAACGGCTTTGTCTTCCGTTCTCTCTCAACCCGAGCCATATTTCGAACATTTTACGACATTTTCGGAAGCGGCTGCGCACCGCGGCTTTCCGTTTGCGAACCCCAAGGTTGCGTGGTATCCACCATGGCCAATGAACCTTCGCGTCGCCGGCCGAGGTCCCACATCGAAAGCGATGGCGAAGCCGACGCTGTCAGGCTCGGCGACAGGTCCCCCTCGGAATCTTCAGATACTTTCAAAAGACTAAGACTGCGCGGTGGAGATGGGGACCACGAATTTGACCAAGAGGATCAGGATTCTGAGGAAACACAGTCAAGCCCACCACCTCGTGTTAGCGAGTCACGAAAGCCCAACGGCAGCAGAGTCAAACCGGGCTTCCATCCTGGCTCTATCGTGCGTGTCAGCGTCGAGAACTTTGTCACGTACGAAGCTGCTGATTTCTTCCCTGGACCGAACCTGAATATGGTGATTGGACCAAATGGTACGGGCAAGAGCTCGCTCGTCTGCGCGATTTGCTTGGGTCTGGGTTACCATTCCAACGTGTTGGGCCGGGCCAGCGCATTTGGCGAGTTTGTGAAGCACGGAAAGGACCACGCAGTTGTCGAGATCGAACTACAAAAGCGGCCCGAGGACCCCCAGAACATCATCGTCCGCCTTCGCCTTACTCGGGAGGACAACAGCCGAAAGTTTTGGGTCAACGGGAAGGAGAGCACCCACAAGGGAGTCCAGAAGCTCACCCAGTCTCTGCGCATCCAGATCGACAACCTCTGCCAGTTCCTGCCCCAGGACAAAGTCGCCGAATTTGCTGGTCTGAATGCGGTCGACTTGCTCACCAAGACACTACAAGCAGCCGCACCCGAGGAGGTAATAAGATGGCAGGAGGAGCTGAAGAGTCTCTTTAGCCAGCAAAAGGATGCCGAAGGTCTTGTTTCCGCCGATGCCGAGCATCTAAGTCGCCTCGAGAGCCGTCAAGAGTCCCTACAGGCCGATGTCCAGAAGCTTAGGGAGCGAGAAAAGATAAAGCATGTCATCGAGGAACTCCAGATGGCCCGCATCATGGTCGTCTACGAACAGGCGCGAAGAGAGTACACTACCGCCAAGAAACGGAAGAAGGAGGCTCAGGTGGAGCTGAAGAAGCTCCAGGACAGCTTTGCGCCGTCAATCCAGGCGGTCAACGACAAACAAGAATACCAGAAACGTATCGAGCAAGTATTCCAACAGAGGCAAAGAGCACTGAGAGATGCCGAAGCCGCTGCCGACGAGATCCTTGGAGAGCTTGATGCCGTTATCAACAAGATCCAAGATCTTGTGAACAAGGGAGATGCCGAGAACGGGGCATACCAGGCCAAACGAAGAGAGCTCGCAAGTATCCGGAGGAAAATCACCGATTTAGAGGCGAGCCTGAAACAGTCTCCGAGGCAGTTCAATGCCCCAGAATGGAACACCAAGATCGTAAGGAAAATGTTTAGCTGGCTTCTTTACCTACCCACGCTAATACGTCGCTTCAGAGGGAACAAGAACATCTGCAGCGCGAGAACAGTGCTGCACGGCAGGAAGTCCATGACGAGATAGCGGATATCAAGAAACAGGGAAATGAGAAGCAATCATTGGCGAAGAAGCTCGTTCAAGATCTTGCGCAACTAGAATCCCAACAGGGTCAACTGCTGACTCGGCTGAGAAAGATGAATCCCGACGTTGCCAGGGGCTGGGAGTGGATCAAACAGAAC
Source organism: Phialemonium atrogriseum (assembly GCF_030411735.1). Lineage (NCBI taxonomy): Eukaryota > Fungi > Ascomycota > Sordariomycetes > Cephalothecales > Cephalothecaceae > Phialemonium > Phialemonium atrogriseum. The sequence continues at coordinate 544,988 of NW_026848145.1, forward strand.
CAGGACCAGTTTGACAAGGAAGTCTTCGGGCCGCCCATGCTTAGCTGCTCCGTCAAGGACGAGAGGTATTCTGATCTCGTCCAGTCTCTTCTCCAATCCGACGACTTCTTCTGCTTCACCACCCAGACCCGCGAAGACCACAAGAAGCTCAGCAACCAGCTGTACAAGGAGATGTCGCTTTCTGTCACCGTCCGCACATGTCTAATGCCTCTTGCCTCGTTCCGCCCTTCCCTACCGCACCAAGATCTGACCAGACTCGGCCTCGACGGATACGTCATCGACTATATCGAAGGCCCGGACCCGGTTCTGGCCATGCTGTGCGCCGAAAAGCGGCTGCACGCCTCGGCCATTGCTCTGAAGGATGTCAACGAAGAACAGTACGAACAGATCTTGGCGGGTGCGGCTATCAATCAGTTCGCGACCGGTAGACAGTCGTACCGGGTCACCCGCCGAAAGGAATACGGCCCCTCTGCCACGTCAACGCGAGTTAGGCAGATCGAGCAAGGCCGATTCTGGACTGATCAGCCCATCGACATGGCCGAGAAAACCGAGTTGAACCAGAAATTAGCAGAGGTCAGGGACGAGATTGACCAGCTCAAGACCCAGCTCGGCGAATTTCAGCAAAAGGATAAAGACCTCGAGCAAACTCGGGATGAATTGAAGAATAAGCTTGTAAGTACCAATACCTGGGATGCTCTTTTTCTCTCTCTCCTCTCTCACCCTCTCACCCTCTCACCCTCTCACCCTCTCTATCTTCATCTCGCTTTGCCCTTCTAACAATGTATCCAGGAGGAATTGAGGAGGCAAAAGAGCGAGCTTCAACAAGAGCATAATAGGTGGCTGGCATTGCCAAACAAGATTGGTAAATTGCTCCCTATAATAACCGTCGACATTCTAGCGGCATGGTGTGGCTGACTATGAGGCAGAAATGGAAAATAAGACCCTCGCTGAGAAGCGAGAAGAGCTTGATGGGACGAAGGCTCGCATCGTGGCCCTTGAGGGACGGAGAGACGAAGCAGCAATCCAAAAGGCCAATATCGTGCTCCGTCATAAGGAAAAGGTCTCGGCCATTCGGGCTGCCCACCTAGCATTGCTTGAGGCTCAAGTTCGCCTGATTGAGGCAAAGTCGGAAGTACAATCCCTGACAGAGAGAAACACGGAGATCCACCAGCGTCTCGAAGATGAGAAGCGATCCCTGAGGGAGATAGAAAAGAGCATGGGGGAGCTCAAAAATAAGGCGCAGAGAGCTTTGGAGGACGCCGAGGCGATCCCGGAGGAGACTTGGGACCGAACAAAACTCATAGAGATGGGGAGAGGCAAGTCTATCGAAGACATCGACAGTGACATTCGCGCCGAGACGACCAGGCTCGACGTTATCGAGGCCGGAAATCCCCATGCCCTGGACGAGTTTGAGAAGCGTGCCACGGAGATTGAGCGATTGGGACGGCAGAAGGGGCGGCGAGAGCAGGAGCTCAAGACCCTGAACGGCGAAATCGAAGAACTCCGAGGAAGATGGGAGCCCCGGGTCGACGAGCTGGTCGGGCGTATCAACGATGCGTTCAGCTACAACTTTGAGCAGATCAGCTGTGCCGGCGAGGTGGGTATTCACAAGGACGAGGACTTTGACAAGTGGGCTATCGACATCAAGGTCAAGTTTCGGTATGTCCCCTCCCCCCCTTTTTATTTTTATTTTTATATCGTCTTCCATTCTCCTTTTGGCCAGCTTCCCACCCTGGACCGTAATACGTCCCGGAGAAAACGAGGACATGCCATTAACGGTCGTCGCCCCACAGCGAAAACGAAACGCTCCAGAAGCTCGACCAGCACCGGCAGTCAGGCGGCGAGCGGGCCGTGTCGACCATCTTCTACCTCATGTCGCTGCAGTCGATGGCGCAGGCGCCGTTCCGGGTCGTGGACGAGATCAACCAGGGCATGGACCCGCGCAACGAGCGCATGGTGCACGAGCGCATGGTCGAGATCGCGTGCCGCGAGCACACCAGCCAGTACTTCCTCATCACGCCCAAGCTCCTCTCGGGCCTGCGCTACGACGAGCGCATGACGGTCCTCTGCATCGCCAGCGGCGAGCACATGCCGCAAGACGGCAAGATGCTCGACCTCGCCCGCTGCGCCAAGATACAGAGACGCCTGGTCGCTCCGGCCGGGGCGTAAAAGGGAAAGGGGGCGCTGTTACTCGAGGGGCGTTGGGTGGCGACTCGGTGGGAATCTTTTACATGGTATGGTACTGGTCATCTTCCGTGGGATGGGTGTGGTAGGTAGGTATCCGAAGTGGGTTCGGATAGACTAGGTTGGGCTGCTAAGGGTAGAATCTAAACCATGGCGTCGGTTTTGGTCTCATCTCATATACCCCCTCGCTTTACAGGACACGCTCCTTTTTCTCTCGCTTCATTGGGCATGACGAACGGGATTGAACGGCTACGTAATACGGTGTGATTATTGGTTGCCAAAGGCACCTCCTGAGAGGCGAATTTCGAGGCCATCTTGGACCCCAACCCATCACATGAACTCCAATGCAGAGAGGCTGTCGTATGAGACGATCGTCCTGAGTGCCTTCCTACTTCCTAGTGCCCACAGCTCGGGATCTCTACATATGCACGATCTCTCCTGTCCCCTTGTCCCTTTCCACCCCTCCCTTTTTTGGCGCCACGCGCAGGCGCCTACGAATCGGCAAGGGCAGGCCCTCTCCGCCACTTCTCAAGCCTCGCCCGGAGAGGCTTTTTTTTTATGTGAGGCTAGGGGTTTCGTTTCTGTCAGTTTGTGCGGATTATTGGGGGCGGTGGGAGCCGGGAACTGATAGTCAGGGGTCGTCCAGTGTGCTTTTATTCTTCTTCTTTTCTTTTTGCTCCCCCCCCCCCCACTTATCGTCCGAGAGGGGGGAGCCCCGAGGGACAGACAGGCAGCCACGATATGTCGTCAAGCAGGCCGACTCCTGGGTGGTATTGTGATTCGATTGACCCCTTATGACACGGGTGACTAGGCACTTGCAAGAGAAGGCGAGTGATCCCCAACGCCTTACCTGGTTCTGGAGTTTCCAGTGTCCCGTCGTCAAGGTGGGAGCTACGGGTGTCATCTGTTTCCCTCTCGACTGGAGACCGGTATCCCACCGCCGTTCTATCATCCATAAGTTGCGTGCTCCAGGCATATCAGCAGCTTCAGGCATATCAGCCGGCCGATCTGCCGTCGTTTATGAAGATCCGGTGCAAATGTAAATAAGGAAGGTGGGGGTCAGAGTGTCTAGTGAGTGCGGTTCATGTTAGCCAGCGGTTTCCAGGTTTTCCATGGTTGCCGGGTGAATAATTCAGACCCGTCCGAGGCCCGGGAGTGGAAAACAAGTTGACCTTGGTCAAATATATTATCCGTGCCGTCTTTATGACGTCCATCGAGGAGACGTTTTTGCCAGTCCCTGTCTATCCCTATCAGAATAACCGGAGGAACATGTCGTTGGAGGCTCGCACCCGAATGAGGCAGGAGACAAGACCAGCAGATATCCGTATTGGGCCCTCGACGGGGTGGAAAGAAAGAATTGCCAAAATTAAACCCGAGGGCTTTGGACCATTGTTTCTGATCCTGTGCGACACGGACGTTCCTCAGCGTCTGCGGCGACCAGCCCGTCTTCGGTGGGAGTGACACAAGGACGCGGGCGAGATGCAGGGCGGGAACGGCTGTCTGGGAACAATTGAGCAATGCCCCGGCCGCTGCGTTCCTCTTCGGGTTCGACATCTGATCACCGCCCCCCCCCCCCCCTCTTGGGGCTCAGTCAGGCCTTACGGTCCAAGGGAATAACAGGTGGCTCCGACAACGATGTCTATACGCTGTAGGACTACCGTTGATCGGCATTATATGCCGTCTTGGCTCTAGGTGGGTTTTGCATTGGTTGGAGTTAGAGTTATGTTAGGTTAGTATTAGCTTGAGCTTCTACTCCTGCACCGGAAACAATCAGGTTGTTGACGATATCAAGGCTGTATTTCGTACAGTACAGTACAATACTTCGTACCTGCATGAGGACAACTGCTCTCTTTGGCAAGCGAATTCCTCTCCAACGGCAGATAGATGCATGCGCATAGACGAGTCTACCCACACGGGTCAGACGTGCCCCAGGATCTAAGTCATCCTCAAGTCAGAACTGCATCCGCTCTAATCAGAGGCTGAGACAGAGCTGGGGAAGCATCCACACTGTGTTGCTGGGTTGACCCTGTCCGTCTGTACTCAAGAGGCCCATGTTTGCCACCGAGATGCTTTCTTTCATCCCAATATTGCAAACGCAGGGGCAACCCTGAATAGGAAGTCCCCCGTTCCCTCATCTTGCTCCCTGGAAGCCCCTTGCCATTCAATTGGCGTGGAGGTTTTCAAGCGCTCAATATTGCATTGTGGCAGAGCTATATATTTAGTAGTTTTGCGTAGTAGCAGTGTGGAGTCTAGAAAGGGGAGAAGCATATCAGATTGGGCGACGAGAGCCAGAAGCTATGTATTTGAAAGGTAGGGGGTCTCGCTGTTACGTACCCAGTTGGCCCTTCATTAGCGTACTGATGTTGATGGAGTGTCAGGCGGCTGGTCAGCAATGATCTCATAGTGTATGTAGTACAGTGCAGCCCAGAAGAAGCTCCATTTTCCTGGGCAAGCCAACTTGGTATTTGGCATCTCGCCCTGCCAAGCGAAAGGGCCCGATACGACCCTCGAGAGGCGTCGACGCGGCCAAAAAGTGACATGTTGGTCGCCTGGTTGGACGAGCGAGCCTCCGGTAAAATGTGCGATAACAGGCTTATAATAGCCACACGTTTATATCTGTGTAACTACAAGGTACGAATGCAACGGGAGAACAACTTGTTCCCATGTGGTCTCTGCGTGCTTTGGGGGGCGGGAGCGAGTTATACAGGGGCAGGATAAAATTATGAATGTATGTGTACTCCTAGCAAGAGCGACAAAACAACCAAAACAACTTAGCTTGGCAAAGGATGATGGTCAGCAATCTAGACTTCGACGGGGTTGGGATCGGGATGTTGACGTTCTGTCGAGTGGGGGGGAGCCTCCGGAGATTGGCAGCTAAAGGCCAGCCACCTGGGGAATTTGCGGAACGCGTACGCGTTTATCTGAGCCCGTCGCGGTTGAGACCCGAAGCAGGGCTGGGGTGTGGTCTGGATTTTGAGTTCCATCAAGTGCGTCATTCAGCTTTTCTCGTGGGAACGGGTGGATTCCGCAGGCGGGTCTCAAGTGGATTCCTTCTGCGCTGGACAGGGGTTATATGCAAGTCGCACGGCCGGCGATGGCTCTCCGCCTCTCCCGCCAAGCCATTAGATACGTTCCCTGGCTTGCCTGGTACCTGTACCTTCGATAGGCCATGTTATCGCAAAAGATGGGAAAATCGGCTCGGTCAGGAAAAAAAAACCGGCACCGCAAACCACAACACCACTCTAAAATAGCACCATTCTAACTGTAATTGCAGCCCCAAAAATGCTTACCAGGCGCCTTCCAACGTAACACAGCTTTGTGATTGCAATGGGATCGTCTCTACCTATTAAATGATCTTTTCCTGGCTTAATCTAACCTAGTATTCCCCAGCTTGCTTGGTCGATACTGTTTGCAGTGCCGGTTTTTTTTTTCCAGACCGTGATCGGTTCCAACGCGACATCAGTGCGCAAGGCAGGCTATGTAGTAGCAACATCTGGAGGAGCCCCATAGAGTTGGGGTGGATTCCTTGGTAAGCCGTAAGTACGCAGTAGGTAGGTACACTAAATTGTGGCGGAGCAACCGGCCTATCAAGCGGAGTGGACAGGAACCAGGGGCAAGAGAATCAACTCGAAGCAAGATTCTGCGGGGCAATCTAGTCAAGGCAATGTGCGTAGCAAGCTTGATTCAGTTGGTTCAGGAAGCTTGCAAGCAAAGCAAGGGCCAGCAAGGCCTAGCAAGGCACCACCCACCATCACCACCAGGCATTACAACATACAACATATTAGCAGGGACAGTGTCATAGAGACAAGGTTGATTATGCATTGGCCATGGTCACCTAGCGATATGCCATTGCCAATTTCCCACTCCAAGTTTTTGGCCATCCGTACCTTCGCGGTGCAAGTGCTCCTGGCGATCCACGAGGATGGAGGCTAAATACCTACCTATGGATCGCTGACAAATGCGGAGCTTGCTACCTAATTCAACTTCGTTCCTTCCAGTGTGTACCTACCTACAGCAGCTATTGGTAGGTATGTACGGAAGAGGATGCATCCGACCTTCACGCCGCGAGACCTGGAGAGAAGAAGCTTTTATCACAAGCTCCTCGGCCGCACTGCACGGGCGTTCCCTGTCGCCGCTTTCGTCCGTCCCGGATTCCAAGAGGCGGCAATTATGGGATAATGTAGATTTATATTCGTAGAGCGCTCGAGACGGCTCGCATGTACTGTGTAACAGCAAGTTGGTCGGTAACTTATCCGCAGTCCATTATCACCCCCTGAGGGAGAGGACACAGGAGAGATGGGACTGATCATTTCCAGGAAGATAACCAACGACATCAGGAGATACGGCGACCTTCCTACTTCGACGGGAAGAGGCGGCAGACAGTGGATTTAAAGAAGAGAAAACATTTTACAAGCCATTGGGTCAGTCGGGTTGGGGGAAGGATCCAAATTCTAGCACGGGCCAGTAGGGAGCGAAAGTCTAAGTGGACTCTCGGGAAAGCCCCAGTTCTTTCCTTGTTGGCAGATGCGGGATGCCATGCAACCTATTGCAGCCATGCATGGTTCGTGGCAGAAGTTTCTTTCGCTCAGTCTAGACGGACCGATGGTGCGAGGGCATGCGCTGGGGAATTGGGAGAGAGATTTGGGGTGATAATAAAACAGAATTATCTGAAGAGAGAAAGACAAGAGAAGTGGAACAACGGCAATACATATGCAAACCTAATAAGCATAAGCCTACCTGTACCTAAAGAAGAGGAGCAGGTAATTTGCAGTCCAAACCGCAGTTTTTACGCCGCTGTTTCGATCATCTGGGCAACGCATCTTGCTCGAGACATAATATCAGCTCTTGTTTTAGGTATCCGTACTATTCCTTCATGTCATTCCGCAGCTTCCTTCGCCATCCCACGACCCCTGGATTCCCGCCTTTCCCCCTTGGTACAAAAAGTCGTATTCGGGGGCACCAGCCAGCTCATACTTACATGTACTTTTTTTTTTTTATTTATTTTTTATTTAAAAAAAAAAAACCACACTAGGGGCTATTCCCTACCAGGTACCATAGTACTTTGCAGCACCATACTGCGTAGCACCGACTCAAGTTTCGATGCTGAAGTCACCTCGCATTCACTGCATCTGGTGACGTAACAATGCTCTCTGCTTGCTACCTACCTTGCTTCATACATATCCGCAAATACAGACACCGGATGCCCGCTTAATTGGGCTGCCTCACAGGCTCATCCACTCTGACCGGGAAACGAGCGAGGTACCTCTCATTCAGTGGTCTCTCCTACCGCGTGTGACGTACCCCCTTCGCAGACCCGCCAATTCCATCTCACTACAAGGCAAGGCCGGAGAAACAAGCAACCAGACCAGCCTTTTGTCGCATCTCCACTCGCTTTTTGCACTTTTCTTTTCGTCCCATGCCTGCCGTATCTAATCCTAATCCTAAACTTTCCTGTCCTTTGCACGAACTTGGTTTTCGTTGCCCTACGGATTCCCATCTATCCCCCCTCATCGCCGTCGGCACTCTTCCAGTCTATGGAAAAGACGTATTGGCCAGCCATTTAGCGCGGTAGCGTAGTCTCTCGTCCCTTTTGGCTGCTGCTTCATCCGCTCGTTACCCGATTCTCCACTGCCGCCACGTCGAAGCACGCCACGCCACGCCCACCGCCGCTACCTTTTGCATCCCCCCGTCGCAGGTTGGGGAAAAAAGGGCCAGGGAAAAAAACAAGAGCACAGCTAGACGAAAGGGAAAAAGGAACGCCTGCTTTTAACTCTGGACCTATCATCCCCATTTCACGACACAAAACCCCAAACGCTGCCAGCTACAGCCACGGCGTCCTATTGTCAAATCCCCACGCCTCTTTAAGGGCCGCCGAGGACGCCGCCTCCCTCCTACCCGCTCGTCCTGTCCTGTCAAGGCGTCACGCTCCTTATCCCGTTAGCCTCAATCTCGCTCGCTTCCACCGAACCAAAAGTACTTGCTGCATGCCTGTGCTCCCGGCTTAGATTCGACGCCACCGCATTACCTACCTGATACGATACCCTTCACGTCGACCGAGTGTGCATCACAGCCTGGTCACTCCAGCTATTACCGAATCGGAACCTGATCTGTCTATCCCACTCCCAACTTCACACGATCGGCGGCCCAGCCCCCCGGCCTGTTCGGCAACCCCAGATACAGACTTGCTTCCTGCTGCCAATAGTTCGTCGACAACGCAGGCTAGGGGACCAGAGTGGTCAATCGGCAACGCGCCACAAAGCGAGGAGACGATCAAAAAGGCAGGGGGTACCTGTACCTCTTCGTGCAGCAGCCTCGAAACTGGACTGCTTCCGCTAAACCTTGTTTGGGCTTCGAGAATGGGGCCCATGCCTCCCCGACTCAAGATCCTGTCAGGTATGCTCATCCCACTGCCCTAGTTATTGTGTAAACGCATTTTTTCTGCGTTGTTCTGCGCTGTCGCTCTCGAAGCTACTTTCGCCCTACACTCGAGTTCTGCGCCTCTGCATCTTGTCTATAAACCTTCTTGTCGCCTTACACACACCCCCGACCTCCGCCCTACTACCATCACTCATCAGGACCCTCTTTTTTTTTTGTTACAATTCCTCGGCCAAGGGGGGGGGATCTGCTGCATATGCCTCGGCCATTGGCACCTCAGTCATGGAAGAAGACTATGAACTAATGAATATTCTCGCAGTTGGTGGGAATGCCGTTTCCGCTTTCTTGTCATGGAGATTGCAAGCGACCAATGCTTGCGATGTCACTCTAGTGTGGAAGACCGGATTCGAACATGTGTCGCAATACGGGATATCGTTCAAGTTTGTTGCCCCACGCCCTCCTCTCGCCTTTGGGAAGGTGGTTGGCTAACAATGCTTGTCTACAGGTCGCCCGCCTACGGCAACGAGCGCTTCAAGCCTCGGCATGGTATGTTGTCTTCTTTGGATTGCTCTGCCATGTGTCTATGCTGATCTGTTGGGACATTATAGTCGTCCGGGCGCCAGAAGATGCGGCAACCCGCAAAGAGGGTGCATTTGACTATGTCATCCTCTCGATAAAAGCCCTCCCAGATATCTACGACCTCGCTTCGGTGATCGACTCCGTCGTTACTCCCCAACACACTTGCATCCTTATTAATACCACCCATTCGCTTGGCCTCGAGTCCGCCATCGAGGAACGCTTTCCGACCAATGTCGTCCTTTCACTCGTCTGCGGCGCCGAAATCATTCAACTGGGCGGGAGCGAATTCGAACACAAGGGGTCAACCGAGATGTGGGTTGGGCCGGCGAACAAGAACGCGAACATCCCGGCCACGATACAGGAAGATATGGCACAGGCTTTGGCTATGACCCTTAGCACCGGCCAGGTCGACTGCAAGGTCTCGAGCAATATTCGGCAGCAGCAATACGAGCGAGTAATTGGGTATGCATAGTGTCTTGTGGTGCCGTCTGTATTCTGGACCTGCTAACCCCCTTCTAGCCCAATCGCATTCCACCCCGTCAGCGTGGTCTTCGAAACTCCCCACATTCCTGCTCTTCTTGAGAAGATTGGAGTGCGATCACTCATATCTGACATATTAGATGAATTACTCGCATTGGCTGTAGCACAGGGCTGCAAGTTTCCGCCGGATTTCAAGCAGAAGACCATTGACGACATGTCAAAGTCACCCGAGAGCATAATGTGGCAAGACTACATCGCTAGGCGCCCTATGGAGGTCGAGACGTACCTGGGTTCCCCCATACGGTTATCCCAGGAGACCGGCGTTCGTCTGCCACGGATCGAGACCCTTTACGCGGTTCTGCACAATCTGAACGTCACCAACCGCCAGAAGCCCAAGATCGAGGCCGCTGCGCCGCCGCCAACGGGTTCGCCGAACCCCGGTGCTCCCCCCCTCCCGAGAATGTCCTCTCAGGGACCCATGAGACCCATGTCGAACGGTATGGTTAATGGCAACGGCGTGCCACCTCCGCGCTCGCGACCTAGAGGCCCGTCGATGGGACCTCCTCCCCCCGGAATGCGCCGTGGCCCCCCATCGATGAACGGGTTCCCTACAAACGGCTATGGTCGCCCCCCGATGAATGGCGGGCTGCCCAATGGATACGCGGGATCCCGCCAACCTTCGAGACGCGGCTCAATGGAAGGGGCGGACTTGGAAGAATTCAGCCACCTGGTTCTCTATGACGACATCCCCGAGGGTGGCGAGGCCGACTACGCCCCACTACCGCAGGATATGGCACTGAGGGAACGCGAATTTCAGCTGAGGCAAAAAGAACTGGCATTGCGGGAGCAAGAGATGAGGCTGAGACGTGGACCTCTCGGTCCCGGTCCCGGTCCCCGGAGGGGGCCCCCTCCCGCCCGCAGCGGTGGCGGCGCTCTGTACGATGACGAGGATGATGAAGACGATTTTGTCGACCCGACCTCGACGCCACCCGCAGCTGTAATCGACCCCGACACTTTCGACATGATGAGTGTCACCTCGCGGAAGAACCGCAAAGTCCCGAGCGCATCTCAGTTCCGCAAGAATCCGGAATACGACTCCCGCTCATCCCGAGGCAGCAGGTTTCGGCCGAGCTTTGGAAGGAACCGATCCAGCCAGGTCATGAGCCAAGTTCCCGGCCTGCACGACAACATCATGGACGATCCCCTCATGTCCTACTCTTCAAACCGATATGCCAACGTGGACCGGGGCCAAATGCACGCAGACTCGAGGGCCAACTCACTGACGTCGGTGCGGCTAGACGAGCTACAGTACAACCAAGGCCCGCCCTCCATGGGCATGAATGGGCCGTTCCCGAGGCGGTCGAGTCAATCCCCGGGGAATCCATACAGTCCGTCGGTCCGCGGGATGGGGAATGGGCGGCCTTCGCCCCCAGACGGATACCCGGGACCCCAGATGAATGGGCGGCCGTCACCCCCTGACGGAATGCGGCAGCCTGTTCCGCGATATCCTCCCGGTCACGGCAATGCTGTCGCGCCGCAACAGGTCGAACAACACGCTGGGGTGAGCGCCCTCCAACCTCCAAAGGCAAAAAATGTGCGAAGTCTGACCGGTAGTGCGAGCGCCAGCGCGGGCAGTGGTGAATCCAACCATATCGATTCGGAACCATCAGCGCATAGCAGCCAAAGCAGCCTCAGTCCTCGCCATCATCCTGTTTGAGTGCGAGCAGCGCCTTGGAAGAATGACATCCCTCCATCCCTGACTCGACCAACCCCTAATCAATCAGGGGGCACGGAGCAAACCTGACAGCCAAAGCAACAAGCTGTCCTGTCGAGCCTGTGAGCTGCTAGCCGTATTTCGATCGACGTCCTATCACCGTCTCACGGGCAGATCACATCCCACATTTCTTAAATTTCCTCTACGGACTCTCATCACGCGATAATTGGTGCCTATTGGGGAATATTGGCATCGCTGCTGGACTCTCGGGAGCCAGGGAGTCAAAAAAAGGGTTTTCGAAACACATGCATCACACACAGGGCTTAGAAAGAGATTCCTTTGGTTATTCTTTCAACATGGCGTAACACATAATTTTAGTAACTCTTGACACAAGCGAAGGGGCTCGGTACATAGGTGGTCTCTTTTGTGCGGCCAACATCACGTCCCTTTTTTCTTTTATTTATCTTCTGGTAATTCTGCATTGGGGACACGAGGAAACCGCGAGCCTTGTCGGCATAGCAAATAATCGAACACCTCTGCTATACGATTATCTCGGCATCTGCTTGGAAAAAACTGAGCCCCTTGGCGTTCGTCAGTCCCCAGTCTCCAGTCCCCAAACATCCTATGTGCTGTGGCTTGCACCTCCCACCGCGAGAGAAGATTTCGAGCTTGGGTGATGGAAGCCAAGATTTGGATGGATTTGAATGGGACTTGGGGTGGGCGTGGTGCAGGTTTTGGAGCATTGCAGCAGTCTGTATATCATCTTGGCCCTGTCTATGTCTTTGCCCATGCGTGTGTTTTCATTTTCCTTTATTCTCCATTTCCTTTTTTTCTTCTCTCCCCATTTTCTGGTTCTCCTAGTGTTTTACGTACCGACTGATTGTCAGAAGGCGAAGGAGAAGGGGAGAAAAGGGCGCATTCATCTTTCCAAACGGCCGGTAGGGGGGGTGTTGATGTTGTTGGAACTTAGCTGAGCAGGAAGGATGAAACGAGTCTTTTTTCTTTCTTCATCATAATTTAGATATGGGCCCTTCCCTTCCAACGGCGAAGAGCGAGGTCCGGCAAAGGCAGAAAAGCAAACGGAAAGGCAAAGGCAAGGCTGGGCTGGGCTGGGCTGGTTAGATTGGTTGGCAATAAGACAGGTCCATACAGATCACGAATGTTGAGACATAATAGGGCATTGCGAAGTAGCAATGCTGGGACGAACTCGCCCTCTTTTCCCGGCCGATCTTGCTTCTGTGACTCGTGCTTCCTGAGGCTTTTGGCGATGGCTTGGAGATCTTCATGGCTCGGCAGTGTCGTATGTCTTTACAGGTAGATTTGGATGTCAGAAAAGCAGAGCTCGAGCCTGTATGTCGGGATCTGGGTCTGTGGGCACGGCACCTACGCACGGACCGGATCGCGAAAATGGGTCAGACCACACCTTCCTTCCAGGTTCCTTGCCGAGCCCCGACACGGAATCCAACTTCGCCGGCCCCTTGACCGTTACACGTAACATTGGCTAGTACGTACCGATACCAGCGTCGCACTGGTTTAGGGTATTTCCATACGGTGCTGCAGGAATTGGATGGACAGTTTGGCAGCCACATCCATCCAGCTTCAAGGACCGCGCATCAACACGGCCCCCGCCATCTTCCCCCGCGTCCTCAGCTCGGCGCCGGCCCCTTCAGGCATCAACAGAAACTGCAGCCGAAAGCCAAGGCCCCTCTCGCAGTTGTCCCAGCTGTTTCTGTATGCTCCGTGCGCTACAAAGACATCGCCGCGCAACCCTGGCCCGGTGAGGTTTGTCTTCGCGCAGCAAACACGGGCGCAAGATCCCGGAAATCCCAGATATCAACAATGAATTCCACAAACACCCACACAACAGCGCGCCATTCCATGGCGACATCTGGTAGTGCTGTCAAGGCGCGCCAGCTGGCAAGTACTCACTCATTCTGATTATTATTTTTATTATTTCGGCTAGCCATTTTCTTGGTCTCATTTTCCGGTGCCTATGGCGTTGATTGGTGGCGGTGGTGCATGGTGCATATACATATACATACATATACACAAGAGCCCGGCTTTAGCTAACCATAACCTCGTCTTTCCCGGTCATAGACACATCTCCATTCCCAGCTCGCGCAACTGTCGGCCAACCTCGCCGACACAGAGAACCTCCTGCGGATGACTAGCGTGCAGGCCGAGTGCATGCGCGGCCTGGGGAGTTGGCATGGCGGATTGTGAGTTTGCCATCTCCCCCCGCCTCCCATCCCTTCTTCCTCCTCTTCTAGGACTTCCCCCATCCTTGGGTACTACCCGTGGTGACCTTGGGGTTCTGCATGGTAGCTCTCTACCGGGGGGCGGCTCCGATAGGAGGTAGCCGTCTGCAGAGTCCCCGAGGGGTATGCCAGGTTGAAGTGATAGATCGGCTGATAGTTGTCCACTCCAGGTTCATGGCCGCGAGTAAGGTCCTTGGCGAGGAGTCTGTCAAGGAGCAGACGCAGCAGCCGGGCAACGGTGGACAGAAGTGACGGTATGCAGAGGAGTGGTCGGAAAGTTCATCCGAGGGGTATCTGGGATATGCAGGGCAGGGCTCGCGTGCAAGGCGCACAAGTGCCTTCCAGTCTGTATGGCTGGGCGCAAGGGTTGTAAAGTGGTGCCAAATCCGTGGTTGATTATGTCCGTTATGATAAAGTTTTCGTAAGACGTGAGACGTGGAACATAGCGACACGGCGTCGAGAGTGGTGCGTCGGAGTCGGGAGGCCGTAGCGACAGCAGGAAGTCCTGGCGAGAGGCTTGCCGCAATTCATTGATACCCTTAATTAACCTCCTGGTCTAAGCGAAGAGCTTCGCGGCCGTTCCCGACAGCTCGTACTCTTCCCTAGGGCCTGATTTCGACTGCTAGCCAACGGACGACTGTGGCAATCAGCCAGCAAAGATGTCTATTCCAGACTGGCGCCAGAGCTTCCTCTCGCTCGTAGATTCCTGGGTTGGTCTCGGCAGCCTGCAGCAGCGACATAGAGCGAGGCGTGATCTGCTCTGGCTGATTTTTAGAATCAGCTCTCGTCGCCTCCCGACCCAGCTCGCAATCAACGAAAGGCGGTAGAGAATGAATAATCTACTCAATCCTTCTTGCCCTGCTCGTCCGTGCTCCCCGCTCCCCGTAGAGATTTCCTTTTAGATCTCGGTGAGTTGACTGGGTACCTTTTCTCCCTCCCACACGTTTTGCACTTCCGCACAAGGATATCTGCCCACGGCTTCTTCCCGCCTTTGCTTTTGTTCTCGACAACCGAGGTGCAGGACTGCCCTTCGATTTGCACCGTATCGCAATACTTGCAAACAGATTGCTTCAGAGCAGGGCTCAGGCGTATCCTTGTCTTCAAGGAGACAGAACGAAGATCAGTAGCCAGCCGTCGAGCCATGCCCGCCAGCGGTGTATGAGGCTTCTCATGGCCCGGTATAGGTTCGGCGGAGCTAAAATCTTCCGATGGCTGCTTGGGAAGGGCCAGTTGTGTGGCAGCTTGATGGAGGAAAGAAATACGCGAGTAGAGAGGGCGATTTTGCACGCCGACTCCCTGTTTCCCTTTTGCCATGTCCAGGTCCACCTGCTCGGATGGGATGATGCTTTCCAACTATTTGTGGTTCAGAAAGCTACCATATAAATAGGTAGGTAGGTACCTAGTTGAATATTGCAGAAGTTCCGAAAATGAGGAAGGCATGTAGGGCAGCCTTGTGGCCCGTGCATATAACCAAGCTTCACTGCTAGGCCCTAATAGGCTAGCGCTAGTCGAGGCGCAGTCCCGCCTCAGGTTATCAACCTTGTTATTTGCTCCTTCCCCCATCCTCCCGGAATTTTCAACCTCCATCATAATCAGCTCAGCGCGCCAATATTTGATCCTCAGCAGTCTTGCCGAGTATCAACGTTCGACTTCCCAAGGCGTGAAATAACCTTTTCGATCCACGATTGTATTGTTTCCATCGAGACACATATTCGTTACGCGCGTACTGTCGCACATCCGCTCAGCTCTTCGCCTCGTCCTCCCTTCCATCAACACCTGATCTCACGCGTCTCCATCTCGACCACCTGCCAAGATGTCTGCCGAAGACGAACTCATCGACTACTCCGACGACGAGCTCAACACCAACGAGGCCGCCGCTCCCGCCGCGGGTGCCAAGGAAGGTGATCTTGCTGGTGCCGGCAACGGTGTCGATAAGAAAGGCAGCTATGTCGGCATTCACTCGACTGGATTCCGGGATTTCCTCTTGAAGCCAGAACTTCTCCGCGCCATTGCCGATTGCGGCTTCGAACATCCCTCGGAGGGTCAGTCTAGATAATCTCATCCCCCAGCTCATCGTTGCCCCTCCTCCATCTCATGGGTCCGTCCATCGCGCAAGCAAGCCTACAAAGAAGCCTCGCAAGGAGAAGTGCGAACACGCAAAGAAATGTTTTTTGGCGATATCACTTTATGGCGTCCCGGGTTGGGGGACCGTCATAGTCGTCTCAAATCGGCGATGCTCTCGATCTGTGTCAAACCGGCCGCCTTTGGCATTATCGCACGACAGCAGCGCGTCTCCGAGGTAGATATCTTCCACAAGATTGTCCTTAGATTCGCCTGCTCGTCGGGAAGTGGCGCAATATCGTCACCTTCATGTTCTAAGCACCTGTCGAGAATCACTGGTCATGATGCTCGGACTGGCTGTTTTCTACAACACTCGGATGATCCTTGACCCCTCGGGCATGGTGACTTGAGTGGGCACCCCGGTTTCCGCTTGTTGTGGCCGGTCGACGGCACTCGTGGTCTTACCTTGGCCGCGTATGACGGGCGTACTTTTTGGGCGTTTCTGTGTTCGAACGCAGGCTGACGAGGGCTTTTGCTGCGACGATGGATGGACCCGCTCCCGACGGCCCTCTTCATCCTCCGTTCCGTTCCGTTTTTCGTGGCCCATTCTAACTCGCGATCCTCGAATACAGTTCAGCAGACATGCATTCCCCAAGCCATGCTCGGCGGTGACATCATCTGCCAGGCCAAATCTGGTCTGGGTAAAACTGCTGTCTTCGTCCTCACCACTCTCCAGCAAGTCGAGCCCGTTGCTGGCGAGTGCTCTGTTCTGGTCATGTGCCACACTCGTGAGCTGGCTTTCCAGATCCGCAACGAGTACAACCGGTTCAGCAAGTACATGCCCGACATCAAGACCGGAGTCTTCTACGGCGGCACCCCCATCCAGAAGGATGCCGAGATCCTCAAGAACAAGGAGACCCACCCGCACATCATCGTCGGCACCCCGGGTCGCCTGAATGCCCTGGTCCGTGACAAGAACCTCCGTCTTGGCAGTGTTCGCATCTTCGTGCTCGATGAGTGCGATAAGATGCTCGACCAGATTGGTATGTAAAATGAAGACGGAAGGCCCCCTATCACTGAAAATCTGGGCTTTATAGCTGACCCAACCTAGACATGCGTCGGGACGTGCAGGAGATTTTCCGTGCTACTCCCCAGCAGAAGCAGGTGATGATGTTTTCGGCAACTCTGTCGGACGAGATCAAGCCTATCTGCCGCAAGTTCATGCAGAACCCAACGGAGCACTACGTCGATGAGGATACCAAGTTGACTCTGCACGGCCTCCAGCAGTACTACATCCCGCTGGAGGAACGGGAGAAGAATCGTAAGCTCAACGAGCTTCTTGACGAGCTGCAGTTCAACCAGGTCATCATCTTCGTGAAGAGCACTCTCCGTGCCACCGAGTTGGACAAGCTCCTTCGGGAATGCAACTTCCCCTCTATTGCAGTGCACTCTGGTGTCAGCCAGGAGGAACGGTATGTCGATGGCTCAGGCCCTCCATGCATACGCTAGTGCCTGTGCTAACTATTTGACAGCATTCGGCGGTACAAGGAGTTCAAGGAGTTCAACAAGCGCATCTGCGTCGCCACCGACGTCTTCGGTCGTGGTATCGACATCGAGCGAATCAACTTGGCGATCAATTACGATCTGCCATCTGAGGCTGACTCCTATCTCCATCGTGTCGGTCGTGCCGGTCGTTTCGGTACCAAGGGTCTGGCCATCTCCTTTGTTACCACCGACCAGGATAAGGAGGTGTTGAAGTCCATTGAGAAGCGTTTCGAAGTCGCCCTTCCGTATGTCTCCCTCTACCCGCCACTCTGCGATGAGAATTCTTTGCTGACACTATATCTAGTGAGTTCCCCAAGGAGGGAATTGATGCCTCGACATACATGGCATCCTAAGCGCTCCATGACTCCGCGGCCTCGCGGCCTCGCGGCCTCTGCCTCCCTCTGCCTCTTCAGTTGTCTCAATACGTGCAACGGCTTGAAGGATAAAACGGAAAATCTGGGGGGTTTAAAGCTTGCGACGAACCGGATTGTAAAAACGGTCATGTAGAATTACGATGAGTGGTATTGGCGGTCCCCTGAAGTCTCTTAACGTGGAATTTTCTGGGCTGGTCGTTTGGAGGTGACTTGTGGTGTGGCCAAGAAGGGGTCTTTAGGTATGGCCGAGGATCGTTCGCTGGGTCGGCTTTTGCTCTGGGAGCGCCAGTCCCAGACGGCCGGACCATTTGCAAGTTGTAGGAGACTGGTTTTTGGGGCCCTGCTTGTTTCTTCACAGACCATATCGCGTCTCTCGGGAGTGAAGGGGTGTCGACTCATCGCCCGGGAGCGGAACAGATTCAGGAACAAAATTGACATGTGTGTTTGCTACATCTATGGCGCCACACATATTCGAATACGTGAAGCTTGGGAATAGCAAAGGGAGATGGCAGCGAGGGAGGGTACACGCAGCCTCCGCCCAGGTGACACTATTGTTGGAACAATACTTCCATTGGGCTATAGGGGTAGTGCTGGCTGGACATGAGGCTAGGTCGTCCGTGGCTATTTGGCTGTGATCGATACCGTTGGCCCTGTCGGACAACAATCCTCGTAATCGGGACGGGACGGCGCAATCAAGAGAGGTGATATCGAAGGTTCGATGTCTGGTCACTCTATCCTGGTCGGGAAGAGTTCCATTGCAAACGACACAAATACCTGGTTAATTTCGGACTCGCAGCGAGGCACGACCGTAAGAGATACTCACTCATAACTATCTTCGCCGTGGAGTGGACGTTGCTGGGCAGCAAGTCATCAGTAGACGCTCGGCTGCAGAGTTGAAGAGGACGAGGGTCCATATCAAGCAGGTAAGGGCACACAGACAGGTGACACCGCTTTCGTCGAAGCTTGCCGTGGGAGTACTGTCATGACGAACGCGAACGTGTGTTACTGCCCATTACTACACCACATATTCATTCTCGTCCCGACTTGCAGTCATCACTGGGCCCTCGACGAGGACGTGGTTACCGGCCTTCCCGGTCGTGGCTCCCATCAGTCCGGATGTGGATGTGGGAGTTTATTTTCCCTCTTGCCGGCCAGCCAGGCAGACAAGCAAAGCATATGTGACCCTCGAGCTTGCTGGTCGCGCCAGGTAGCAATGTGGCGATCAGCAGGCATGCCACTCTGACTCGACTTGGTCATATCAATACATGGCCGGTTCTTGCTTACGGTGTCGGGCTGCTTGGTTCTTCTGCTTGCCCCATACAGACTCCAGGGCTGAGCGGAATGTCTTTCGGAGCTGACCATCTCCCCCCAGACCCGTGACTATATCGTGACTTACACAATTAAGGGAAGGCGGAGCGAGAAAACGAAAGGGTCACGTCCCGGGATGACACTTTTGGCGCGACCATTATTCCTCTGGGCGGGCGACGTGTCTGCCTAGAATCCGCCACGCCGGCAATAGCCATCCATCACCCGTCGTTGCTGGGGATGGGCTCTAGTCTGTCATCCTGGCGGCTTTCGGAGAGGCTTGGGGCTTGGGAAAAGGGCTCGGGGCTTGGCCACCCCAAGTTGATCACCTTGGTCTCATCCGTCAGGGATCGTCATCATCTACATCAGTTTTTTGTTTGTCATCTACTGCGATAGATTACCTGGAGGCCGAGTTTCTCTTGGGCTGACCTTGGCGAGAACGGCAAGGGTGTGGAGAAGGCCATTGATTGTATCCTATGTCTCTCAACCACCGGACCTCGCAGAGGGGCGAGACAAGGAGGCCAGACTATCATCGAGTCACCCGGGCTGGCGGGATTACACCTTGGTAATCCAGGTACGCTCGTTCGCTGAGATGCTTACGAGTGGCATGAGCCGCAAGCCGGCAGGCTGACCTAGCCCTCCACCTGAAAAGAAAGGAAACGCCTGCCTATCTCACGCTTATTCCGGAACGAGGGGCTAGAATATTAGTAACCATCTAATGAGAGCAGGGCCAAGCCGTGCAATGCTTTTTTGCCTTTCCGAGCTCGGCAATGTCGGGGGAGAGGGAGGTTGATCTAGGCTGGCAGCCTACGGCTCGCTGACTCGGGATGGCGGAGTTGGGGTCGAGCTAAAAATGGCAAGTCTTGTTCCCCCCTGAGGCTGTAAAATCTCAGGCTGCTACCTTCGCCCTACACTAAGATGAATCGAAGCCTGGTAGCTCGAGATCGGGGCTTGCACTCTCGTTTTTCCTCTTCCGGGATGTGGTCAGGGTCAGGTTGGCGGTGCACAATTACTCATGCTTACACAGAGATACAGCACTATTATTGGACGGAAGGGTAACCATCCGAATTAGGTACATGAAAATATGTGTGTGTGTTGGATTCTGGAAGGATCCCACCAACATATTCCTGAACCAGCCTCTTGAGGAAGATTCCATCTCTTTCTACTTTTTACGAGATCGATGTTGCGTAGAATTGAAGGTTTGCGTCACCGTCAGTATCCCGACGCCGTGTACGCGGTATGATTGTATTGTGCAGTACCAAGGGATGATTTTCTGCGAACCACTTTCGGTCGTCGTCGACTCCGAATCACCGCACTTCTGGTCATGCATGCTTTTTCATGCTGTCCTGGATCATAACTGGTCTGAGCTGTGGCAACTTGGAACCATGGGGCAGTCTAATTTTCCATGTTACTGCCCTTTGTTCTTCCTCGATCCTGATTCGGCGCGCTATGGTCCATGGACGAGGCTCAGGAGATCGCGGGTTGAGTCATCGTCATCAGTGGGCCGTCATGTCCGGTTGATTGGCTAAACTCAACACCTGAGCTGGAGGCGACATCCCTGCCCCATTCGACCATTCGACTCATTCGAACCCCCTCGATGGAGGGTCGCTTGAAAGCCGTCGAGATGCGAGCTCGGCGGTTCGTCAAGGGAGCCCAGACACGTACACCAACAAGTGAAACACGGCGGTTCTGCCTCGGGAGTTACCATGTACTCGCATCGATCCATCGTGGTCGAAAACAAACGTATTCGTTGCCACGTATTTTAAATCGGCGAGGCAGGCCACCAAGGCCACCCACCAGGCCGGCAGCAGCCTAGATTGGGGGGCCTTCATCGCCTGGGAAACCGGCAGCTGTGTGCTACAGAGGTCATACCCAACTCTAGTCTCCACCTGTCCGTCTCTGCCGGCGAGTCGGTGATTTTTACGCATCTCCAGAGAGGCGGATAAACGCATCCCAAATATCTTATTCGTTACCTATAATCTGAAGGGAGTGCTAGTGATGGGCTTCGCGAAGATTCTGGCTCGCCGAGGGTACAATGAAAGGGAGCGAGGGAACGATCACAACCTGACGAGATGATTGCCGGCCCGATGGTACAAAGTACATACTTTAGGTTACACGTCGGACTGTATGGTGGGCGCTAGAGTCCAGTACATGAAGATTCAGGAAAATGTGTCGCTGCCTGAGGCAGAAACGCCGCCAGGAGAGTGAGGGGTTCAGTAACTTCCGTCTCGTTCGACTGCCATATTATCATCATCTATCATACCAAGCACGCATGCTAGTGTAAAAAGAGACTGGTTGCCTGTGTTGACCACGATGTTGTACGGAATAGCAGATTTCACATTAACACGCAGGATGGCAGTGTCCGTGGTACTACTACAAGGAACTGGCTGATCCAGATGGCTGTGGCGCCACATTTTGGGTGCCTGTTCCCTGGGTGACACCGAGGTGATCGACGGTGAGGTGTATCATGATCAAATACCTAAGTAACCACCAGTCAGCGTAGGAGGATAGGGGCACCTTCACGATGTGTACGGAGTACTGCGTAAGGCACTGACTGTCTCAAAGAGGCATTCTCTTTTTACGGTCATCCCTCCACTCCAACTGGGTCAAATTAGCCCTACACCACACTCGAGATGGCAACAGGGCCACCCTAACAAGCGATGATTGGTTCCGTTTCGAATCCGGAAAGCTAGATGCACCATGTCTTCGTTGCTTGGACGCAGGTAAGGCTGGCTGTGCCTACGATTGAAAGAGAAGTGCTGCTACGACAAATTGGCTTCTCCAGTGAGGTTGAGACATTGAGCAAGACGCGCCACAGCCCAGCTGGCCCGCCTTTCTATCCGTACAATAACAGCCGTACTTTGGTACTATGGCAAAAAGGCTGGCAGTGCTGACTAGGTAGAGCCTTGACCAACTGTCTCAGAAATTTACACGGGGCGTCACACGTCAATTTAAGCCCAAGTGCGTCGCTTTATGGACCCGATTCGGACACTGAAAACGGGCTCGAGAATGAATCACTCCCAGGTAACTGTTGGTGGCGATTCTAGCGTCGCTGTGGCTCAGGACTCATGAGGAGGCGGCTGACTGTTCGGGGTTGGGGACCCCTGTCTGTTAAGCGGTGTTCACTCTTCAGGTATGTACCACTCACCCAGCCGGCTTGTACAGCCCCCCGTGAGTTGGGAGGTCGCCCCCTCTTCCTGCAAAGATTCAACGTCAGGAGTTCACAAGTGCCTTCCTAGTCGAGCTAACCAACTCTCGGGTTGAGACACCAAGGTAGGTTCTGGCAACTGCCTGCCTGCCTGCCTCCCTGCCCGTCTGCCTTTCCTTTCTGTAGATACGGATGTACTCGGAAAGAATGGGAAGAGGTGGATGGACCCGGAGTAGGTACTAGGAGGTACACGCAAAGGAGGCTAAACCCGATTTGCTGGTGGTGCTGTGTTGTTAGAATGACCTGGCCACACAGGTCGATGGACACTGGGTGGCCATATTTTGTCCCCGCCGCCTTGCAGACGAGCAGCCAATCAATGGGATGCCAATTCCACACACCCCAGCAGCCGAAGCCCGCTCATCGCGCAATTGAAACCGCTGTGTGTGTGCAAGCCCCATGTCGAGTTTGTCTGGGCAGACCATGCTGGCTGCTGCAGGCTGTTTTGGCAGCTCCCGGTTGTTCCTCCACTCGAGGAGTGTCCACCAACTCTGGAGATCCCCATCCGGAAACTCTGTCCCATTCAAAACTGGCGGCATCCTCGAGACCTTGCCTCCACTCCCCTCCTCCTTCCCCCCTCATCGAGCAGAGCAGCAGCCATGTTCGGTTACAAGGTCTAAGAGGATAGCGACTCATTGCAGTCTGCTTGAGAGATCTGTGTATTACTTCTCTTTGCATCTCTTGGTTCTCCATTTTCTCTTGCCACTTTTTCCATTTTCCATTTCCATACATACCCATTTCCTATCCGACCAATTTCTTTCCTCTCTAATGACCGTTCCCCTGTTTGCTTAGCAAATTTCCTCTCGCCGTCGCGCTGCATTCACTTGCACTTGCGACAAAGGAAAACCGCCTACCCAGCAGAACAGCCTACCATCCCAGCAAAACCCACCCTTGCCTCTCTTCTCTCGTGCCGACAGATTCCGTCCATTGCGCCAAAAACCAACAACAGGGAAAAGGGAAAATAAAAAGTGCCACAGCTCAAAGACTGAAGCCTGAAAGGTGATTCAGAGCTCGAATTGTCACTTGCCACGCCTAAGGACCCATTTCCAGGCTTCCGCCCCAGATTATAGGTGACACACCACTACCGGCCAAAATTGCCAGTTGGAGCCACCTGGCCTAGCGCCAATAAATCAGTCACGTCCACCCTCGCCACTCTTATCAACGGAAAAGAGTCATCGAGGCCAACCACCTTGCGTGCCACCGTGCCACCTGCTCCTGTTAAGGCCAGCTGTGCGCCTACCGCGACGTTGGTTTCGCCCCTGATCTGAAGACAGGCGAGAAAGAGTCACTCCACCACTCACCTGGTCGTCGCCTCAACGTCGTTCCTTTTTCACATAAAGAGGCTCCAACCTCCAGCCACACACCTCACCTGTTGTACCTGCATATTTCCACCACCTCCGACTCAGGAACCACACCTCAACCTCCGACCACAACCCGTGCCTGTCTTTCCTCCTCCATGGTAGACGTCTAACTACCATATCCCACCCTCCCGTCCCACTCTCGAGACGAAAGTGCCACACAATGCCTCTTGCGAGCACTGTTTCTACTCCAGTCGCCGTCCCTGCTCTGTCTACCGGTCTGATCATTTGTGGAAAGTTGGTTCTAGACATCCTAGTTTAGGCCCTTCGACGACCTCACTCGGCATCTGCAGCTTTGCGACCAGCCTATATGGTTTGTCGCGAAGTTTCACTTTTCGAAAAAGGTTTACCACTACCTGTTCAGTACTCCACGGTATAATCGGTTTGACACTGCTTGACGGCGACTGGAGGTAGCTTTTTTGGAGAGACCTCTGTCCCCCTCATAACCCAAGATGAAGTGCGACGAAGTGAATTCGCCTGCCTTCATCGACCTTACCCTCCACAATGCGCCATACAGCCCCTCACTAGCTACTTCGGCATCGGTTTCCTCGACCTCGGTCTGGTCCGATGCTTCGTCTCAGAACTCCGACGACACATCCATTTCTGCCCCCACTTCCGACTCCGACTCCGACTCGTGCGATCCCTACAGTCTCTCGAGGCAGAATAACCCTTCGCAAACCTCAACCTTGTCGGTTGAGCTCACCAACACATGGGCAAAACCGCATCTGCAGCCTCAGGTGGAAGTCCCACCCGAGCTGCGACAGAATCCCCGACGGACCTCGACCTCGCGCGCAGGCTGCCCTCCTTCCTTGGTCAGGCAGTGCGATCGCAAGGTCAACTTCGTCGACAACCTCGTTGGTAAGATTACGACTCAGATCCGATCCCCCAGTCCCCGCGCTCAACCTTCAATCCAGATTCGTCGACTCAGATCGTAGAGGCGGTTTGGCCTACCTCCTCGGTGGTTTGCCGCAATGAGAATGGGAACAGCGGCGTTTTGCCGCTTCGAACCTTCATCCAAGAAACGTTGCGTCGATCGCGCACCAGCTACTCTACTCTGCAAGTTGCGCTCTATTACCTCGTACTGATCAAGTCTCACGTTCCGAACCACGACTTCACCATGGAGCAACTAGAAGACAGCCATGCGAGCCGAGCGCTGCAATGCGGCCGCCGGATGTTCCTGGCTGCGCTCATCCTGGCCTCCAAGTATCTACAGGACCGGAACTACTCGGCGCGCGCCTGGAGCAAGATCTCGGGCCTCAATACACAGGAGATCAACCAGAACGAGATGGCCTTTGTCACGGCCGTGAACTGGAAGCTCCACATCACCGACGAGGTATACAACCGCTGGACCGATTGCGTCATGAAGCACACGCCGTCGCTGCCGCCGTCCCCGGGGGGCAGTGCCCAGCAGCGCGTGTTTGAGCGCCAGTGTGAAGATTTCAAGACCATCATCTTGAACCTCACCCCGGAGCTTGATAACTTGGACGACATCCTCCCTGGATCTCCTTCCAAATGTCGGTCCCAGCATGTTCCAGCCACGTCCCCGAGATCGCTCTACACTCCTACCCAGGAACGGAACTGTCCTGGGGCCTTCGGCGGTGGTCTTGCAACACCAGCGCAGAAGGCGTTCGGCATGCCCGCCGTTATGGAACCCACGCCGGCCTCTGTATATATTCCCGGCCGGCTGGCTCCAGCATTGGGGCTTCTGCCAACACCCCGATTAACCCCTCAGCCGAGCGGATTCAGCACTCCTGCAGCGAGTGCCGCATCTCATCTGCTAGGAAAGACATCCTCCATGTCCCTCGCCATGGCACAGGTAAATACATCTTCTACCGCCCAGTCTCTCGATCGGTGGCCCGTTTCGACCACGTCCCCCCAGAGCTACTTTGCAACTCGCCGCTCGTCACTCGCCAACACTGTGTCGACTGCGTCTTCCCCCGAGTCGATGGTCTCGGATTCGTCCCGGACCTCACGCTCTTCCTCAATCTCGTCAGCTTCGTCATTGGTCAGCGCGCCCTCCACCAAGTTGGATGTTCAGGCGCGATGCCGTTACGCGAAGCTGTATAGCGAGAGGATGAGCCTGAGACCGACCATCGCTTCGGTCCCCGAGGATTATGATGAGAATCGGATCACGGCATCGCCAGAATCTTACACCGGCCCGGTTGGTAAGGATCTGTGCGACCTGTCGATCGAGACTCCTCTGGCGCGACAAGAATACGACGTGGACGACGTTGCTCGGGACTCTGTAAACGATGCCGCTCGGGCTCTGCACGAGCTGCAAAACTACAGACACGGCGCAATTCTCCCGACCTCGGCACCAGTCAAGGCGGGCTCCAAACGAAGCCGGACGGCGTCGATTGACAACCCGCTCCAGGGCGAAGTCCGCGAGATGTTGGCCGGAAGATACGCTGCTGGCGACGCTGCTTGGTCCGATACGTTGGTCCGCCCACAGTACCCATCTGCGTCAGAGCAGGTGCCGATCCACGCGACCCTCCAGGGCGGGCGCAAGCGAGTTTGCTGCTCAACGGAGGCAGTGGATCGCTTTGCCATGTCGTCTCTGCACCCCGGCATGGGAGGCTTTGGAGGACCTGGCATGTGGGGAGGGATCCTCAATTAATCAGCCACCTAACTACCTACCCAAGCGGTGATCATCGGGTCGCTCCACTAGCGATCCGGTGTACGTCGACCCTCTTGTGACAATACTTCACCTTTTCCTTTGTCAAACAGGCAAGGCAGGAGCGGGGGGGGGCCGGGCGATGGTCATTTTGAAGGGCTTTTGATACCAAAAACCTTGGAAGACATCTAGTTAGACAAATTAGATGGCGGCCAGGGGAAGCGGGAGCGAAAAGCGCGCGTCTTTTACATGCATTGTCCAGTATCTGAAATGGCATTGGGATGGATCGAATGCGACGGCGATGACTTAGCTGGGTGGCTGTTGTTTGAAGTTGTCAATGTACGATGGAGAAGATGTTGAGCAAACAATATCTGAATGGCGAGTCCCGGGGAGTGAGTACCTTGGGAAATTAATTGGAAGGGGATCAAGTAGCAGAGAAACCCAGGAACCTCTCGCTCTTGTTACCCTTCCTTGGGGGGGCGCTATTGCATCGACCGGAGTTCAATGATCCTTATCCAGACGGACCTGCCTTGGACGACTGGATTCCAGGATGGTCGACTTTACGATAGCAAAGCTACTAGCAAAATATTTACCGGCTACCAGCCTATTCAAAGAGTCGCGATCACACGGCCTTGCACTCGAGAGGTTTGATGCGATGTATCGATCAGATCACGTTACCTACCAACCTACCTAGACGTTGGTTGAACCGTTTGGCGGCGCGGCTCGCGACGCGAATCTCGATCTCGAAAGGCATGATCGCTCCCAACAGCCCTTGTCGGATTTGGAATCCCGACATCGCTGACGAGCTGGCTGCTTGGGATCTCGTGCTACTATTTCCGCTGCGCCTTGACCTTTTCCGGAACATATGGACTGTCTTTGTTTTGGCCCTTGTCCTGGGCGCCCAGTGGTGCCGCACCACCGAATGACTCACACTTGGAAGGGGGGCAAGGGGGGCTAACGGTCCTATCGCGGAGGGCAACAACGGTTTTGATTGAGCCCTCAACCATCGCCGCCTAATTCATGCGCTAATTATGAAAAAAAAATCTAGATGAACCGGAATAGGGTGTGGCCAATCTTCGATGGTGTATCATCTGTTCTCTCGACTGACAATTCCCTTGGCTCCGTTTGCCACGACGACTAGGCCCACCACACTCACGCCTCCACGCCGCATTCACGATGGTACATCCTTCGTGAATGTGGACTTGGCCCCAGCAAGAGGTTAAGCAGCCGGTACTAGGTCTCGCGAGAGACATGCTCCCGGCTCATCCCTATCTAGGCATGCGCCGTACGTGGATCCAGCAAGTCCCGAGCGTATCTACAGATGTTCATTTAAAGTAAGTTATCCACAGGCCAGGCCTAATCAACAAGGGCTCGTGCCTATAGGTGAGTGAGCCCTGAACGATGACTACTTGGTTCACGTATCAAGCGCTAGCTGAAACCGCCTCCCCCCAAATCCCGGCTCTCTTCACGGAGCTGACAGGTGAGTCTGTTCCCTCACGTGAGCAAGGCCAAGGGGATGCCCTCGCCTTTGGCGAAGTTTGCAGGAGTTCGGATGCCAGTGTGGAGTAGATCCTGCCTAACACGCACCTCCACGCCCTGCCTACGCTTTTCTGCATGGGCTGGCTCCACGGAGAGGATGTATGTCCTTCGTTCTACGCGCTGTGCCCTCTGCCGAGTCGCTCACTGGCTAGGCGGGTCACCGTCTCCCCGTCTTACCATCGCGTCGGCCTGGGCAGCTTCATTCTTTTTGCGATGTTTGATCGGAACAGATCTACCGACCGCCCGGTTGTGGGCCTGTATGGGTACGACGAGCAGGCACAAGTATCGATCACGGGGCAACCTGCCTACCTGTAGAAGGAGTATGCTGTGTTGTGCAAGGGCCTGGTCTGACGGTGCACGAGGTGAGGGGGGCGTCGAAGGATTCCGACGAAGCCGGCTGACTCCTCGCCGGCCCCCTCCCGTTGGCTTTTATCCAGAAACGTTCGAGAGCACGGAAACTTAATCCACGACGTATCCAGGTCATCACCGCCTGTCTTCGTATCTGGTTTGCAGATTGTTACTTCGGGGGCAACTTGCTCACATGTTGTTGCTTGACATTTGCCTGCCAGATGCTGGTTTGGATTCGGTGTACTCCATACAATCTCCGTGGTGCGATCAATAGGTGGGTAGATCGTCATGCCGAGTGGGGGTAAGTTGGGACTCGATGTTTCCCAAGGTAGACCATCCCGCCGCCCTATGAACCGAGTAATCCCATATATGCCTTGGGGTGAGTGCAGGAGCTTGGATACTGCGAGCCACCTCGATCGCATCATACCACGTCACATCAAAAGCATGGAGGACATGCTGCTTCGTAATCGTTTCGGTATATGCATCGCCAAAGACAAACTCCATGTACAGGTAACATCCCCATGGCCCGTTGCGCGCATCCATCAGGGACAAATGCCCAGGACGTATTCGTCGGCATAGACCTCACAGCACTCGCACCTCAACCGGCAGACTCCTGATCTTGAACCTCGTATGGACTTCCCCTCCTAGCCGTCGTCCAGCAGGCCCTGCAGAGTGGTGCTGGCTCCGCCACGCAAGAACCAGACATCTCTCTTCCGAGTCTCATGAAACAAAGTAAATGACCGCACACTTACGCATAAGTCGATCGCCGAT
The DNA here is from genome assembly GCF_030411735.1 of Phialemonium atrogriseum. Taxonomy (NCBI): domain Eukaryota; kingdom Fungi; phylum Ascomycota; class Sordariomycetes; order Cephalothecales; family Cephalothecaceae; genus Phialemonium; species Phialemonium atrogriseum. The sequence continues at coordinate 573,698 of NW_026848145.1, forward strand.
CTCTGATGTGGTGGGTGCCCGGTTCCGGAGGGGTAACCGGGGGACACATCCCGTCCTATTCCTTCCGTGGGCCGGGGAGTCACGGAGTTGCTATCAACGGCCTCGGTTTGCTGATCCCGTCCGCCTTCCACCGGTACCCTACCCTACCTGACCCGGCGGGGCGGGGATAGCCGGGACTGCACTGACGCAGCGTTGGGATTGTGATGCTCGTCTAGGGAAGAGAAGCTCCCCCGCCAGTCAGGGACAACAAGACGATAAGGCCATGCATCGTTCAAGTTCGGGGCACGTGAGTGAAGATGGTCGGGGTCCCTGGGCGGGTTGATGTGTGCGAGTTCATGGCTGGTGGTGAATGCGAGCCCGCTCTTCCTCGTCTTTCTATCGCCCAAGCGCTGGAGCTCTGGAGACGAAGTGTGAGGCAGTATCATGGTCCCCGGCGGCGTTTCCGCTTTCTCACCCCGGAGAGAACTGATAGTCAAGCTTTTTGTCCCCCCTTTCCACTCCACTCAGCGAGTCAACACCATGAGACGATGGGAAATATGCTTCGGCACCTACACCGTTGGATCGTGAATATGCTTATCCCAGTCGGCCCAGGTACTCGATTCAGCCTTGCAAAGATGTAAGGGCAGGGGACATACCTGTCAATGAAAAGGGCGCACGAGCCAGCAGCGAACTCTGATAGGCCACCCACGTCGTCTCCTGCAGATACGGGCGGAATCCGAGATTGGGCAATCGACTACGCCTGTGCTAACAGCTGGGTCGGGGTTCAGCTGTGGTGCAGATCACTCGGGGTGTTTAAAATAGAAAAAGGTATGCAAGTCAAGCAACGCGGTGTTTCCCCTATTATCTCCCCGTCCGTCCTTAAAAAAATGTATCGCGGCGCCCCGAGTGTCTGTGTCTCGGTCACGGATCACCTCTCTTCCAAACACGATGGGGTATCTTCCGATTGAGATCCGGAGTCCGCGAGGCCACATCGTCGTCGGCGGCGGCGGTAGTAATAACGACTACGACGACGACCATGACACGAGATATCTCTGGCCGATCTGGCTTTACGTCTTCATCTCCGTCTTCCTGCTCATGACATCCTTGTTCTTCTGGTCTCTGGTATTCTACTGCGTCAAAGGTGAGATATGAGAAGTCTGCTGCCACCAGCATTCCCGACGTATCACTAACTCGTCTCCTCTCCGTCCCATAGAAAACAGACGCAAGCGACAAGGCCACCCCTTCCGCCTAGGCGGCGTCATCTGGAGCGCCCTCAAGATCGCCCTGTTCCTGTGGATCCCCATCGGCATCTACAAGTGCTGCTGCGGAGGCGGCAACAGGCGACGCCAGAACGGCAACGCCGGCAGCTACGCCCGAATCGGCGAGTACCAGGGCGGCGGTGCGGGCGCGGGCGGCGCCGTCAACAGCGCGTGGTGCGGCTCCTCCACCCCCGCCCCCGCAGCAGCGGCGCCGGCCCCGTACGGCGCGGGCGGCACTGACTACGCGGCGGCGGCGGGAAAGTTCGAGCCGATAGCGTACGCGGGGGCGGCCGGCGCCGGCGTCCACCAGCACCACAACCCCATGAACGGCCCGGCACCGGCAGCGGCAACGGCATACTACGCCCCTGACACCCCCGGGCCACCGCCGCCGTCCTACACCGTGCCCGCGGCGCCGCAGGCGGGGTACTACCCTGAGACAGCATCGTCCTATCCGCCTCCGAAGCAGGCGCCGACGCCGGCTCCTACGCCCCCGGCACAGGTCACCTATACCCCTCCTCCTCCTCCGCCGCCGGCGTCGTCGTACGCTCACGCTCCCGCTCCCGCTCCCGCTCCCGTGCCCCCTTGGACGCAGGGGGCGTATATGCAGGCGACGTATGTCCCGAGCCACAGCGCCGATCCGTATTGTGGGCCGGGATCTGTATAGGCGGTTCGTGCCGGGGGCGGTGGGAGAGGTGGTGCGAGGGCGAGGGGTGTCTGGCTGGGGGTGAGGGCCGTCTTGGGTTGGGTGTTGCCTGCTTCTGGTGGCGCACGGGGTGGGATGGATGTTCCACTGCCCGTCTCTGTATCTAATTGCGATTGGGTGGTTCCGTGGCGTTTGGATTTATTTATCTGCCTAATTGTATGATCGGCGATATTATTTGCGGAGGCATAGGGAGGGTTCTTATACCCCTTGAATCGAGATGATATCCTGCCTTATCTGCCATTGCCCCTGTGGAGGCGCATTCCATGGTGTGAGATGAACGCAGGGTCAATTTACCCGTCTTCTTTCTTTCGCCACATCAGTGACTGCGACCGAGATAGCGCCCCAGATCAAACCAAAGTGTGCGCCTAGAACACTCCGACCGGATACGCAGCCGGTATGCCATCAGTATCAGGCCTAATGACCGGGACCGCAGCATAGCCCCTCGTCTCGACGCTCGCATTCGCAAACGGCGGCATCCTCCGCACGGGCACGAGTTCGCTGACGTGCCTGGCGATGTTCAGCAGCCTGTCCTCGGTCCACGGCAGGCCCAGGATCTCGAGGCCTACGGGCACGCCGGCCGGCGCCTCCGCCGATGGCGGCGACAGGCCGGCCGGGACCGTCACGACGGGGCTCCCCGTCAGGGCGGCCAGGATGCCGTTGCGCCCGCTCTGCGACGGCGAGCCGAGCCTGACCACCAGGTTCTTCTGCTCCGGGTAGACGAGGGCGTCGAGGCGGCTGGCGGCGAAGGTCGCGTGCAGCGCCGATGTCAGGTCTCGGATCCCCTGCTGCTTGAGGCGGTATCCCGCGTCGCTTGTCGAGGAGGTCAGGGCAGTGTTGATGTAGCTGTGCTGGGCGGGGATGACCAGGAACCTGCCGCTGGCGTATAGGTCTGCAAAGTCGGCCGGGCGGTCGCTGGTGATACTGGGTTCGGAGAGATAGCTATTCAGGGACTCCCGGTACTCTGAGGTTTGGACGTCAAGGGCGGCAGATATGGCGGTGGCGTTGTATATGGACTCGGTGATATTGATGACCTCTGCACCTGCAGATTCAAAGGTCGACACAATGTGGGCCAGGATGTTGTTAACGGGCGTTGTTTCCTCCGAGGCCGTGAGGTTGAAAAAGCCATTCAGAAGACCGAGGCGAAGGCCTTTGAGGCTTCCTCCGTCCAGGGCAGCCGTATAATCTTTGATCCTGATCTCAGGAGGAGCCAGGGTTGTGGCATTGTCTGCGGGATCGAGGCCGGCACTCGCCATGACGTTGAGGGCAACGGCCAGATCCTTGAGATTTCGAGCCATGCAGCCAACGGTGTCCTGGGTGTAGCTGACTGGAATGACTCCTGCCCTCGTGATTAGACCCCTTGTCGGGCGAAAGCTGAAGAGGGAGTTGGCACTGGCCGGGCTGCGCAGGCTATTGACAGTGTCTGTCCCCGTCCCGAGGATGGCGAAGTTGGCCGCGATTGCTGCCCCGGTCCCGCCACTGCTGCCTCCCGGGGTTCGAGTGAGGTCATATGGGTTAACCGTCTGTCCTCCAAGAGATGACACCGTCAAGCCCTCGAGGGCGAATTCATGAAGGTTAGCCTTCCCCAGGATGATGGCTCCCTCTTTCTTGAGAGCTTCTACCACTCGAGCATCGGTAGTCGGCCGATTGCCAGCCAGACCTAGGCATCCTCCAGTCGTGTTCATTCCAATGGCATCGAAATTGTCTTTCAGCAAGGTTGGGATGCAAAACAAGGAGCCGGTGGCATTGCCCGAGGCTATCTGAGCATCCATCTGGTCTGCGATCGAGAGCGCGTCGGGATTTAAGCTGATGACAGCATTCACTGTGGGATTGAACTCCTCAACCCTAGAAATAAACGAGGAGACTATCTCGCGGCACGAATGGAGTCCTGTGAAGAGCACATCGTGAACTCCGTCAATGGTGGCCTCTCGCACGTCAAATGAGTCGGTCGAGAGCGGGGATCCCGCCGAGACGAGCAGACTGATCAGAGCGAGGGCTTCCTTAGACCACCAGCGAAGATGCCCGAGTCCTATCATCTTCTCAGCTTTCCCAAACCGCAGCTTCAAGATCTACCCTCGGGCACGGATTGTGGATGACTCTCGAGCGATGGAAACCACCTATTGATGGGTTGGATTCGCAAAGTGGAGTCTACCCAGTTGCCGAGATCTTAATCGTTAGGACACCTGGACAACATCCCTTAAACAATTGAATGTCTTGACTAGAATCCTCACCACCATCTTTCCGAGCGATGTCTGAATGACGCCGGATTCCGGGCGCAGGGGAAACACCAAGATCTAAGGCCAGGTTGCGAGCGATGTGCCTAGAGGCAACTTCGCGGCCTCGTCCCAGTGTGGAACTGTGGATGATGTGATATAAGGATGTCGCCAGGCTCTTAGTGGAGTTTGGTCTCTATTTCTTATGTTTCGTCATTTATTCCCGGTGTTTTGCCCTGTTTGATGAAGTCAGAAGCTGTGCTAGCAAGGGGGGACCCTATGTGTCTTATTTCCCTCCTGCTTCAGTATCCCCATGTCCAGACGTGGCAGTTTCCACATATACCACCCCTAACCCAAGTTAGTTCATCGTTCTGGAACTTAAGACGTGGAGGATTGGAAGGAGAATAGCCCTGGACTGATGTTTGGCATGACGGTAAGATAATGACAATCTGTTGGGTATCTATGCCTTACATTGCTAGCCTGGTTTCTGAAAGCTGGACCCTAGGCACGACTAGATATCCTTCGCAACTCTTGGTTCTTGAGTATTGCAAAGGGACCGATTTTGGGTTGGGAAGGGAAGCACCTGCGGTCTACTTTATGATGATCTGGACCTCCCTGCCTGGTGGAGTGAGGGCAGCTACCCTGAACGCAGGTATCCGCACTCTGGCGCCATGCCGGCGTGCCGCAAATACGACGAGTAGATATCTTCAGGGAAAACTGGGAGACTAGTGGTGAGATGCGTGCTTCCGCCTTGAGGGCTCCAGGCCAGGGATAGGGCTGGCAGAGCGGTGTCTGAGGCACCCTATATCGTAACAAATACGGCCTGAAAGTGACAGACAAACTGACGGCAACCTGGCCGAGCGGTTCACATCGACGGCCCAGTAGAGTAATAGCAACTCGTCGGATTCCTATCAACTTTAAGAAAGCCGAAGATTGCGGGTGCAAGTCCCGTCTGGGTCGATATGCTCTTTTTCTTTGGTCTTCTTTTTGCCATTATTCCTATCCTTTCCCCAAGATACACACTTTGACCATGTATGCTAGGTGACTTCTGGTTCCAACTAGCCTTTTATTCTTCCTTGGGGATACCCGATACAGCGTGATATGCCTTTGTATGTCTCAAGGTATATGGGACCTGCTGTTGATTTGCACAAAATCATGGATATACTGTGTGGCCTTTTTTTTGGCCTCTTTTTCTTTGCTTTCAGTTTGACCATGAGGGATGACCTCGAAGGAGTTACCCCTGGATGCTAGCAGAATATAACGAGACATCGTCCCCTCCTAAGGGATGCACATATATCAACAGAAAATCGCATCGCGTGAATCTCTTTGTGTATCCAGGTTCCTGTACCACGTTATTCGTACAGCAACCATATGCTAAATATCCAGGGCAACTCTCCCAACATCTATCCAAAAATGCAGACAGGACAGCCCTAGACTTACAACCAACCTCCAACCATGCTTGAGTCAATAACCACATACATGCTCAATGCCCACGAGTCCAATATCATAGCTCCTTCTTCTCATCCTGAACAGGTGCGGATTTCAACTGCTCCGACGAGGCAGGCATCTTAAGCCCGAATAAGACCAGGAGGCTGACGCCCGCAATGCCCAGAGCTCCTATGCCATATGCGACTTCTCGCCCAGCCCACCAGTAAACACTCGTAAAGAGAATAGGACCAAGCCCCCTCCCGAGCTGGCCCCAACTTCTCAGCATCCCAAGCTTGCCACCGCGTTCCCCCTCATTAGCCTCAAAGCTGCTAAGGGCGTTGAGGCCAGTCACGACCGTGGCGGATGTCGTGGCTAGGCAGGCCGCGGCGACATACAGACCAGCCACAGAGGAGAGGCGTCCCAGGAGGATGAAGGCGATCATGCATGCGATGACCCCTATCCGGACGGAGAGCAGGGGAGAAAGACGGCGGGTGACGCCGCCCTGGAGGATGGACGCCACAAGGCCGACAAAGCCGAGTAATCTCCCGTTCTTCGCCGAGGTATACTCGAAGAGGTCCCAGGTCATGAAGGGCAGGGAGAATTCCATGCCAGAGAAGAAGAGCAGGAATGCCAGATGGATAAAGTTGAGCAGAATGTGCGAATTCGTCCGCACTACCTGTTTAGCCTTGGAAGGGGCCGGGTCACCCGTCTTGCGTGCCGCCTTGGTCAGGGAAGGCAGGGTCTCCGGGAGGTAGAGGTATAGATACACCGTCTCGGTCACGATGAGGAAGAGCGAGAACCCCGCGGCAGTCGCAAAGGGGTTCGTGGCGACGGTGGCGATGGAGCTCAGCCAAGCGCCCAGCGCCGGGCCGAAGGTGAAAGCGATGGAGAAGCAGACGCCGATGAGGGCCATGGTCGAGCCGCGGCTCGTTTCGTCCGATATATCGGTGGCGATGGCAGTCGCCAGCTGGACATTGCCTTCGGACAGGCCCCCGACTACGCGCGACGCGAGGAAGGTACGGAAATCGACGGCCATGACCCAGAGGAGCACGGAGAGGATGTTGCCGGCCATGCTGGCAAGAAGCGCGGTTCGGCGCCCATAACGGTCCGACAGGTGGCCGATGAATGGGGACGCGGCTGCTTGGAGAAGACTACGGCAAGGGTCAGACGGCGGGTATACCGGGGCAAGGGGGGTTTCCGTAGCACACATACGAGAAGAGGCTCCCCAACGCTCCGCCGAGCAGAACTATGTCATATCTCGAGTCGATGGGGCGCGCAAACGCAGCCTTGTAGGTATTGAGGTGGCCCAATATATTCGATAGCAGGGATGGCGACTGCTCGCCGGACGCTGTTTCGGGTGCTTCGAGGTTGCGATAGAATTCGAGTAGCCTGGGAAATAGGGGGAGGATGAAGGTAAAGGATATCTAGCGAGCAGGGATTAGTGCCATCCCAAAGGGTCTACAGAGACGGAGCCAGGAAATATGGCGGTACCCAGGACATACCAAATCCAATAGTAGAGAAACGAATATAACTTTCAACACCCTCTTCCTGGTTGTGACGTCCACGGTTGATGCCATGGTTCCGGCGCCTTTGGCCAACCTAACCTGCAACAAATTACAATGCTGACAGTTTCGTAAAACAAAGAGGATGCTGCGCTGGCTAATTTCGAGTCAAGCACAGGTGCCGTGAAGAAGAACGAAAAGAAAAGCGGTTGCAAAAGTAACTGGCAAAGAGCCAGTGTCACATCATCAAGTCAAAGCTTAAGCTGATACTTTGGGACAGCTTTCGTTTGAGGTACTGGGATACCTGCCTGAGGCAACAACCTAGAGATCCGAACCTCGAGAAATCATCGAGTAGACGTTTTTAGAGAGAGTATTGTCACAATTCGACGGACACATACAGATCACAGATCAAGACTATTTAGGATACTTGGGCTGCCCAGACATGGCCCCAGTGAGATCCTTTGGAGGCTCTGCGCCGTCACTAACTGATCGTGTTTATGTTTCGCGTGATTGGTCCACTCCCCTACCCACCGATTCCTCTGCTGTAACAGGGGCAACGCGTGTGATTAGTCAGTCGGATATTCGCATTTCACGACACTTGTCTATGTGTATCTATACGACCCCACTGCCTTGGAAATGCCATGATATGTATGGTGTATGAGCTGCATGCTCTCAGCCCTACGAACGACAGGCCATAGCATTCATGTTCGCAGACGCCCAGCTCTCTGACCTCGCGGACTATCCGCTCGCATGACTGACCACGATGCATCTACCTCCTCACTCATTTGTTCGATAAAGCCAGGAAGAAGCAAACAAGTTCACCTCGTCATCCTACCAACCCCTACGCTGCCAAGTTGCTTCACCCATAACTACCCAGGTGTCACGTTGCCAACGTCAGCTACCCTCTACTATGCAGTAAATCTCACCGACTGGAAGGAAACAGGCTCGGGACAGGCCATGGAACAGGGACTCGGATGGGCGGCCGGATCCTCTGCCAGGAATCTAGCCAGGGTCTGGCCTTCTCATCCATCATCAATCGCCATGACCCCCTGCCGTTAGCCATGGGCATTGACGAGTGACAGAGCCATAGTGACGTCGATTAAAAACACGAAAGGGCCGAGCATCGCCCAAGGGGGGGCGGCTCGCTCACTTTGGATGAGTTGCCGCAGCCGGACTAACCCAATAACACGACGGATAATTGGGATCAATTTATTTCGGCTGAGTTCCTTGTTCATTCTTCAGAAATGGACCTTTCTTTGTGCCTTTTGCTGTTTTTTTTTGCCACCCGGTCGACTCGAGTGCCTGCACAGCCAAGCGGGTGCGGTGGGTGTTTCTTGATCTCCAGGACAACCTGCCGTGGTCTTTGACATCGAAACCAGGTGTTGGGATCACAGCCCGGCGATCATCGCTTGAGTTGACGACTAGTTTTCTTGACTACCGATATTGAATATGACGCACCACCTTCGATGGGAGATCAGGAGAGAGGAGGGACCTGCCAGCTCTCTAGTGAGACTTGGGGACGGTTGCGCTACAATTTGAAAGCACAGGACTCATGCAGGAACATATCGCTCTTGGGTCATTTCTCTCTCGTGGCTGGATGCGGAGCGACCATCGATCTGGGCAACCACCGATCTGGTCCTTACGGTCGACATTGGGGCAGTGCTACAGCGTAGACTACGTCCTTCCACCCGCAATATCGCAGGCGCACCAACCAACCTCCCTACCTATTTCCTCAAAAGTGTTGCGGCAATGCAGCTAACGACGGCTGCCGCATTCGTGGCTCTCCGCAGGTACAAGTCGTATATACCATGGCTCCACAACCAATGGGTTGTGAGCGGCCGAGAATTGGTTGTGATTGCGGCCCTGTTCTTCCCCTTTAGCCGTGAATGGTTGCATGTCCAACCTGCCAGTCAGCATTTTACATTCGTCTATTCTCGGACCCCAGTTCTCGCCACTGACTCACTTGCCCTCTGATTCCAGCAGAGTTCATCTTACCATGGCAGTTCAGCCTGTGGCGTATCCCTGCTGCCCAGTGGCTTGCGAAGCGTCCTGTTGCATGACGCACCCCTGTCACCAGGACGTCCTCAAAAGGCGCGCCTCCCCCTTGACCTCGAAGATCTTTCTCTCGTCTTCTCTTCAGTGTCTCCTGATACCAGTCCACTCGTTCTTCTGACTCTTCCGCAATTCCACACTCCCATCCGCAACTATCCGACCCGGCTTAACTTACGCCTTACCTAACGAACCGTCATCAAGATGAAGCTCTCCGCTGCCGCCCTTCTTGCCATCGTGGCCGCTGTCATGGCCGATGAGGATAACTGGACCTTCTCGCCGCCGTCGCCGGTAAGTGACCACAGAGACGAGTCTCCCACCCCAAGACGGCACACGCTAACTTTCCGTCCCCAGCCTCAGAAGTACACCACTAGCACCGTGTACAGCACGACGACCAAGACTATCATCAGCTGCCACCCCACCGTGACCTCCTGCCCGGCACACAGCACCGTTCTCACCACGGTCACCGTGCCCGTCAGGACCACGGTCTGCCCCGTGACCTCGGAGCTCCCGCCCCCGCCCGCGCAGACCTGGAGTGCGCCCCCTCCCCCGCCATCGTCGGTCAGCATCATCATTGGCTCCCCCTCCGGCTACCCGACTGCTGTCCCATCCACGGGCAGCCTCGTGCCGCCCCCGCCTCCCCCGCCTCCGGCATCCAGCGAGGCCTCCGTCCCCGCCGTCGTTGCCCCCACCCCCGTTGAGTCGTCCGTCGGCACCATCACCATCCCCAGCGGGACCAGCAGCGCCACCTTCGCCGTTGTCACTGCCGGTGCTGCCCAGAACATCCAGCGTGCTGGTGGCGCTCTCGCCGTCGTTGCCCTGGCCGCTGCCCTGATCTAGGGAAGCTGCTTTGGTTTCGGGGAACGGTGCCTGTTCAGGAGGGAGTTGCGCTTAGAAGGGTTGATTGGAGAGGAAATGGAAAGGCCGTGACTCTGCTACCTCATGTCACTTTTTTTTCTGGCTGAGAGCGAGTCACGGCTGTCTCTTTGTCACTTGTGTTGCTGCCGGGTTAAGTTTCCGGTTCGGTCTCCTTGACTTGATAGGAGACCGCCTCGGGACTTGCCTCGCGCTGTTTAATAGTCTGGGATAATATACGTGGATTGCTACTTTGCCTATCTACCTCCTTATTTTGTGATTTCTGTTTCGAGCTGCTCCGACGTTGTGGCAAACTTGAGTGTAAAAGCGACAAACTTTGTGAGTTTTGCTTCGAGCGCACTGGTTCAGGGGTATACGAAGAGCTCCATACTGAGAGGTCCCTGAATTTCTGCTAGAATAAAAGGGGGGAGGGGGGGAACCTGGCCATTTCGCCTTTGATTTTTTTCTTCCACATATTATCCGCCACCCCGCATAATACTCGTTCCCCTTATAACCAAAACCTGGGTCATCTCCCCCAGTTCCAACCGATTGGTACATACAGGCGCGTCGCATGACATTCCATATTGACCGGGGAATCCTTCCTTTCACGCGGTTCCTAAAATATTTGAACACGCCCCAGAAAAGGGGAACTTCCAGAGTAAACGCGGCTCGATTTCTTCCCCACGCCGGGCTCTTGATGGCCGATCATGAGGGTATTTGGACCCTGGAGAGTACCGAGAAATGAAGCACAATTTCATGTCGGGTCTTGGGCCTCGGAGCCTCTCCTTGTGCGACCTCAAATACTCTCCAACAGGGCCAATAGGATTCCTTGCCGCTTTCCCAACCTCTATCATCCTGATGAGGCGCCCGACTGCCGAACAGTGATGTCGGCCAAAAGCCGGGCTTATTGTTGGGGGCCATGCTGGGATCCCAATCTCGTCGCGACTCCGGATTCCCCCCGAGGAAGGACTATAAGCCCCCGTAGAGGACCCCCGCTAATAGAGGCGCGGAACAATGGAAAACAGAGGGAACGTTGTAGGGTAGAAGGCGGCGGCAAGGTAAGGCGAGGGCGGGCTGTTCCTGAAATCGAGATTGTAGCACGAATTGGGCCCCGTATGGAGATTGAGCCCCTAAGACTGAAAGGTCCCTCATATCCGGCTTCTACCCCTGCAGTGCCTTCAGATAGAGAGCAATAGGCTATCCCATTCAAACCAGCCAGAACGTAGGGGAGAACAGTGTAAGCAAGGGCCCGCCGAACCGCGGGGCCTACCACAGTGCCGGTCCTAGCCCGCCTGCTGTTGCTGCCGCTCCGCAGCCAACCTCCTCGCTACATCCTCCAGCCGCGTCGACCCGCCGAGCAGCTCCCGCTCCGCGGCCCGATCGCGGCCCCCCTCACCAAACACAACAAACCTGACGACCTCGCCGTCCTCGTCCACGACTAGCCGCCCGTTCCGCCCGTCCGCCCACTCGACCTTGATCTGCCTCGCCTCGGCGTCCGCGGGGCTGATGTCGACGAGCCCGTGCCTGCCACTGCCACCGCCATCTTCTCTCATCTGCGCCGCCGCCGCATCCTCCTCCCCTTCGCGCCGCCGCCGCCGCCCCAGCCCGGCCGCCTTCCGCAGGTCCGCGACCGCGGCCATGCGGCTGTGGTACCGCACCAGCTCCCTCCGCAGGGCGCGCGCGAACCGCGACAGGTCCTGCTGCCTTGCCGCCGGGCGGGCGTTGTCGTCGTCGTTACCTGTCCGCGGCCGGGGAGGCGGAGGTAGGTACCGCGCGGCCAGGCCCGCGAGCGGGATGCTTGCCGGGATGGTGTGGCGGTGGACGCGGAGGTAGCGGGGGCGGCGGCGGGGGTTCCCCCTGTGGTTGTCGTCGTTTTGCTGCTGCTCCGGGTAGGGCCGGTTCAGGAGCACGTAGTACGGCCGTAAGAAGCGGCCGCGTCGCATCACCTCGAGGCGGATGCCCAGTACGGAGCCGCCGTCGGCGGCGTGCGGGTCTGGGTCGCGGGCTAGGAAGGTGGTGATGGAGGCGCAGGCCCGGTAGAGACATTGCTGGTTGTGGGCTTGCTGGGCTGCCGCCTGGGTGAGGAGTTGTTGGTGGGCGGAGGGCTCGGTGGTGCTCTTGTTGGGGCCCGGAAGGGTGAGTGCGGCGGTGGGACTGGTGAGGAGGAGCTTGTGTGTTGACGGGGCCGATAGGAGAGTTGATGCTTGGATCTTTACTTGGTTTCGCAGCGCATCCACTGACAGGGAATTAGTTGGTTAAATCAACATATTCGTAGTCGGACAATTCCTACCTCGCGCACTAAGAGTTGCGATCTCATCATCTAAAGTCGCCGCCATCTTCGGATCACTGAATACTGAGTTGGTAGGTAGTTGTTGACGGGACTTATTGACGCGACGCGTCCTGAATTTGGAGATGTGCCGTTGGCTGACCCCGCCCACGATTTTCGACATACCCAACCACGCTCGAAAAGTACCTACCTATTTAACGCAACTTTCTCAAAAGTTAAATGACAGGTACCAAAAGCCCTTACGGATTGAATCTGTACTAGGATGACATGAACCGAGCGCTTTAGGATGCTAGTCCGTTTCTGGAACAGTTTTTCAAGTCTACACATCGTCCCTACGCGCACCTTCGCCTCTCCTTGCGCACGCCACGATGTTTTCACGGCCCAGCCCGAATCCGCCAATCTCTAAGATTGAGGACGGCCTCTATCTTGGGGATATTGAAAGCTCACATCGAGTCAGGATCCTCCAGGCCCACAACATCTCTGCTATGGTTTCGGTCACTGCTGGAGGATTGGCCCACTGTCGGCGCCCTTTGAACAGGCAGATAGTCCTCGAGGACCGTCACTTATACATACCTTGCCAGGATAGCAAGACGCACGACATGCTTCCCGACTTAGCTGAAATCTGTGGCTTCATCGACCGTCATCGATATCATAGTCCTTCCGATGGCAGAACTGGTCTCATTACAACCACCGCATCCTCGTCCTTGTTCATGGCGTCCTTGTTCATTGTGAGATGGGTGTCTCGCGGTCTGCCACGGTCACCATCGCCTATCTCATGCGGACTCATCGGTGGAGCTTTGACACTGCTTTAGCTTTCGTCGAGGAGAAGCGGAAGATCAGGCCAAACAGCAACTTCAAGGAGCAGCGAAAGGTAGGAGCAGCTAAAGGTATGGGATGAGGTCGGGTATGAGATTTGGGAGGACACAGAAAAGAGGATCCCTAAGACTCCATACGCAGCCTTCCTGGAGCGGAGGGCCGAGAGACTAAAGGAGCTTGGACTAACCGGGGACGAGCCAGTAGTGCCAGACCTGTAGCCAGATTGCAGCGCGCCCTTCGGCAGAGTCGTTCCCTTCAGGGATCTTGAAGAAGTCAAGGTTGGCCCCGATCTGAGCGTTGGCAGCGTCGGGGACCTTGGCCAGCCACGTTATCATGGGGTCATGATGGGAGCAGAGACAAGGGCATATCAGAGTGGTTGACGTCCTACGTAGAGTTATCCTTATTGGGGGCTCAGAGGCTGACAAGCTGGCCCATTTCTGGTTCCCTGATGGTTTCTAGGGGTTTTGATGAGCTTCAGCCCGTCTTAATTTTTTTGCCCTGCATACATCGTGTTTTATGATCAACATGAATACTTACTTACCAGGACAAATGCATATTGATCGAGAACTCTTTAACACCTCTTGTAAAGATGAGGCACAGCGCGGTGCACTCTTGACGGTAGGTGCCAGTCAGTCCAGGTAGCAGGTGTCTGATTGGCGACAGTCTTGTGGAATCGATGCGCAGTTGAACAGAGGCCCCCACTGCGACACATGAAATTATTGGCACGTGATTAGGCGTTTGGCTAGACTTGTGTCGTGGGGCGCCTCATGACTGCCGATTGGCTGCCCATGCAATAGCGTGCCTGAGTCGGGCTGTGGCTGACAAAGATGGAATTGGGGCAAGAATGTGAAGGATCGATAACGTCGACTTTTCAATATTCCATTCTGTCGGAGGGTATTAGTTTCTTGATCGCTCTTTCTAGTAGCCAATCCTTGGCCTTTTTCTTGTCAGCTTTATGGCCGTGTGAGAAATTTGCCCCATGGCTCCATGAAGCCAGTACACTCTTTGCCACTTCACCTATTGCCAATTGGATATCCAGAGGCCACGGTAGCCAAAACCTCGAGCTAGGGCGCGAAGGAAGACGGCCGTTCCGGCTTGACGATACGGCCCCTTATTACTAAGGTGTCCGAAGAGGACAACAAGTTTTCTCTCTAGCGGCATCCCGTATTCTATGGATCCAAGTGTTGTTTGAAGAGACTTGTCTTGCCATCTTACTCTCCAACATTACATCTCTTTCCGTCCACCATCCGTATTTGCGGTCCCACAAAGTCCAACGACATAGGTGAACTTAATCTACCAGTCTGTGCAAGTTGAACACTAGCTTACCGGCGGGAAAGTCAGATATTGTCCCCGCGCTCAACGTGTAGACTGAGGTGTTTGCCAGACCAGCCCTCTCTATTGAGATTATCCCCAACACATATATGCCTATGGGTCCTCGAGCTCGGCGCGGAAATAATCCCAAGCAGAACGGGTTGTCCATCGTAACGTCGAGACAGGACGAGACGGACGGCTCCGCGGACGGCTCCGCCAACGGCAAAATGAATAACATGGGGCTGAGGCGGAAGAATACTCCGCAGGATTCCTCCGATACTGTCACAGCGAACCTCATGTCGCGCGAGTCCTTCTCTCTTGACGACCATGTCCCGAAGACGCCGATTTTAAATAACCACGGCTTCTTGGATCTGCCCAGGCATGACCAAAGGAACTTCGGCATCCTCGTCCTGCTCTACTTCCTTCAAGGTGTCCCGTTGGGCCTCGCGACAGGCTCGGTGCCGTTTCTCCTCAAGAACCACATGTCATACAGCGAGATCGGCGTCTTCAGCCTGGCCTCTTACCCATACTCCCTGAAGCTCTTTTGGAGTCCGATCGTCGACGCAGTGTGGAACCCCAAAGTCGGCCGAAGAAAGAGTTGGATCCTGCCTATCCAGTTTCTCTCGGGCTTCGGTATGCTATGGCTGGGATCGACGGTAGACGAAATGATGTCCTCGACGGGCAAGGCTGGCGGGCAGACGGTTTGGGGCTTCACCGGCTGGTGGTTCTTCCTAGTACTCATGTGCGCGACGCAAGATATTGCCGTGGATGGCTGGGCACTGACGCTCCTGACCCCGGGGAATATTTCTTACGCATCTACGGCGCAAACGGTCGGCCTCACCGCGGGCCATTTCCTTTCATACACCGTCTTCCTCGCCTTCTACTCCAAGGACTTCGCAAACAAATGGTTCCGAGCCATACCCCTGGACCATGGTTTGGTGAGCTTGGGCGGGTTCCTGACCTTCTGGGGCTGGGCGTACATCGCCGTGACCGTTGCATTGGCGCTGTTCAAGAAAGAGGAACGGAGCAAGAATGAGGATGGTATCTGGGATGTCTACAAGATCATGTGGGGCGTGTTGAAGTTGAAGAATATCCAGACCATCATCGTCGTTCATCTCATCGCGAAGATTGGCTTCCAGGCGAACGATGCTGTCACGAACTTGAAGTTGCTTGACAAGGGATTTGGCACCGACAACATGGCTCTCGCCGTCTTGATCGATTTCCCCTTTGAAATAGGGCTGGGTTATTACGCCGGGAAATGGTCGCAGGAGTTCACGCCAATGAAGCTCTGGTGCTGGGCGTTTATGGGTCGTCTCGTTGCTGCCATTCTCGCGCAGCTGACCGTCGTCATTTTCCCTGCCCAAGGGGTGACGTCCTGGTACCTTTTGGTTGTCATCGGGGAACACGTCTTCTCGACATTTACGAACACAGTCATGTTCGTCGCCGTGTCGGCCTTCCACGCCAGGATCTCGGACCCTGTCATTGGTGGTACCTACATGACTCTTCTTGCGACGTAAGTTCTCACCCCAACCCCTGCCCCTTCTTTCCCAGTCATGCAGTCCTAACATATTATCCAGGGTCTGCAACCTGGGCGGTACATTCCCACGCTTCTTCGTCCTGCGCCTAGTCGACGCCTTCACCACGGCAACCTGCAACCCGGGCAAAACTGACCCCGCGGGGCTCTCGGGCCCTCTCGTGACGGCGCCTTTCTCTTGCGCCGTTCAGTCGGAAAAGGCGCGGTGTCTCGCCGGTGGCGGCACATGCGATATAGTCCGCGATGGATACTACATCGTCAACATACTCTGCGTGATATTCGGGGTGGTGACATTTGTAACATATATCCAGCCGAAGGTACGGCACTTGCAGAGCTTACCCCTGAGGGCGTGGAGGCTCTCACCTGTATCACGGGGGAGCCAATGACGACATTTAAACAATGTCGTGTATTCTGCAGATGTATATAATCGAATTAGTAAAATGTATTTCAATCTCTTGCCTCATCTATATCTTGTGCTTGTCCGTGCCATGGCTTTCATTGCTACCAAGCCAGGTAGGCACCTTTTTGGTGTATTGAGCTACTACATTCGACAAAAATCCCAAACTCGATGCACGTGATACCCTTTCCCAGCAACTGTGACGATATCACACCGTTTCCAACCATGCCTCCCCCACGTTTCCAGCAAGAGTACAAGGCAGCCATGAAACCCCTGCCATCTCCACACCCGGGCTTCACGAGAAAGAAGGCTAAAATCCTAGAGCAGCTCTCCGTGCCCGCGTCCGAGTACACGGATTCCTCGCCAAAGGGGTCCGTTGATGAGGGCATACGAGAGCTCATCGACGGGATAAACAGCCACGATGGGCTTGTGACGACGAGCAGCTGCGCGGGCCGCGTTAGCGTCTTCGTCGAGGGCCGGAAGGGGGTTGTCGCCGCCCCGGAAGAGGCAGATCAACCCTCATCTGTGAAGGCGGCGCGGCTGCGGCCGGACAAACCCGCGAGCACGGCCGGGGGGAAGGGAGGTGGTGGGTCTTGGCTGTTCGTGTCGCACGACCCGGTCGATCTTGGGGGATGTGATGACCCTGGTGGCCGGGATGTGGCCGGTTTGTTTGGGCTTGAGATCCCGGCGGATCAAGCACGGGGGCTTGAGGATGCGGGCCAGGCGCCTTTGAGGCTGATACACTTCAAATTCGAGCCCATGGTAAGACCTGTTCTCGTACTCTGTTGGCTTCGAATTTCTGGCCTGGGCGACCTCCCAGCGGCGAATACACCGTCCCCCACTCCCTAATTTGTATTCATCTCCACGTCGAGCCAGCGCTCATATACCTTGGCTTTAGATTCTACATATCCTGACCGCCTCGCCAAGCCATGCCCAGCTGGTGCTGAAGTGTGGCCTGCAGGCCGGCTATCGAGAGAGCGGAGCCATCAACCTGCTCGAGGGGAAACTGGATGCCGAAAATGCGAATCCCATGGTCGCCATAAGATCCATGGGGCTGTCGCTCGAGTCCTTGATAGGGGTCGAAAGCGATGGCCGCAGGCGCTGTATTGTTTCACTAGAGTATCTCAAGATGCTCGTCCAGATAGCCAACGAGAGGTTTGGGGAGAATGAGAAGAGAATAGAGAGGTTTTGGACAGCGCTACAAGCTGCCCTGGATGGGCAGAAGGCGGAGTCTCGGGAAGAACCCAGATTAGAACGGGATGTAAGGAGGGAAACCAAAAAGGCCGAGGGTCTGAGGAGGCAGGAGGAACTCGGAAAAGAACGCCAGCGGCCACCGGACGAGGCAGAAATCCTACTAGAACCAAACTTCTTCTAACCACATCTGCTCCCTTAGGTCTCATATCGGTTCCAATTCCCTCTTTGTGCACGTACGTCTCTATATCGTTCTATCGTAGCCTCACACACAGACGGACTCCCTCGTATAGTACACCCCCGCGCGTATCAGCGCACCCCGTTCTCTTTCCAGGCCACAGGCCAACCACCCGAGCCAGCCAGACAGGGCAGACAGACGATTCGCGGACCCCCAGGCCCCTCCTAGCTCACAACCTTCTCAACCCACCCCCGCTCCAACCTCCTAACCTCCTCCCTAAAGGCTTCCACCTCCCGCCAGCAGTCCAGCGGCCGCCGGTCGTGCTCGCGTAGACACCGCACGACCTCACCGCGCGCCGCCTCCACCGAGTCGGGGATCCCCCTCACCTTCTTCCGGCCCTCCAGTCGCGCCCGCAGCGCCTCCACCTCCTTGGACACCGTGTACCTGCTCGGCGACTTCTCGGGGTCGGGTGCCGAGCCGTCCGTCGTCGCCGAGAGCTGCTCCTGCGTCTCCTTCAGGGCGGCGGCTTCCTTGGCCTGTAGGCGCCGCAGCTCCTCGGCTACGCGGGCCTGGATCTGGAGCTCGACTGTTTGGGCGCGGGATACGTCGGTCTGGTAATGGGAAGGGTGGGACGGTTAGCTGGGTGTGCTCTCGCGGGGTTCAATGGGGTTTGTTTCGTTGGGTGGTGGGCCGTACCTCATTGCTCGATTGGAGGGACTCGACTATGTCCTGCGACACGCTTGTTGGTGACGACCTGGGCAGTGAGGGTTAGTCGGGGCCCAAGAAGAGCTGGCAGGGCTCGATTAGAGGGTTTGGATTCACGTACCCTTTCCATACGTGTGGAGGGGATGCGGACGATGGTTTGGACGAGCTGGAGCCCATTGTGAAGCTCGTCAATGGCTGGTTACAGTCGCCGTTGTGAGTTGAGGTCTCGATTTCCAAAGGCCTTCGCTATGACGGTCTCGGTCAATCTGGAAAATTCCGGCACGATATCCGGCCCGGCAACGGCAAAGCCCGCGAGGCACCGTGTATCCTGGACAGTGTGAAGTTCGTAATATCACCGTGGTCCCGTTGAACAACACAACGGATCACACGCGACGCAATGTCCACCTATCCGGAGCTGCAAACTTCATTGACACTCGATACACCAGGATCCCCCCAAGATCTCTTGTCTTCAGCCCTATAAACCGAGGTTGATCTGGCTATCCTTGTCTCTCTGTTGTACATGTCATCCAAGTTGTTCACCGCTACTAACTGCCAACTACAAGCGTGGGTGCTATCTATCAGTGGCCATCATATTCTCCACCGATAGAAGACAATATGACCTCGATAATCCGTACAATTCTAGGAATGGGCTCCGGGATCTAAAACGGACTTGGTCCACCCCCCTCTGAGCTCGAGAACTACCTAAGCTAGGTACACAATCTCGTGGATGCTGCTGCTGGCTTTGAGAATAAAGTTGCCAAGGAGGGACACTAGGAAGAAAGGGTGACCCAACCTCCTTCCCTGATGTGACGTCGAGTCCCAGTCTCGCTCCCTCCCCAGAGGGGCATCACCGGGGTTCAAGACAGAGCCAGATACGGATATTGTGTCGACAACTCCCCACGTGGCACATCGTCAGTTCTGGGAAGAAGCATGGATGGTTATCTTCACAGCTTGGGCACCCCTTTCTAAACCAGGCACCGGTCCACATAGAGCTCGTTGTTCAGACATTCTCACACCTTTGCCTCACTAAGATATCAGTCATCCGGAAGACATCCGGTTTCCCTAAGATGATACCCAAGAGTTGGAAACAGGGATGGGAGATCCGGATGCTGCCGAGACAGGGGGTAGAGTCAGACCAGAAGCTTGAAAACTTTAGAGGGAGGTCGGGGCCTATACCCGACGAACGCTGTTCGAATGATACTTAAAGAGGTGACGGGTTCCTCCGAGTAAAAGGGCCCAGGCTCGCCAGGCCAATGGTCTGAGTCGTGCCCCTTGAAAAGGTACGGTACCTGAGGTGGAGGCGCAGGATATTGGGCCAATCAAATTGCGTATTTATCCCCATGTCCCCCAGTTTTGAAATCCGCTGCAACGCCATTCCAGATCTCTTGGCCTATAGATTTCATCGAACACCAATTTTCTTCTTCCTGCGCCCTTTGCTGCCCCTGACTCAATCCCTTGGGCTGAGTCGGCCGATGGGTGATAGGGCCACTAGGTCTGGTGGAGGCCGCCTCCGTGGTCCATGATAGGGCCAGAACAGCAAGCGGGAATCCAACATACCTGTGAGCTAGCTACGACTGGTAACAGAGCCCAGGGCAGAATAGATGCAACGGTGAGAATGGAAGGGGGAGGCAGGATAGCTCAACGCCACCACTCTTCCTGGTGAGACAGAGCTACCGGCATTTTTTTTAAGTACAGGTCTTCCTCCTTTCTCCTGTTAATGTTGCATCACTTACACCTTGTGAGTAAGTAAGTGTATGTGACTGGCAACACTGGCGAGAGTCAACAACACAACGATACGTCACTTTACCCTCACTCTGTCTCCCACCCTACCCTCATTAGGAAGCATCTGGTTCGCAGTCGAATCAACCATCATTCTTTATTATTATCGTATCCCTTTTTAATGTTATTTCCCCCATATAACGACAGTATCCAGCTGCTGGGCACGCTTGCACGATCACGATAACCCGAATTTCAATTCCGCTATTGATAAACACCAGTTCGGCTTATACAAGTGAGGACTCAATTCTCACCACGCGGCGTTCACATCCTCCGAGCAATTCTTGCCTGTGACTGGCCCCACCCTCGTCATCAGCTCCAATATCTCGCCGTCCTGGAACTAAACTCATTATTCTTTCCCTTGTGTCTGGGGTATCTCCTTGTTCGGGCTCAACTGCCGCTTGACAAGGACTGTCTTGGTCGAGGAAGAACACCACCCACCACCTCCTTTGTCTAAGCCGCCCTCGCCACTCTACAAAGCTTGGTTCGTCCGAGACAAGTGTTGCCCAAAGACTTTCTGGAGCAAGCATTGTGTCCTGGTTTACTTGGTGTTGCTGCCTTTGTCCGTCCATTACAATGTTATTGTTGCCCAGCCCAGTTGGTCCTCAATAATAACATCGACAATTGTCCTCGAACGATTCTACAGACAGCGAAGCTGTCTGGCCGGAAGGATTCCACTATAGAACCCTTTGCAGCCCCGGCCCAGACTCAGTCACTGGCTAGGCCTCCAAGACCATTCCAAGGACACACCCACGCGCCCACACACCCATACACCCACCTAACCCGACCCCTTCTCTCGTTCTTGACCTTGTTCTCGGCCTCGATGGACTTCCAGCGGCGCAGGCTCGCCGTTGCGCTTCAGCCACTCTTGTCGACGCCCGCCATACCTCCCAGAGATGCTCACCTGGACTTGACAGCAACATTAACAGAGACTCCGGCCCTGCCGGGCTCCACCATCGCACCGTATGACACCGGGCTGAACGGGGTCAACCAATCAGGCAACTACCTCGTCAGGGATCTCCTATGGTGGACCTTGGGCATCGCTGGCCTGTGTGTACTCATCATCAGGATAACGGAGCTGGTGTGGGCAAAATTTCGCCAGGTCACGGCAATGCACGTACCAGGGGATAAACAAGGCTTTTGGAAAATCAAGCAGTGGGATTGGATGCCCGGCATAAAGAGAAGGCTGATCTACGCGCCCCTGTGGAGGAAGCGCCATAACCGAGAATTCCGCCTCTCATCGGCCGTCAACATGGGCACCCTACCGTCTCGGTTTCACAGTCTGCTGCTCGGACTCTACCTGGCCAGCAACCTGGCCTACATGTTTCTGTTGAATTGGCAGAATCAGAACAAGTATGCATTCTGTGCCGAGCTTCGAGGCCGGTCAGGGATGCTGGCATTGGTGAATATGGTCCCTCTGATCATCCTCGCCGGCCGGAACAACCCCTTGATCTCGATCTTGCAGATCAGCTTCGACACATACAATCTCCTTCACCGATGGATGGGTCGCGTCGTGGTTATCGAAGCCCTGATTCACACTATCGCGTGGGCCATCGTTCAAGTTGCGGACGGCGGATGGGAGAGTGTACACGCCAAGATGTTGCACAATCGATTTATTGCCTCCGGCTCGGTCGGTACCCTAGCCATGATATTCCTTTTGATCCTGTCCGTGTCGCCCCTCAGGCACGCCTTCTACGAGACGTTTCTCTCCACCCACATAATCCTGGCATTTATCACCTTCGTCTGCACCTTGGTCCACTGCGTGTCGGCATCGATCCCCGGGGGGCTCCCTCAGCTTCCCTGGATTATCGCCATCATGCTCCTCTGGTTCGCCGAGCGACTGGCCCGCATGGTCCGCCTGGCGTACTGCAACTGGTCAGAAAGGGGATATACCGAGGCGGTTGTTGAGCCCATGCCCGGTGAGACGTGCCGGGTGACACTTTGTCTGCCACAATACATCAACATCAAGCCAGGTACTCACGCATACCTCCGCTTCGCAGGAGTCAATGCTTGGGAGAACCACCCATTCTCCATCGCGTGGGTGGAGCACGCCGGTCATCCTGCGCTCCCCACTAACGAGAAGGACCTCGCCACGCTGGAAAGACCCACGACGACCAGCGTCTCCTTCGTCATCGGGGCCCAGACCGGCTTCACCCGCAAACTCTACGACACCGCCATCATGGCCCAATCGCCGGCCGTGAGGCTACGTGCAGCATTCGAAGGCCCCTATGCAGGCCACCACTGCCTGGACAGTTACGGGCACGTCGTACTCTTCGCCGGTGCGACCGGTATCACGCACCAAATCAGCTATCTGAAGCACCTGATCGACGGCTACAACACGGGTGTCGTCGCGACACGTCGCATAACCCTCGTCTGGATCATCCGCGACTATGAGGCGCTCGAGTGGGTGCGGCCGTGGATGGATACGATCCTGCGCCTCCCCAACAGGAAAGAGATATTGCAGATCAAGCTCTTCATCACGCGGCCGAAGAACTCGCGCGAGATTGGCAGCGCGTCGAACACGGTCCGGATATTTCCCGGGCGGCCGAACATCCCGATGCTGCTGAGGAGGGAGGTTCATGAGCAGGTGGGCGCCATGTGCGTGTCTGTCTGCGGGCCCGGCGGTTTGGCCGACGACGTGAGATCTGCTGCGAGGATGGTCCAGGACGAGCGCCAGGTGGTGGATTTCATCGAGGAAAGCTTTACCTGGTAAATACCCCGGCAATGGCTCGTGGACTTGATATCGGAAACGGCCGCTGGGCTGGACACTGCCATCACCTCATACCTAAACATGAAAGCGAAGCCGGTGTTTGCTTTTTGCTTTTTTATCTTCTCTCTTATGGCATTGGGCGTACTTATCAATTCTTTGTGGCTTCTACGACTGCATTGAACATCGCGGATAGATGGAGCATTGGGAAGGGGGATGGAAGATGGAAACTGCTAGAGTTCCCGGCGTATAGGACGAAGCCTCAACCAGGCGGAACGAGATGCTTTTCATGGGCAGATTCAAGTAAATATCTTAGCGAAACTCCTTGTGGCGCCCTCTCATAATCGAGAGGGGGACAGCCCTCCTTTCGTACATAGTCGACGTCAATGACATCGAGTACGAAACAATTTCGCCAGGCAGTCCAACCTGCGGCTGTCCCTCTCCTTAGATCCCCCATCGTGTCCTTATCAACCTCCATCCCCCCCATTTGAGCATCCGTATACCACGGGAATCCGCGTGGCGGCGTGCAAAAAGACTGAACTAATGTGGATCTCTGTCATATTCTGGTCAATTCTCGTATCTACGTAATTGCGCTTGCTTGCTGTACGAATTTCGCTCTTCTCGGAGGTGTCGGTTGCTAGTTGCCTGCCTAGAGGGAGTAAACCTAGAGGACGTCATCAAAAAAGGAGTTTGAATCTGGGGTACCCCTAATGGGACCTGTTGGTTGGAGAGCTTCCTTTGATGGCGCTCCGTTTCCGGGTGATGATTGGCAGGCATGCCATGAACTCCTGATTAGTCATTGTCGGGCACCCACGTACGGCCAATGAGCTGCTGAGAAGGCCACTGATTTCCCCCCAAATTGGCGTTGCACAGTGCAATTTTTCCACCAGGCCGATCAAAGGTGAGTTTCCCGCTCGTGAGCCAGCCTGACTGACTGAGACTTCCAACTCCTGAACTCTACCTGTGACTGGAGCCTTCCACCCTTCCAACCTTGCCTCTTGGACGTCGACTATTCCAGAAATCTCTTAAGCAGCCTCAGAACACACGGTCGCAGTCGCCTGTACCCGCTCCTCTTCTCCACGTTCATTTCCAGGCCCGTTTAGCGAGAGTGCCCCTCTCTAATTTAGTCCCGACCCAGTCGTGCAAGCAGCAGGCACCACCAGGGCCGCATATCGACCTGCCGGGGCTCGTGATTGTCAACAAAAAAATTGAAAAAAATAGAGACCCGCACGTCAACCTCAGCTTGACATTTTGCTCACCACCAAAACCCTTGGTCACTCTGGAAATACGTTTCGCCTCGCACAAAAGAAGCGTAACCAAAACAAGCCCTTGTCACTCACTGAGAAGTGGCTGCTGCGACTGAGCCTCCCCGCTTGTTCCCAGCCAGGCAGAGACTAGTCTTCCACGTGCAACGAACCTACCTTGAAACCTTCAAACCTTCCAACACAACGAGCTGCCTCCCGCGCTGTTGCCCATCGATCTGAACAACCACACCACACAACCACTCGTCCAGATCTCGTTCTCTTCATAAACCACCCGTTATGGAGGGCGCTTCTTCAGCACCGGACATTAACACTGTCCTCACTAATTCGCTGTCTCCCGGTTAGTCCCCTCGCATTGCACGTGCGGAATCGCGTCGAACTCCGCCACTGCCGTGACTAGGTTGCTGACCGACTTCTCTCCCCCCCTTCACAGATGCGACTCATCGCCATGCCGCCGAACAGCAACTCACCCAAGCTGCGGAGACGAACTTCGTAAGTGGGCCCCCGAATTGGCACCAATATTCTTCAGCGCTAATCCAGACCCTCGATCACAGTCATTATACCTCGCGACCCTCGTCCAAGAACTGGCAAATGAGAGTGCCCAGGGTCAGATTCGCTTGGCTGCCGGCCTCGCCTTGAAGAACGCCTTCACCGCCCGCGAATTCTCCCGGCAAGCCCAGTTGCACGCGAAATGGCTTCAGCAGACCGACCAAGATACCAAGACGCGCGTCAAACAGCTCGCCCTGCAGACCCTCTCTTCCGCCAACAGCCAGGCCGGTCAGGCGGCGGCGCAGGTCGTGGCCGCCATCGCCTCCATAGAGCTTCCTCGGGACCAATGGCCGGACCTGATGCACGCCTTGGTCCGGAATGTCAGCGAGGGGGATGAGCACCAGAAGCAGTCGTCGCTGACCGCCATCGGCTTCATCTGCGAAGGCCAGGACCCGGAGCTCCGTACTGCCTTGATCACACACTCCAACGCCATCCTGACGGCCGTCGTGCAGGGCGCACGGAAGGAGGAGCCTAACGGCGAGGTCCGTTTGGCGGCCATCACCGCCCTCGGCGACTCGCTCGAGTTCGTTGGGAACAACTTCAAGCACGAGGGAGAGAGGAACTACATCATGCAGGTCGTCTGCGAGGCTACCCAGGCCGAAGACTCGCGCATCCAACAGGGCGCTTTCGGCTGCCTCAACCGCATTATGGGCTTGTACTACGAGAACATGCGCTTCTACATGGAGAAGGCGCTATTCGGCCTCACGATTCTCGGCATGAAGAGCACCGATGAGGATGTCGCGAAGCTCGCAGTAGAGTTCTGGAGCACCGTCTGCGAGGAGGAGATCGCCATCGAAGATGACAATGCCCAGGTGGAGAGCTCCGAGCAGATGCGGCCATTCTACAATTTCGCTCGTGTTGCCGCAAATGAGGTGGTACCAGTCCTCCTCAGCCTTCTTACGAAGCAGGATGAGGATGCCACCGACGATGAGTATAACATCTCTCGTGCCGCATACCAGTGCCTGCAACTGTATGCCCAGGCTGTCGGCTCAGCCGTTATCCCGCCCGTCATTCAGTTTGTCGAGGCGAACCTGCGATCCGACGACTGGCATAACCGCGACGCTGCCGTCTCGGCATTTGGTGCCATTATGGACGGTCCCGAAGAGAAGGTCCTGGAGCCGATCGTCAAGTCCGGCATGCAGCCACTGATCAGCATGATGGATGACCCCTCGATCCACGTCAGGGACTCGACCGCCTATGCTCTTGGCCGCATAACCGAGGCCTGTTCCGATGCCGTCGACCCCGGTCAACACCTCGAGCCCCTGCTAAGATCCCTGTTTGCTGGTCTCTTGAACAGCCCCAAGATGGGCGCTTCCTGCTGCTGGGCCTTGATGAACCTTGCTGAGCGCTTTGCTGGCGAACCCGGCGTCCAGCAGAACCCCATCACTCCTCACTTCAACGAGGCCGTGAGCAATCTTCTTACCGTGACCGCCCGTCCCGAGTGTGACACCGCCATCCGAACGGCTGCCTACGAGGTTCTCAACGTCTTTGTCCAGAGCTCGGCGAATGAGAGCCTTGCCTCGATCGCCTCGCTCTCGGACGTCATCATCAAGCGACTCGAGGAGACCATCCCCATGCAGACTCAGGTCGTCAGCGTTGAGGACAAGATCACCCTCGAAGACATCCAGACCAGCCTCTGTGCTGTCCTTCAAGCAATCATCCAGCGACTGGACAAGGAGATTACACCCCAAGGCGACGTGATCATGCAGGTTCTGCTCCAGGTCCTTGCCACCGTGGCTGGAAAGTCTACTGTGCCGGAAGCCGTCTTTGCAACTATCAGCAGCCTCTCGAATGCCATGGAGGAGGAGTTCATCAAGTACATGGACGCCTTCAGCCCCTTCCTTTACAATGCCCTCGGCAATCAGGAGGAGCCCAGTTTGTGCTCGATGGCTATTGGCCTCGTCAGCGATATCACCCGGTCCATGGGAGAGCGCAGCCAGCCTTACTGCGACAACTTCATGAACTATCTTCTCAACAATCTCAGGGTTCGTCCATCATCTTCTTCTGCTTTTGATCTTCTCCTGCCACCCACCCCATAATCACACCATAGTATCTGCTTGTCCTCTAACACCGCATCTAGAGTACCACGCTTTCCAACCAGTTTAAGCCGGCTATCCTTCAATGTTTTGGAGATATTGCTGGTGCCATCGGTGGTCATTTTGAGACGTATCTTTCTGTTGTTGCCCAGGTGCTCCAACAAGCTGCCACTGTCTCCGCGACACCCGAAGGCTCGTACGAGATGTTCGACTATGTCGTCTCCCTGCGAGAAGGCATTATGGATGCCTGGGGTGGCATTATTGGTGCTATGAAGACCAGCTCCAAGAGTAAGTTTGCCGCAATGTTTTGACTTGTCTCGTCTTTCTAACTGACTGTTTTCCGCGCAGCCCAAGTCCTCCAGCCGTACGTGCAGTCGATCTTCGAGTTGCTTAGCAGCATTTCTGGCGATGCGAACCGTAGCGAGGCCTTGATGAGGGCTTCGATGGGTGTCATTGGGTAAGGGATCCCCGCCTCTTGTTGGTCAGTTCACCACTAACCCCTGTTTAGTGACCTTGCCGATGCATATCCAAACGGAGAATTGGTCGAGGCCTTCCGCCAAGATTGGCTTACTGCCCTGATCAAGGAGACGCGGGTCAACCGTGATTTCCAACCCCGGACTATTGAGACCGCCCGATGGGCTCGCGAGCAAGTCAAGCGCCAGATTGGGGGTACAGCGAACGTGATGCAGCAGAGTTGAGCGCGGCATCTGCTCCCGCCCATATACTCGGCCTCCTAGGCGAACCCGCACCCCTTCCGACCGACTACCTGCGTTGAATTTCAGCTTCTGAACACGCAGTTGCACGGGAAGGAGGATCGGACCCTGGTCTCAACCAATCCAGCACTGCCTGCCCCCTTAGCCCTAGACGCAACACGACACGACACAAGTACACTACGGCTGGTATCGCGGAGATGCCTAGGTCAGGTGTATATAAACCCCTATCGCATTATTTTATCGGACACCACCCAGCACCATACCCCTTGACACTGCATCACATTACCTTGCACCTTCCCCCCTACCCCTAACGCCGCTACCACCAGTTTGCAATTTTCCAAATACTCTTTCACGGGCCCACGATAGAAAGAGATAAATCATGTATAGCTGCATGCCTCGTCCACGAAGCATGTAGCCACCCAAAATCATGTAGATTCCGGGGATGGAAGGCCGGGACGTAACGAAAGCACACGGCGGCCGAGTTGGAAACGTAGTCCTGTTCAAGTGAACCGGATTATAGGAGTTTCGGATACGTTCCCGGCGGACAGAGAGGGAACCTGTAATTTTTTTGGTCCTGGAGTTCTCGAAGACAAAGAGGGTTAAACGGTAGACGGGCACTCACTGCCAAAGCCTCCTTTTTGAGCTGATGGAACCAGACGGAAAGCACATTTGTTTGGCAGAAAAGCCTAGAGAACTCGTCCGCCATTTCCGACTGAGAGAATGCGGGCAAGAACCCTTGGCATTCCATGTCTCACAAGCTTCGCCCCCCCCGACCCGGCCGAGTGGCCGTGGTCGATGGAAAGGCCAGATGTTACGTAGATAGTCGAAATACATCCGCGTATCTCCCCCCCCTAAAAAGGAAACAACCACCAAAACGCTTCTGGCCAAACAACGGCTTCTAGTTTTTGTGGTCTGATGGGTGTCACTTGTTGATATGCTGCTCGCTTCGCAATCATTCTGCAACTGGTGAAGTTGTATATGATGGGGTTTCCTCCCGAACTGCCATAAACAACTTGTTCTAGCTTAGCACCCAGAGCTCATTCTGCCCGTCCTTCTATAAATCATCCATCTAGAACCTACTACTACTCCCACCAATAGGCGACATGGCTCCGCTCGACAAGGACGCGAAGTGACGGGGTTATTTCGGATCGAGAACATACATGAATGCTTAGTTGAACATGAAAAGGCCCGGATCGTGTATATATATAAGAAGATAGACCTGACCTGACCTGAGTGAGGCCTGGTATTCCCAGCAGAAACGGAACACATGTGAAAGAACCGCCAGCCAACTCCGAATCCCATCCATGCCCCTTTTTCTTTCCGTTCCTTTCCCTTTCCCTCATTTCCCTTCCCCCGCCCTCCTTCCCCCCTCCTCCCCAAACCCCCCCATCTCAAAACCCATACATATCCCCAGTAACCCACCCCTGCGATATGATGGGCATCCCGTCGGACATGTAGAACTGCAGCTCGTTCTCGTACCCGTCGTTGGTCGGCACCCCCCCGGGGCCCCCCGGCGCCGCCGCCGTCACGGGATAGCACTCGTGCGGGTGTGGGTGGTGTGGCGGCGGCGGGTCGTAGGCGACGTCGGGAACCGGTATCTGTAGGCTGTCGGCGCCGGCGGCCTGAGGGTGGTGGTGGTGGTGGTTGTGGTTGTGGTTTTGGTGGGTGTCGAATGCCTCGATCAGGAGGCCGAGGCCGTCGGTTGATGGGCGGCCCTGTTGGTGGTGGTCGTGGGCGGGAGCTGCTGGTTGGGTGTGTGCGTGGACGTGGGGGTGGGCGTGCTGGGGGTGCATTGGCTCCTGTTGTGATTGTGGTGCGGGCAGTCGCAGGTTGGGGTCGATATATGTCTGTGGTAGGGGGTTCGTTTGCAGGAGAGGGGGCATTGGTGTGCCAGGGCTGTGTGCCTGCCTGTTGTGCTGGTCGTCCATGGGCGGATGTGGATGGGGAGGAAGAGGGGCAATAGTAGTAAGTATTGATTGCTGGATGGGTTTTGTGGCAGGTGGCTCGGGTGCTTGGTGCAGCACATGGGGGATGGGTTCCCTCTATAGAGGCACAATTAGCAGTGTGAACGGCAGAGATGAAAGACCTCATTAGGGTGTGTGACACTGGGGACTTACCCCATCGGCCATGCTGCCTTCTACACCTGCGGCAGCACACTTCTGGTCTCTGAACTTTATAAGCCCATCAAGCCATCGTGAGGCCAGGGGCCATAGATCTTGGCTCTCTGTCAGAATTGTGACGCAGCGCTGTACCATGGCTGGGCCTTCCCGGGTGATGGCAGGGTCTGGGCAGACTAGGACTGCTGTTAGCATCCTATGAATAGAATATTGAAGTTTCCAGGCCCCTTACTATTCGGACATTTGCATAGGTAGCAGGCGAAGAAACCGCAGCTGTAGACGCAGAAAGCCGCCATCTGGACGCCTTTCCCGTCGTCATTGGTCCTTACTTTGAACTGGGTCTCGATTTGCTCATGCAACATTCTTACGTTATTGAAGAGCTCGTACGACATGTTGGCCCAGAACGGTTGCAAGGTAGGTTCTGACTTGCCCGAGGCCGAGGCTACGATTCTAGTGGGAGTGTGTAAGCAGGAGGTTTCTTTACAACAGAAAGTTGGGGCTTACTCGTCGAGATAGGCCTTCCGCAGTACAATATTGCAGAGGCGGGTAATCATCGAGACACCTAGATATGCCTAGTTCGTGAGGTCAGTCGATGCCCAAGTAAACTGTCATTGGATGATGCTGGCATACCAAGTCCTCCCCGCCTGCCTTGTACCCTTTGAGAAGGACGTTGCTCCACTGGCACCCATGTGGCAGCCCGCCCTCCCACTCTCTCAATTTGATTTCCATCTTACCGTACTCGCTATTTAGTTCCCATGGACGCGTGCTTTTATCCCGGCTCATGGCTCGCCGAGAAATGGTACCCCACAGGTAATGCGACTGAATTAAAGTGGCAAACAGAGATCTTCCTTGGTCAGTTATCAATCTCGGGTTCTCTACAGCGGGCGGGGTGTCTTCAAGTGCTGCTCGCGATTGAGGTTCCATGCCATTGGCAAAGTCTTCTTCGTTGCATGGGAGTAGAGCGGTGATATCAGATGCCACAAGAGATACAGGAGATGCAGGTCCTGAATGGATATTGTCTTGACTGTGCAGCATCCACTAGGCCGAGGCGTCAGCATCATAACACCAACTTAGTGAAGATAGACGTCCTGGCTCGACCTCCGAGGTGATAACCAGCTGGAGCGGCTTACTAGTGTGCGGCGTGCAGACTCTGCCTTGATGACCAGCTCTTTCGTGGGGTTAATAAGAGTGTAGGTCTCTTCCCGATGGAGGCGCATCAGGGTGGCCATTCGCAGGGCGATAGCCATGTTGATCTGGGTGACAGTCAGGAAGACGTCTCAACTGGTGAGGCACAAAAGAAGGCGGCTTACCGAGCTCTGGCTCTTCAGCCCGCTCCCTTGCTGTGCAATGCTTAGCAGGTAGAACGCTTGACACCTCGCTAGATCCGGGCCTCTGTACAGCTCGTCCAGGGCAACGGCCGATGCGTGTTCCATAAACACCTCGGCGGCCTTCACGCCACTGCCATAGCGTTCGACCAAAGACGGCATAAAGCGAGCTGAGATGCTGAGAATCCCGAGGACCAAGAACACGCTGACAGATCGGTGGTTCGTCCTCAGGCTCTCCGGGAAGGCTTGCTTCGGAATGAATCCCAGCTGGAAATAATGACGAGTGAACATGTTGACGGCCTCGATGATTTCAGGCAGCGGCGGCAGCAAGTCCCATTCATCTGCGGGTCTGATGTTCTTAGACGAGGTTGAGTGAGACAGCAATCGGGCAATAGGGGCTTCAAGGGAACCGCTGCGGGTCTTGGTCGGATCCCGCTTGCCATTCTTGTCTTGCCTCATTCGAGGGTGCCGATACTCGCGGTCCTGGTCTGGCTGGCCACGGACCGGGAACACGCTTGACGATCGGTTAGCATCGACAAGCGACGGGACCCAATGCCATGGCGGCGGAAGGCAAGGAACGGGTAGGGAATTCACCAGTCTGAGGCGCCGAGTCCGGCAGCGTGGCAAGCTTGACAGGGCGGTTGTCCCCTGTCATGGAGACATTTGCTTCTCATGCGGCGGCATCTACATCACATACACGAGTTTCGAGTTGATCAGTCAGGGGAATTCGGCGGCAGGCGGTGGGCCAAGGCAATCCGGCGGACGCGAATCTCACCTCCGGCAGGCGATTGGGGCCCGGCGCTTGATGACGGGCGCGCCTGCATTCTGCACCGACGTGGTTGGGCTGCGTGGAGAGGCTGACAGCGACGAGTTGATACCCACGTCCATTGTGACCGTGCCGTAGCACCGCAGGAGGGGATGCCGCCGACAATTGTTACGTCGATCGTTTATTGTTTTCCTGGTTACTACAACATGCGGTTGCCGGCGGCATCTACATGTGGGGAACGCGCGAGCCCCGGTGCTCGCAGTAGTCCGAACCCCGCCTCAGCCTCACCACGGACGACTTTTTCACGAGATATGGCCTGACATCTGCAGTAAATACTTGGAAAAGCAATATAGCTCCTATTACTTAGGCATTAGCCTAGTTATTATGATGCTTGGGCCTGTAGGTAGTTAGCTTCCTAGATACGGCGCATGAAACTGCCTCGATAAGGTTGATTATCCTACCTTTCCCCCTCTCAGAATGGATCAACTACGAAATTGTCAGGGGAGTGCTAAGTTTCGGAAGGGAGTATAGACATTTCTAGCCTTGTTCGGGGTGCAGATTCTGGCCATGTCATCGCACCCAGTAGGTCAACCTAGTTGAGTAAGTATGTACAGACAGCAAGCATCCAAAAGGCCACCAATTCGGTCTGAGACCTGCTGTGGCTTGCCCGACTTCCCCCCCTCCTTTCCACATTGGCCCTTTCCCCCCAAAGCAGGATCCCTCCCCCTCCCCAAAAAAAGTAAACATATCCACAATCCGAATACTTGTTGAAGGCTGTTCTCATACCGCCATAAAATCTGCTCACGCAGAGAGAATCTCAATCTCCTCGCGCGTGAAGCCGAAAAGATACAGCAAGTCCAGCAAGCTGTTGCCGTTAAGCCTCGCACCGGCCTCCATCTGGACCCTCGGCTTCGCGTTCCACGCCACGCCTAGCCCAGCCGCGTCCATCATGAGCAGGTCGTTGGCGCCGTCCCCGACCGCAATGGTCTGATCCAGCGCAATGCCCTCCTTCCCGGCAATCTCCACCAGCAGGTCCCTCTTCCTCTCCTTCCCCACGATCAGCCCCTTCACCTCTCCAGTCAGCCTCCCGTCCTCCCCGATCACCACCTCGTTCGCGTGCGCGTGGTCGATGCCCAGCTCCCCAGCCAACCAGCTCGTCAGCGGCAGGAACCCGCCCGACAGCACCGCCGTCCTGATGCCGAGCCTCTTGAGCGCGCGCAGCAGCGGCCTCACCCCCTCGGTGACGTCGAGCACGGGCCGGAGGCCCTCGAAGATGGCCGCCGGCAGGCCCTTGAGCAGGGCGACGCGCTCGCGGAACGCGGCGTCGAACTCGAGCTCGCCGAGCATGGCGCGGTGCGTGATGTGGGCCACGCGGGCGGCCAGGTCGGGCGGGTCCGTGATGGTGGCCGCCAGCAGGTCGATCACCTCCTGCGTGATGAGCGTGCTGTCCATGTCGAACACCACCAGTCGCGGGTACCGGCGCCACAGCGTGTCGGGCTGCAGCGCCACGTCGACGTTCCATTCGCGCTCAAACCGGTAGATCAGCTCGTGCTTGCGCAGGTCGGTGAGGGGGAGGTAGGACGGGGACGGGGCCGGGGAGAGGGTCAGCTCGACGACGGCGGGGTGCGTGGCGTTGTCGAGGCAGCGGTGCGCCGAGGTCGGGTTCGTGGCTCCTGGTGGGAGGGGGAAGCTGGACATGAGGTGTAGGAAGGAAGTGACGCACAACGGCGAGATATAGGAGCCGTAGAGGTGATCCAGGGGCTCTGGGTCAGCTGTTGGTGGTTCAAGGGGGAAGGCGTCGAGGTCGCTGCCGGGTGCCATGTTCGCGGGCATGTCGGATAGATCCGATGTCGACTGCTTGGGGGACGGTATTTTCTGCGGCGAGGGTATCGAGTTAGAGGCTCGAGGAGACGTTGACTTGTAGAACAGGGTGGCTATGATCCTGTTCGTCTTGGTGCCAGGCGCGGGTGAGCAGTTGGGGTGCGACAGGTCATGGTTCAGTCCGCTCTCGACAATCGTGGGGGGATTCTCGGGCGACGGAATACCGATGAACGAGGAGACCAGGTTCGGCTTCGGCGACGTAATGGTAGAGGCTCGTAAATCCTCAACGACGGTATCAATTCCATAGTGGTTCTCGGGTTGATGGGGTGGCCGGTACTGTTGGTGGTCGCTAAGATACGAACTGCTTCTCCCGCAGGAACTCAGTGTCGGGCGGACGGAGCCGTGCTTCGCCGCGCCAGTGTCTTGAGCCATGA
Organism: Phialemonium atrogriseum; assembly: GCF_030411735.1. NCBI lineage: Eukaryota > Fungi > Ascomycota > Sordariomycetes > Cephalothecales > Cephalothecaceae > Phialemonium > Phialemonium atrogriseum. The sequence goes on from NW_026848145.1 coordinate 607,608, forward strand.
TGGGCTGCGGTGTTTCTCACGAGACCCTACTTCGCACGGGATCAGAAAACGACAGGACTCTAAGAAGCCGAGATAATTGACCTTGTTCTGGCCCGGATCCTGCCTGAAGTTCCCTAGATGTAAGTAGTGAGGGTTCTGGTACTGCTAGCTCCGCAAGCTGCCCTGATTCAAGGAACAAAATGGGTCCCAGAAGGAAGCTTCTGATTGGAGGAGACCGTGGGTCACGTGGGGCGAATTCAGGAATCAGAAAACAGCATTCTCTGTATCTCTATCTGTTATCCATGCGCAAACTGTAGACCCTTTGTGCAAACCCATGTGAGAATCTTGCGTTGCCTAGCGGATTGTTAGTTGAGAACTGACTAACGGAAAGAGAACAAAAGGCACTGCATACCTCAATCTCCTAATTAGAAGGCAAACATCTTGGGCGCTGGCAGGTCAAGGAGCTGCTTCATGTTACTGATATGACGGATCAATCTGTATGGGATGAAGAGTCCCAAATCTTCATCAGGGCGCATCTCCACCTAGGTACATAACAGGTCGATTTCGGGCAAAGAATGCTGCAACCTTGAGGTTATACCGGTAGACCTTCTAGGCAAAGTACCTATTGGTCATACTTGCGCTATGCCAAAAACTTTCACATTGGCAGACGACATGTTGTTAAAGTTGGTGACCCTCTCTGCTCCTAAAATTATTTGGCCAAAACCTCCTCCCCTACGACTAAACAGTTAAATGTCCCTGCCCGAATACCTAACCGCCCTTGCCCGAATAGCTGAATGCCCTTGCCCGAAAGCTGAATGCCCCTGCCCGAATAGCTAAATGCCCCTGCCCGCGGAGACAACCTCAAAAATGTAGTGACGCGTCAAGCTGCAGTAGGAACAGCCTCCAAGTTCCTCGTTTGCATCGTCAGTCGTGCTGGCAGTGCGCCGCCTTATACTTTCGAGACGCAAATACTTTCTGGTCGCCCTGAGCACATTGCCATTCTACTCATCTGCCCTGAGACCGCGAAATCACATCTTCCAACATGACATCGATTGCAGGATAGAACCCGTGCCACGCCCACTTTATTTGGCCCGCGTGAACTCGCACAGCTCTTAGGGTTAGGGTTACACGGAGTGCCGTGAGCCGCTGGATAACCCTAACCCTAACCCTGGATGGAGGAGGGTCTGGTCTGATCACGTGATAGGGTCAGTCACCAGCGAAGAAACCTCTCTATGGATTACATACAAAACACATTCATCATTTGTACAGTCTATTTTGTTGTTGCATTACTTCGTGGAAGGCAGAGGGGCTGCTGGCACAAACCCTGGTCCAAATAATGAATTGCCATGTTATAATCAAGCTTATGGATCTGTCGGCGGTTGTCGGTGGTAATCGGCGGCTAGTTGTCGGTAAGGCTGAGTCCACTTAAAAGTGAGAAGAGCCTGGTGTTATGTCTAGTCGTTTCCTGCGTTACGATCTTTCGCAAAACTTGGAGCCTGAGCAACACGAACATGGACCAGCAGTCGTGTTCCAAAGGATAAGCTTCATAAATGTCTTGCGAGATGTGAGTGCCTTCTCAAGAGAAGCGCCTACGGTTTTCCAAGGTTCTCGGAATAGGGAGACGGAGACGGAGAGAGGGTCGGCACTCGTGGGATCTCGGCGGAGCCACTTTACGTGTCTAACGCCGGACCATGATACTTCTTCGCTCAATAAGTTCTAACTTGCTGGGTAGGTTCCTCTAGGCATGCAGGTACCTTCTCCACACTAGCATCTCTGACATTACCTAAGGCGCGTCTTATCGTCTGCCATTTTTTACTTGTTTCGCAAGGTTATCTTCTATCATCCTGGAGCCTCTTCAGAGAGCCGCACGCCCTTCACCCTGACAATGACGACAGATCTTGGATAGATCTTGCGATTTCCTGTACGACCATCACTCCCAGGTCCTCGATACAGGCCAAGACGCTGTGGACGTCGCCACTGACACCGTCACATCTACTTACATCTGTGGTCCCGGCGTTACTCACCTTCAAGCACGCAAAATTTTCGATTGACCAATCAGAAGGGGCCTTCGATGACCCAAGACAGATTAGCGCGGATGTCGTGATCAGTATTCCTCATCAACACCAAAGGTCCAGAGCGGATTGGCAAATTGCGCAATCGCCGCAATGCTTTGAAACTCCTCCCCGACCAGGTTATGCCTTTCTGGCCCGATTCCGTGCGAATTAGAGAACCAATAGAGAGCCTGGGTTATAGTCTCTGCTCCATCGTCTCCGTAGATAGATCATAACCGTTGCCTAAGCATTCTCCTTGAGCCCGCTGCCGAAACTCGTCGAAGTAGTTGATACGCTTGCCCGCTTGCCCTTCTGCATTTGTAAGGCGCTCGTCCGTTCCCGCCGTGCTCTTACTCCTCAAATCCTCCCTTTATTTGACGTCCAACCCCCTCCCTCCCTACTCTCAAGCTGCCCCCCTAATCGTACCGGTTGAGCCATTTTCACCTTCAAGACAAGACTGCTTGCTTGAAACGTCCAGGGTCAACTTCCCCTCAGCGTCTTGTAACCCATTCCAATATGGATTCAACACTCCGGACTCAGACGTCCTCCCAGAGCTCATCCCCTCGCTTGAGGCCGGTGGCTGACACCAAGTCGGACGACAATGACTCGGTCGACTCAGGATTCGCTTCCGCTTCGTCCTCGACCCCATCCCTGCCGCAGGTGGCGCTCACCAAGGCACATATCAACCACCTCAACAAGCAACTGGAGAACATGCACCCGGCGGACATCCTCCGCTTCGTCAAGGTTCTCTTCCCCAACCTCTACCAATCGACCGCGTTCGGTCTGACCGGCCTCGTGACCCTCGACATGCTCTCCAAGATCGACGACGAGAACCCGTCGTCGAAGCCGGTGGACCTCATCTTCCTCGACACCCTATTCCACTTCAAGGAGACGTACGACCTGATCGACGACGTCAAGGCCCGGTACCCCAACGTGCAGCTCCACATCTTCAGGCCCGACGGCGTCGACACCGCCGCCGAGTTCGACAACCTGTACGGCGAGCGGCTGTACGAGACGTCCGAGGAGCTGTACGACTGGATCGCCAAGGTCGAGCCGCAGCAGCGCGCCTACACCGAGCTCAACGTGGCGGCGGTGCTCACCGGCCGGCGGCGCTCGCAGGGCGGCCAGCGCGGCGAGATCCCCGTCATCGAGGTCGACGACGAGCGGGGCATCATCAAGATCAACCCCATGGTCAACTGGTCCTTCCAGCAGGTCCAGGGGTACGTCCGCGAGCACAAGGTCCCCTACAACGCCCTGCTGGATAGGGGGTACAAGTCCGTCGGCGACTGGCACTCGACCAGCCCCGTCTCCGAGGGCGAGGACGAGCGCGCCGGCCGCTGGAAGGGCCAGTCCAAGACCGAGTGCGGCATCCACAACAAGAAGAGCAGATACGCACAGTTCCTGGAGGAGATGGCCGCCAGGGAGCAGGGAGAGCAACTCAGCGCTGCCCTTGGCCAGGTCGAGCAGGAACGGAGGATCGAGGTCGAGGTGTCACAGTGAGAATCGTGGAGGGTTTCGATCGCATGGGAGGGAGTTCGGGATTTGACGACTTTATGGGGCGATGATGCTTGCATTTACATCGGTTTGGTTTGGCGGCGAGTTGATCCATTCATTGGCGCTAGGGAGGCTGGCGTTCTGGGCGGCCTCGCACGAGATGGTCGCCCTTTCTCCATCATGCCACGATAAGTATCGGCATTTTGTTGCATCCTAGGCATAGACAGGTTGCAGAGTTAATTGACAGAGTTCAAAAACAGAGGCCTGGGGCTCGCTGAAAGTGATGGTTGTTTTGTGGACTGTGGAGACGCGGATGCAGTCACGAATTGCGCTCAACGACAAAAGAGCAAGTTCGAGCACGGGCATTTGGCCCCGGCGGCCTGCCTCAGTCGAACCAGGCTGGGCTCTGCATCCTCGAATATTTTGCTACCGACATCGACGTTGGCGGTCTTGAAGCTTGGGGATCGGATTGCAGTCCACAGCTTCCTTGAGCCGCAACTTGATCGCCCAATTAACAACCTCAACCCACGTTCACCTCACTGAGGGGTACTAAGCCTCTGATTGGCCACCCACCCTCGAGTAACGGCCCCTTTCTTTGGGTCATCCGATCACTTTCTCTCCCGATCGGGTCTCTCCCGTCGACTGCCGGGTTACCCGTTGATCTTTTTCCAACACGGTCGATCGATGGTATGCGGGCAGATCCGACCTGCCACCCCCCTCACTGCCCAAAGGACTGCATGGGATTTGTGTCGCGCTTGCCCACGTTTGTCCACGGCTTTGGGCCATGAAATGGGCCTCCCTCTTTTTTGGGCGAACTGTCCCGATTGGAGCCCATCCGTTCCACGGGGCGAGCGACTCCTCCCCGAGGGAATCTCAGAAATGGAGGCTGAGGAATGTGAGTTATCGGCTTTGTTATTTCACGTATAGGGGTTTACGGCTCGTATGCATCGGGCAGGAAGGCACATATCTCCGGCTTTCCTAGCGGGGTTGGATACACTGAGATTTGTGGTGCAGACCGAAGGACATGGGAAAATACATGTGTCCTATCCAAGTTACCTATGTACCCAACTACCTACCTACCTAAGTTTCCATATGACCCAAGACTAGGCCATGTTGTGCCCAATACCCAAAGAACCGTACGCCTACGAATACAATAACGTTACTGCTCGGCATTGTTATCGTTGCTCTGCTCATCAATGCCCGAATCCTCCACGGCTGTGGCCTCAAAATCACCACCGACAGGGGTCGAGGGTATTTCTTCCGGGCCTCGAGTTTCTTCACCAGGTTCGGTTTCCGGATCAGCTGCCGCGGTTGCAGTTGCAGCGGGTGTCGCATCCTCGCTGGAAACTGCTGCTTGACGATCTAGCTCGCGCTCTAAGCCGCCGAGCAAGTCCAGCCCATCGTCCTCACCTGCGGTTGCTGGCGGTGAAGGACCGGCTTTCTCACCCGGACTAGGTTGTGGTTCTGATATTTCCGGCTGTTCCACAGAGGGAGGCACTTCTGGTTCAGTCGCGGGAAGCGCATCAGCTGCTAGCTGTTCTGTCGCTGGAGTTTCCTGGAGTGCGGGCGTAGGAGATTTAGTTTGCTGTTCGGAGTTGGATCCTATCACGGGCCCTATACCAGGACTCTCAGGCAGAGTATCCGCAATTTGGGGTTCAGCCGACACACCGAGTTCTTCCGCCCCAAACATGCCTGAAAGGGGTGTCTCAGACAAATTTCCGCTGACCTCTCCGTTGGGAGAGAGCGGTTGAGGGGCGAAATCTGTATCCATGACGGAGAATCCGTTGGCATCTAAGTCCATCGGCGGATCCTCAACGCTGCTTGCCGCCGTTGTTTCTGCAAGGAATGTCTCATTTTCTGCACCTCCAGACTGGCTGGCTCCTTCACCAACTTCTGGAGAAATATGGGCATTGGGAAACCCAAGGACCCCCATGGACTGCGCGGCCGGTGAAATCATTGGCGAGGGGTCTGTTGGTGATTGAAGAACCACGTTTTTCAGCGGACTACCCTCGTGCCTCTGCAACGCAAGATGCATCGGTGGACCAAGGTTTAGCGAGGTCTCTGAGGTTGGCTGGAGCTTGGCGTCTAGATGGTCTTCCTGCCGAATAGCCTCCTCACCAGGCTCCGCGACCGTTGGCTGAATCGGGCCGGGCACATCCGAATCTTCCATCTCCTGGTCGCGGTCTTCTTGCTGCTCTTGATCGATGCTAGTTTCCATCATGGAGGTCTCGTCGCGCCCCTCGTCGTCACCGCCGGCGTCTCTTTCGCCTTCTTCAGCCTCTCCTTCTTCGCCTTCGTCGCCTTCTCTTTCATCACCCTCCTCGTCATCCGACTGCATGGCTGAGTTATCCGCCATCTCACTGTCCTGGTTCACGGTGTCGTCGTTATTTTCGGTCTTGACTCCCTGAGATTCTGTCAGCACCTGTCTGAACCTTACGAGCCTATAGCAATAGACATCACTCACATCGAGCCCAGTAGACTCTACCTTTATATCCGCAGCCTTTTCAAGACCCGTCTCTTCCTGTGCCGGGCGGGTACTAGGAGGAAGAGGCAGTTTGCCCTTCTTGCGACCACGACCTGGACCTTTGGCCTTTCTCTTGGGAGGAGGAGGTCTTCTCCTGACAGGAGTTGGCTGTTGGAGCGCGGCACCGCCACCAAGAGCTGAGGGCGCCGGAACAACCGTTGTGGAGATGATCTCGCCTTCAACCTGTTGTCCATCGACTAGCGTGACGGTCTGGTCATAAGGGTTACCAGCAGCATCTATACGGCGAACCGTTGCCCTTGTCACCGTTCGGCCAGTAAGCTGTGTAGTGACAGCTTTGGAGGACAGTGTAACGGTATGTTTATGCCGTTTTGCGAGATGCGAGATAGCAGGTCCTTCGACGTTGCGCGGAATCTGCTTCCAGAGTTTGACCGCGAAGCCAACAGTGGCAGGGTCCTCTTTCTTCTCTGCCTTTTCGACGCCCTCAACCTCGGCTTCTTCCTCTTCTGCTGGAGCAGGCCGCTTATACAAACGTCCGGAGCGAGCTGCGCGAAGGAGCTCCTGGCTGTGCGGAGGAAGCAGCTGCCAGTCCTTTGGCATGCGGTGTGGAAGCTCGACGGCCCAGCGATCGTTCTGTTGAGTGGCCTCGAGTGGAGGAGGGGGGGCGATGTTCACCCACTCCTGGCGCCATTGTCGCACAGGCAACCCTAGCAAACGGAAGAGTCAGTGGTTTGAGACTGGACGAGCAGTCTAGAGTGTTCGCACCTTCGAAGTCATCGTGTTCTGGGAAACCACTTCGGTTACCCCGGCGAGTTTGGGTTGCAGTCCGATACTTTGACATCCCTTGGGTTAGCCGCCCCCTAATACGTAGATGGGGATTGACAACTTACACCGGGCGCCATCTGGGTAGCTTTTCAAGGGCCCGTGTCAAACAAGGTTAAACGAATGTAACTCTCAAGGGACAATTGCGTCAAGCAACGCAGAAGATCCAAATATTGCAATACTATCGCATAGAAAATGGGCAAGCTCTTAAGTGTGTAGCCAAGAGAAAACGGCGCGCGTATGGTTGTGGTGGAGTTCAGCGTCGTCGCGATTGAGGTTCTGTCAATGCGTGGATGTGCCGTCGCATCGACCTGCTCACTGGGCGGCTGGCTAGCCTGAAAATGATATGCGTATAAACAGATATACCGGTTATGGAAATAACAATTCCCAACGCAATAACTGGGTACATATACATGGATCGAAACTTTCATTGGGTGCTCCACCCCGACTGCCACTGCATACGAATATTGAAGTGGGCATTTCATAAAATTGGGAGATACCTAGGCCTATTCGGTGATCTTCTGTGTCTGCAATCCCCCAAGCACCAACCCATAGGTATTGCGGCAGATTGGCCAGACGTTCCATCCTCCTCATGCATAGACATCCTCCCGCCATTAATCCCAATCGCACCCTCTTGTAATATACAACTGTATGAGTCGAGTCAAAGTTCGCTCATTCCCGCTGTCCAGGAAATAGTCATGGTATAGTCGGGACGTGATAGCACGTTAATGACCAGGGATCGGCTAGATTCAGTCCAATCTACCAGTTGCATTAGTATCCTGAACAGTGCGCGCCTTAGACCGACTTACCCGGTATCCTTTTGCCTGAGAATATCCCCCTTGTTACCCGTCTCCTTGCCCTGTCCGCGGGTTAGCATCGATCGCCCTGCGTTTGCCAGGAAATCACGCACCGATAATCCCCCCTCAACGACCAAGCGATCCAGCTGATAAAACTGACTGATAACTGTCTGGCGCTGCATCTTCAGTTAGCACTCCAAACCCTCAACCCGGAGCTGACAATGGGGATATTTGAAGATGGGGCAGATTGATCCCAATGTACCTTGAGCACTTGTAACTCCTTCAAGCCCTTCTGTATTAACTCCTGCACTCGCCGGGGGTCGTCGACGGTTTTGTTCTCTCGGAAGGCATCTCTTGTTCGCCGTTTTGCATATTCTCTGAAATTGTACGCGGAGAACTGCTCTCCCTGTCGTAGTAGTTGCCGGTACTGTTACCCATAAATTGTTAGGAATGTCTGGTCAAGCATTAACTATTTTCTGGGCAAGCCCGATCTTTGCCACGATGCGACGGCTGGCAAAGAGAATGGAATACCCAATAGCGCACAAAGCCAGGGAGAGAGAGCACATACTAATGACCGGGCCTGCTGTGCTGAATTGCCCTTGAGGGCTGTTGTGACCGACATGGTAATCGCTCTCTTGATCGAAGAATGGTGGGTGGCAGAGAGTCAAGAGAATGATGGGAGGGAAAGAGGCTACTAGATATGACGGAATAGGAATCGGTCAGCTCGGAGGTAACGGGCAAGGTAGATATGCAGCTCACGGGGATTTAGCCGCGCTTTATTTTAGGAAATGGGCTAGCAGGTAATCCGTACTTAGGTAATCATGCATGTACTGTACCCAACCTTAGTGGAGGTACAGGAGTACCTATGCATGAGTAAAAAACCACCCCACAACGACTTACACGCGACTTTTGACGTTCAATTCATGCCCTCCTTGATTCCCCACGGGCCTATCAGCCGCAAAGAAACATGGGCTTGAACACATGTACGGCATAACAGCATGTGTCCAAACATCGGGAGAGCGATGGACTAGCCCTCTATTCTTGCCCAGATCTCGAATGCTTGCTTGAGGGTGGGAGATTACCTAAGGAACTCCGTCGTTGGTGTGATCTACCTTGTGCCTCATATGCTGGCCAAAACGCCCTCCACAACGCGCCCTTCATCCAATGTTTGCTTTCAATCGATAAGATCTCATCGTTTAGCAAGCTCGCGCAAACCGTCAGGATGACATGGCGAGCCCACCGCCCACCAAACGTGCGCGCCACAAGCCCCCATCATCCAATGTTGAGACGGCCAAAAAACACCCCTCCGTGCCGTCTCGGGCGCCCAGTAACCCCAATAAGCCGCGCACTATCAATTTCCGTTATAGGCCTAACAACAGCACCCATCGCTGGGGCCCGGACGAAGCGTTCCGGGAGATCGTCAAAAGATGGTAATCGTAAAACGCCCAGAGATGTGCATGATGCAGAAACCCTAACCTGGGCCTAGGCGAGAGGATATCATTCATCTCAGTGGTATGCCTGAGGAGAATTTTGCCGTCTTTCGTCAAGAGGAGAGAGGAGACTACGACGACAACCTGTCAATCTGCTATCGAGTATTCAAGCTCGGTAGTGAGCCCAAGAAGTTTCTCGGCCATATCAGGTACAGCGGGACGAAAGGCCAAGGTACCGTGGATATCCTCACCCAAGGACTCAAGCTCGACATGGGTTGGTCAGATCCAAACAGCCGTGGCCCCATTGAGGCTAAGATCCCCGATGAGAGCCTTGAGACTGCCATTCTTGTCTTCATGATGTCCCCGCAGAATCACAAGGTCCGCTTGAGAAGTCGCCTGTTTGATTGGCGATTCAACTTCAACAAGCACGGAAATCTCTTCGCCATGCAGCATAACATTGCGCCAGAGATGACACAAGACATCAATGAGGCTACCGAAGACATCCAACGCTCAGACGGGCTGTGTTCGGATGCTGTGCTGGGGCAAGACACGCAGTTCATCTTCGGGGAGCCTGGCAAGGGCCAGGACGAACATGGTAACCCAACGACAAGGTCTCAGGTCCGAGAGTGTGACTTCAGGAGATGGGCCAGAGTGGGGCTTTTCTTCTGGGACCTTAGTGACGGGGGCAAATCGATGACATCGACTGGGGAGATAATTCTGGATGATCGCTTCTCCGGTCTACTCTACTATGACAGCCTCCTTCTGCCTCGCCAAGACCCGAACAAGAGCACGAAACGGCCACTGAGATTCGCCTATAATCTGCCACGGACGTGTAAATTCGTCAAGGAGGGGCCCGTACTTTCCGCCGGCGACCAGGCGAGAGCCATCATCGATATCTGGAACGACGTATTGGCTGTTCGCCCAATGCTTGCCGCCGAGCTGAGCGCCATGCTCAATAGTACGGCGTTAGATTATGGCGACATCGCAGGTGCCGAGAACCACCTCACCTACGACGTTGCCCGTCTTCTACGGAGGCATTTGCTTGGAGATGCGTCCAAAAAATTATGGTACTACACGGCCGAAGAGAAAGCCAAGGTGGGTCTGCTCTACCTGGCGTCGAAGTCCTGTCTGTTAACTTTGTAAAGAATCCGGACCTACACGATATAATCGAACGTCTGGGGTGCGAGGGGAGGGAATTGACACGACGTTACTGGTCGATAATGAGCAAGCATGGACTCCTGAACACAGCCGAGCACGAGTTGCTCAAGCGCCAGCGGACTGAGTCCACCGTGCCAGACTGGGAACTGACGGCTTCTCCCTTTGCAATGGAGATGTCCCGACTGTCGCAAGCCTGCCTCAAGCTCTGCCATTCCGTGACAGAATACAGAGTTGACTTCGTCCGAGGTACCGGCTTCGATCCCGAGTTGTCTTTCGACCACGAATCGCAGCGTGTAAAGATACCCAATACATGGCTGGTCAAGGACCGAGTCATGGCGGACCTCGAAATACCGCCACAGTGGAAGGAGCCTGACGTAATATTCCACGCTGTGTACACGTTATTCACAAAGTTGTTCGACCTTCTCGCTGATGACTATCTCGACGGTGTGCAACTGGTCCAGGCGACTCATGATGACATTGGAAGCAGCAAATCCGCTACACAACAAGCCAAGAGGGGAATCCTGGCAGAAATTCACCATCGCCTCCTCGCCTACAACAGAGCAAACGGTCAGATCCGCCTGCACCACCCTCAGGGAGATCCCTCGGCTCTTCTCATGTCTGGCACCGCGCTGCCAGATACTGGGTGGGCCAGTGCCGGTCATGTCATTGAATTCCAACTTCATCGCGACAACTGTGAACACTTCCGCCTATGGGGGGTTAATGGTGACGATGCTGTCTTTCCGTCCTCGTGTCCGTCGATACATACTGACCAGTTGATAGATCTCGGCTCGTGGACCGTGAACGGCGGCAGCGTGGGGCAGAATAACGAGGTGTCGTCTAGTGACCGTCCATCTCCGACCTGCCAGAGCGTCGAGCTAGTCTGCCCAGCGCATCCGGCCAGTTACATCTTCGCCATTTTTGAGGAATTACGCGCCCGCCGATCATACTTTGGCCTCGTCTTTAACAGATCAGATCCACACTCTATCGTGATCGCCCTGCAAGGTCGCCATCTGCACGAAAAACTGTCACCAAAGCAGCAGGCTGATGCCGAACGGGAAAATTGGAGGCACTTGGCCAGTTCAAACAACTGTTTTGCGGCCGAACCTCAACCCCCTGGCGGCCCAACCGAGGAGGCCGGCCAAAATAACCTGATACCTCTGCGGGGGGCGCGGAATTGGGCAAGGAGGGGCACCTACATGATACCGTGACGAGGGAGGTGTGGCTTCGATCACTTCGAGTCGGAAAGTTGGTGACATAGATGGTGACAGGACCAGCCCATGGAGGGGGCGGCGGCTATCTGTCTGCGATGGGACTAAAGAGAGCATCGAGAGCGTCTAGGGGCTACCGTGGGAGCCACCATATATAGCCTAACTCCGTTAGGATTTGCAGTCATGAGATGTTTGGGCGCCTATCTTTGACAGCACGCCGCTTGTTGAAGCCTGCTGCGAGGATAAAGAAAGGCGTTGGTTGACGGGGCATTGGCAATTAGGATGGGGTAGCGGATAATACCTCAGGCATACCAACTTGATTCTAAAAACTACCCGAAAATCTGCGCTCACGTCGTCGTATGAGGAAAATAGACTCCAGAAATCACAAATCACCATGGCAATACCACCCATCCCATAGCGCCCATCCCACCATCCATGTCTCAGTCGATTATTGACACGACTATCCCAGTCTTCTTTTCGAACTCCTGCAATGCTTCTCCAACGGAAACAATGTGCTCCTCGATATTACCCGCATGATACTTGGACTTTTCCGCGTCGTCGAAAACCAATTTACTGGAATCGTCGAAGACAACCCCTGGCCTTTCCCGCCGTGCTGGGAGGTGGATCTGCTCCCGATGAGTCTGGAAATTTAGATCTGCACATCTTGCCGAGCAGAATACGGAGGGCTTCGATAACAAGCTGATGCATTCTTTGCAAAGGAAGGTGTCGGAGCTGACGGCATCCATGTTGACGTCCTCGTCATTCAAGATGATGCACTTGTCTCCGGAAACACAGAGGTGCGTTTGCTCGACGTGAGAATCCTGACTGTGTCAATCCTACCATCCCATTGTAAAGGGGCAGAAAAAAACGTAATTTGGGTCACCCTTAACCACTTACATGACCTTGAGCAAAGCACTTGTTCGAGCAGTATACCGTAGATTGCTGTTTGACGCCCTGACCAGCCAACACCTGGCACAGGCAACAAGACAGGAAGTCGCCCGTGTCCGGGGCCGTCGAACAGACATTGCATGGCGGCAACTCGTAGAACTCCTTGGCGACCCGAGCGTCGGCGAACCTCTCGCGGTTCTTTGTCTTCTGCATCTCGTGGGCCGTCCTGCCGCGCCGCAGCTCCTCCAACCTCCGGATGTGCTTTTCCTTCTGCAGCCGGGCGCCGGTGCTCGCCTGGCGGTCTTCCAGGACCCGCAGGGCGACCAGCTCCATCGCCATGCCACTTTTCAGCATGTCGAGGTACTTCTGGCTGCCCTGCTCTCCGGGGAAGAAGGCCTCCCTGTAGATCTCGAACCGATCCAGCGGCTCCTTGGCGGCAACGATCCGTCGGACCAGGTCTCCGATATCCGAAGACGACGACGCGGCCGCTCTGCCCACGGCATCTCCGACGTCCCTCACGAGGTCCTCGAACGCCAGGTCTCGATCGTGGAGCTTGTCCAAGACGCCATCTCGGCTGGAAGTGTCGTCCACCATGAGCCGGTTAGCGGTGTTCCTGACACTCTCTCGGTACCAACTCCTCTTCTCCTCCTGGATGCGGGCCTCGATGTCCCGCGGATCTATTTCGCGCCGCTCCGCCGCCGAGAAGAGGGCCTCGAGATCCTGCAGGAACGCGCGCCTCCCGGTGAACCACTCCGGATCTGACGAGTCTAGATACCGGCTTCTCAGCCTCCCGATGAGCCTCCCATAACATTCGTCGCATTCGAATACGGTCTGCTTCTCGTGGTCCTGGGTGCATGGCTGGCGGATCTGCTGGGCGTCATCCATGCAGAGCTGACGCCTGCTCTGCAGATAGCCTAACTGATCCCAGACCTCCGTCATGACTAAGTGCCTTTCTGTATCTGTATCAAAGGGAAGGTCCGCAGCAGATGTGAGTTTGTATCTATAACAGGCTCAAGAACTGCCCCAAAACACGCGTTGAGAATGGTGATCGTAGGATGTTTCTCTCAAAATGTGTGTAACAACTCAGAAGAAAGGCTCACTTTGTATGGGTATCATTAAACTGATATAGGATGAGTGGTAGGGCAAAGGCTTCTTAACAATCTTGTATGAGACGAGGTTTCATAAGCGGCCTGGACTTTTGAAGATGGTCCTCACCTAGGTGGGCAAATCCGCGCTAGTGGTCGCGGCCACCGAAAAAGGCTTTCCGGCACACCTCGGTGACAGCGGGTCCATCCTCCATCCTTTTTTGCCTCGACACCTTGCCGCCGCCCATGAAGTAGCGACTTTCCTAGGGAATTCCAAACTACAAACATGGTAAGTCTCCCCTCCACCTCTCAAGTGGCCACAATACGCTGACCCACCTGCTCCCTCTTCCAGGCCGACAAGCTTCGAACCCAGCAGGAGCTCGAGCGGCTCCAGGCCAAGTACATCGGCACCGGCCACCCCGACACGACGAGCTGGGAGTGGAAAACCAACATCTTCCGCGACACGTACTCGAGCATCATCGGGCATCCGCCCCACGCCGCGTACCTCGCGCTGGCCCAGAACGAGCCCGTCGCCAAAGTCCGCGCGCAGCTGATCCGGGTGAGTTTAACCCCCCCTCCCTCCATAGACTATGCATGCCTCTGCCGACGAGAGTAGCTGACAATGGGTGAACTTTGTGATGCAGAAAATGGTCCAACCGTGCGGTCCGCCGCCGCCGCGGGAGGGCGAAGAGCCCATGCGCCTGCCTTGAGAAGGCGCCCGGTCGCGAGGGGCGTGGGCGCGTGTTATGAGCTGGAGTGGGACGGCTTGAGTGGGCGCCTGGAGGGACTGAGATGTTCCCTGCGCAGCCAGCCACAGCTACCGACAACTACACTGTATTCGGGCATTTGAGGGAATACGCGGAAGTTCCACACTTGCAAAGGACATCTCAAGGGCTGGATGCTAGGAATACCAAGGGATACAAGTGTTGTGTCATTATATGCTCGTTACGCATGTCGACCTGTGATTCAAGGCCGACTCTCATGATACCCATGACAGTATAATACAGGACGACTCTCATGATACCCATGACAGTATAATACAGGACTACCTATTCATCGTCGTCATCATGTGCCGCCGCCCTCCTTCTGCTCCTCCGCACGGCGCTTGGCCCTGCCTCGGCGTGTCCATCGTTCCGGCTCTGATCCGCGACGTCTTCGACCGGCTCGGACTCGTCAGCATCTGCTCGCTCGGCAACCTTCAGAGTCCCCTGCAGCTTCTTCTCCAGCTCCGGCGAAGAACCCCCATAAACCATCCGGACTATGCCGGCGATCGCCTCGTTCGTGACCTCCACCTTCCCCCTGGGCCCGACGTGCCATGTGATCGTGTCGTCGTCGCCCTGCATCTTACTCTCCGATGTCTTGACGAGGTATCCCTGCTTGATCATTCTCTGCAGTACCAGTTCCGTATTCTCCGTCGCGCGATTCCCATCGTTCGGGTTGAGGCTGGGCATGTTCTTGTCCACCACAAGGCGCTGCAAGTGCCTCCGCATTCGGGCATCGCTGAGCTCTCCACCGCTGAGGGTGATGATCGCAACTATGGTCGAGTACAGGCCGACGTAGGAGGCCTCGCCCTCTTGCGACTGAGCCTTGGATGGCGCGATGATTGCCGGGACCCGGTACGCCGCTGGAAGTGTCGAGACGAGTATGTACGCATTCGACGAGGTCTGCCCCTGCGTCTGGGATTTGCCAGCTGTTAAGACCTCCTCTGTCAGCAAGGCAACCGGCACAGCTTAGATTCAGAGGGTATACCACCGACCTTTCCTCTTCTGATCAAGCGACATGACGGACCTGTCCTTCGCCGGCAATTCTACCATCTCCATCCCGAAGGCGGCGATTAGCTGCTTCTGGGCCCCGGCAAACACTTTCCTGAAGGCCCTACCATTCGGCCCCAACACTGAGAGTCACATGGTCAACTAGGATCTGGGGTCAGGTGAGTGAAACAACACACCTTTTTCTTTGATGCCCTCTCTCCGAATCGGTGTCCTGGAGTATTCGCAAGCTAGCGCATAGCGCACCAGCCTCTTGACGAGCTGCTCTTCGGTCGCCGTGTCCCTTCGGACGCCGTTCATAGGATCGCCTCCGTCTGATTCCTCTTCATCCTGGCTCTCTGGTCCACTACCGGCGCCACGCTGTGGGTTCTCCATTTCCTCATCGTCTTCTGCGGGCTTGGGAGAGTCAGCCTCGACCCGATGGGCAAGATGGAGGGGTAAACCTACCACACCCCGCCTTCGCTGAGGCGGCGGCATATTTTTTCGCCTTGTGTAAATAGCTTGCGCCAGTTGGCTGGAGAGGGATAAATTAGTGCTGTCGGTATTTTAATAAGATCAGGAAAGTACAGGTCTTTCTCTCGTGTAAGTCGCCTTTGTCCTTGGGTGGGCCATGCTCTTAACGCGACTTGCGCAGGCCCGGACCGCGTCTCGGTGCGGAAATACGATTACCCACCTAAAAATGCCTGGGCCTAGCACCATCGAGTCGTCCAGGTCCATTATCGATAGCTCCTGGTGCTACAATAGAGAGGTCGGAAAGAGAATTATAGATATTTCTGGGCTGCACGTGGGCCATCATTTAGTCCACATGCTCTCAAGACGGGCGCCGGTTGGGTTTGTGTGCTTGAGCTGCCGATTGACCAACGCTGTTCCTGTAGGCAGCCGGTTTTCTTTGTCGGTTTGTCACAATGCGCTCAGGCGATCCTACAGCGATGCGATCTCACCCGCCAAGTTTGAACAAGATCTGAAGAATCTCACAGACGATGGCGAAGCGTTTCGGCGAGTCAATCACAAACAGAAGGGGAAGGGCAAGCGGCAGTCTTTCCACCGTCCCCGTCCTCAACCGGAGGTCTATCGCTCCAGGGGTCAGCGGGTTCGACCAAAGGCGGAAGCTCTCTCGATAGACATCCTGGGAAGACCAGCACATGCGATTGTCATGAAAGACATTGGCTCATCGAAGAATAAATACAACATACCGCAGACAGAAGCGGAAAATGACTCAGAACCGGTCAACCTGTCCGATGTCCTCAAGCAACAGGCCGGTGTCTCTACTTCAGATGAGGTGCTTCTGAATATTCATGAGCTACGGCCAAGCCAATCGAGACCAATTCCGCAACGAGACTTCGACTCTCTGAGAGATGTTCTTGTTCAGGGGTTTACAAAGGCGCAGCTAGCAGCCTACATGGTTCGCCATCAACCCGAGACCGAGTCCCCGAAAGCTCCCCACAGTTCCAGTGGTGCTCCATGGGTGTTGGAACAGTGGCCATGGGTGCCAGATGCGGCGGTCATGGGCAAGGTGTCTGACCCAGTACTTGATGGGTATTTGCACGCATCCATGTCGCCCAAGGATCAGTTGGCCGTCCGATTGATGCGCGAATGTTGGGCAGTCTCAACACAAGAAGTCGAGAACGGGCAAGGGTACCTTGATGTCAGGTTGCGAGATCTCGAGTTTGCTCTCCTACTAAGTTCGTATCCCCTGCAATCATGTTTGTCTTGATTATTAGCCTTGCCCAAGCTGACACCGGGTCTCATCATAGTTGGAAACGGACAACGGCTTGAAGACATATCCCATTCTCTCTTAGCGCCGGGCAAACAAATCGAAGTCATCCGGCCCGAGAAGGTTGTCAGGATTGTGGCCTCGAAGCCAACAGCTGAAGTAATCCTCGGGGAGATCAACAACGTCCTCGGCAAGCTGGAGACTCGATCCATCGAGGTCAAGCTCCTATCGCCTGGATGCCTGTCCCCCTCGTCGCTGGAAGAAGTTGGCAGAATTACCAATACTGTAGTTCAGCTCGACGAGCCAAACCAGAAGGTATGTATGCCTGAATGAGGGCGTCTTGCTCAAGTTGCCATGGTTACTGACCGTGCTCCTACCGTTAGATTCTTGTCCATTGGATCCCCCCCACCGAGGCGGGCGATGTCCTTGAGAACCTTGGTGATGTAGTATTCCGACTCCTGCTCTCCGCCTCCCGACATGACTACCATGCCGCCGGCAATATAACTGTGGTCCCCGAGGACGATGCGAAAGGAGGAAGGTTCCTCGTCGACTACTACAGCAAGAAGAAGTGGTCATGGAAGGACCGAACCAGCCAGTGGGCACGATGGGTCATGGCAACACCACGAGGTGCCAAGCCTACAGGAAACGAGAAACTGGATAACATCCTTGCCGCGTTTGATTCTTCCACGGAGCTAGAGGCTTCTCAACCACGCGATGAGTCTAGTCTCGCTTCGACAGGCTGGCCAGGGCCCTTGCAGAGATCAACCCGTGCAGTCTTTGGACACATCCTCCATCGATACCCTCCCAAGCACCCAGGGAAGCTCGACCTCTCCCAAGCGGCGATAATCTCCCCGGTCATCCCCCCGCTCTCCAGCCTCGCCTTCCCCAAGGCCATCCAACAACCGCAATCCCACCCCTCCTCCACCATCCTCATGCGCTTCCTCCCCGACCCGGAGCAGGACCCCGCCCTCGTCTCCTCCGCCCCACCCCTCGAGCTCCGCCTCGAAGCCTCCGACACAGAGGTGAGCGGCATCTCCTCCCTGCGCGCCATCACCCGCGCCACAACCCACGACATCCTCGTCCCCTCGGGCCCCGTCGACGTCCGCCTCGCCCGCTCCCTCTTCCACGAGCTCCTGGGCCCCGCCATCGCCGCCGACCCCCGCCACGCCGACCCGCTCCTCGCCTTCCTCGAGGCCGCCGACCTGCGCCCCTCGGCAGGCCGCCTCGTCACCCCCGCCCGCCTGCGCTGCGTCGCCGTCCCAATCTTCGGCTCGGGCCCCGGCTCGGCGGTGCAGCAGCCGCTCCTCGTCGACTACCTCTTCGCCGGCCTCGAGCTGCGCCGCTCCCTTGCCGCCGAATACGACGGCTGGCGCCTCATCTACACGACCGTCGAGGCTGGGCAGGGTGGCGGGCGCCGCGCCGAGCTCGCGCTCGAGGCCGTCCCTGCGTCGGAGGTTGCTGCAGAGGGGACACTGAACAAGCCGCATGACACGCCCGCGTACCTGGCCGTCTTGGCCAGAATGGCGCTTGGTGGCGAGTTCCAGTGGTACGGTGACAATAACTGATGTACCATGGGCAAGATTTTGAAGGGAAGGAAGGGCATTTGTCCTCGCTACAACTACCGTATTATAGTGATAAGATTGGGCATGTAACAAAATAGAGAGTTCGATAGAGATTGGGTGGTCTGCAAGGGCGACGTGAAGTAAAGTAAGGGGTAAGCTGGGAAACGATATCTAAACATTGCCATCATGCAATTCACTTTCTCACACATAAAGGATCATAAATACGTATCACGACTGGGAGGAAAGGGAACCCTGTTTCGGTGATCACTTCTAAGAGAACTCTATTTTGTACTAAAGCACATGTGAGAAGTTTTGATTCGCAGAAAGCCCAGACCCTTCCCTCTCAAAAATGTGCCGCAAAACAAAATTGCCGAGTGCTCGTGCAAAGGAGATTCGTGGTGCGTGCTCGCAAACCCTGCGACAGGTGATCCTCGACGGGCTGGAGAGTTGACTGGAGCCCGTCGCGGAGGGGAGTATCGCGCCTAGAGGATTTATTTCTTGGCGGCCTTGGCAGCGGACTTGGTGACCTTGCCGGAACCGGCAACGGCCTTCTCGACGGCCTTGATGACACCGACAGCGACGGTCTGACGCATGTCACGGACGGCGAAACGACCGAGAGGAGGGTAGTCGGTGAAGGCCTCGACGCACATGGGCTTGGACGGAACCATCTTGACGATGGCAGCGTCGCCGGACTTGATGAACTTGGGGTTGTTCTCAACCGACTTACCAGTACGGCGGTCGATCTTCTCGAGGATCTCGGAGAACTTGCAAGCGATGTGGGCAGTGTGGCAGTCGAGGACGGGGGCGTAGCCGGCACCGACCTGGCCGGGGTGGTTGAGGACGATGACCTGGGCGGTGAAGGAAGCAGCGCCCATGGGAGGATCGTTCTTGGAGTCACCAGCAACGTTGCCACGGCGGATTTCCTTGACAGAGACGTTCTTCACGTTGAAGCCGACGTTGTCACCGGGGAGACCCTCAGCGAGCTGCTCGTGGTGCATCTCCACAGACTTGACTTCAGTGGTGACGTTGGAGGGGGCGAAAGTGACGACCATGCCGGGCTTGATGATACCAGTCTCGATACGGCCGACGGGCACTGTTCCAATACCGCCAATCTTGTAGACATCCTGAAGGGGAAGACGAAGGGGCTTGTCGGTGGGACGCTTGGGGGGCTCGATGGCATCGATGGCCTCGAGAAGGGTCTTGCCGGTGACCTCGTTGCCACCCTTGATCTCCTTCTTCCAGCCCTTGTACCACGGGCAGTTGGTGGAGGCAGCAAGCATGTTGTCGCCGTTGAAGCCCGAGATGGGAACGAACGGAACCTGCTTAGGGTTGTAACCAACCTTCTTGATGAAGTTGGAGGTCTCCTTGATGATTTCGTTGTACCGCTCCTCAGCCCACTTGGCAGTGTCCATCTTGTTGATGGCGACGATAAGCTGCTTAACACCGAGGGTGTAGGCAAGCAGAGCGTGCTCACGAGTCTGGCCATCCTTGGAGATACCAGCCTCGAACTCACCAGTACCGGCGGCAATGATGAGGATAGCGCAATCGGCCTGGGAAGTACCAGTAATCATGTTCTTGATGAAGTCACGATGACCCGGGGCATCTGGGAGGAGATGTCTGTTAGTATGACCGATGGGCTTGTGAGGAAGGTCTTGAGGGACATACCGATGACGGTGACATGGTACTTGGGAGTCTCGAACTTCCAGAGGGCGATATCAATGGTGATACCACGCTCACGCTCGGCCTTCAGTTTGTCCAAAACCCAGGCATACTTGAAGGAGCCCTTGCCAAGCTCAGCGGCTTCCTGTCATCGGAGTCAGTGGTTGCTAGGTAACAGGCGGCAACAAGACGTTGGGCATGGATTTTTTTTATAGAATGGTCCGTGCTCAGAATGACCCAATGATGGGTAAAAATTTTCGGGCTTTTTGTGACTTTGTGGCGAGGCGACTGCGGGGTCGTTGGACTCCCACTGCTGATCGCCCCGCACACAATTCAGAGTATTCGAAATCGAGCAAATGTGGATGGGAGGAAAACAAAGGACATATATGGAGGTGTAGAGTAGATGTGTAGAGTAAATCGATCGGAATGACTGACCTTCTCGAACTTCTCAATGGTACGCTTGTCGATACCACCGCACTGGTAGATCAAATGGCCGGTCTATCGTGGTTGTCAGCTTGGCTCGTCTCTCTGATATTGCCCGATGCCGACCGAAGGTGGAATCGGGCGGCACCGAGGGATTTGGGATGATGCTTACCGTCGTGGACTTGCCAGAGTCGACGTGGCTGGACGCCCATGTTAGTTTGTCTGCAAAACCTTTCGTAGTCAGTGTGATGGGAGGACAAACCCGATGACGACGAGGTTAATGTGAGGGCGCTCGTCCTTTCTATTGAGATGTTAGCAAATATGTCAGAAATAATGAAGACGATGAGGGAGAGCGCTGCGATCGAACGCGTCGCCGCCTCTTGTGGATGGCTGCTTACCCCATGTTGACGGTATTGCGAGGATTTCAATAACGGTGGTGGTTTGGTGAAGGGGATAAAGGTCTTGAGATACTTGTTAGATGTCTGACGAAGGATTTGATGAAGTTTTCGTGCCGGAGACTTACTTGTTTACCAGACAAGACTGCTTAAGAATCTAGGTATGGAGACACCTTTTGAAAGGAAGAAGGAAGAAGAGGTGAGGGGCAGTTTCGAGTTTTGTACTCGTGGCTGGGGGGGGAGGGGCGATTTGTTTGGTGGGGCAGAGTGAAAAAAAAGATTTGAGGCTGGCGGGGTTAAAGCCCCTCGCGGCATGACTACCAAGGTACGTATCCGTACATACCTACCTAATTCACTCTTTCCCTGTTGGTCGCATTCACTTTTTGCCGCCAGGGAAGGAGGTTGGACCCTGGTAAGTGCAAGGTTGGACCTGCGAACTTGAAGGCCGAGCTAGGTATCTTGTACATCGCGAGCTTGCCATTTACCTTCTCGAGGACCAGATCTTTATTTGGGTACTGCTAGAACTTCTCTGGGTGTTTTATTGTACGGCCAGAATGCGCCCCTCAATGGCACATGTTTTCTGTCTCCCTGCTGCCCACAGGGTGGCGATGGTTTGGGCTCGCTTAGTGCATTTGGTTTGGAACCCAACATCTACCCTCAGAGGTACGTATTTTCCAACTGCCTTCGACCGAGAAGGAGCGCAAACTAAGCTTCCACTCCTTTACATACGGTGTGACTCATGGCTGTTATCGCACTTTTTTTCCTTTCCACTCACCTTAGAAAACCTTGAATATGTGCTAGCTTGGCTACCTAGGTACTTACAGTGGTGGGGTAAGTTTCACTGTAGGTCCATGTATTTCTCTCCTCTCACCACCTTGCTTAGCGCATTTTCTGCTGCGCGCGCCTAGTTTGCTACCCACGCCTGGGGTCTGTGCGCCGCAGGTGGTGACGGGCCGGGAAATTTTACGACCACCTGCTAGAAATCTTGCCGGCCTGCCACTACCTGTGATGCACAGACGCGCAGCAAGGCCCCTTTCCAGGACCCGGCAGGGTAATAGGTACTTTTGCACCATAGCACAGCATCTGCCGTTGGCCCGTTGAGAGGAGGTTCCCCGGCAACCGGAAACTTTTTCTCGCCGGGGGAATACGGATGCTCTCCCATCTTCGCCGTGGCTCTCCATCGCAAAGACAAAAGACAGGAATCTCGCTCGCTTGAAGCATCTTTGCAGTAGTTAAACTCGGGAAGCTTATTTGCCTCGTCCCAATTGGCCTGCCAGGTGACCAGGAACAAACGTTTTAGACCTGCTTTTTCCAAATCATGTTTCGATCGGTGCGATCTCCGGCCTCTAGGCCCGCCTTAAGCTGCCTGGTTGGGCCGAAGCCGAGCACAAGGGCACTCAGCACATGCTTGAGTTCTTGTAGGACTCGGGCAATGCTGACTCCGCTCAATTCCAAACCTCAGACCTCCACCCAACATCTGAGATTCTTCCACCTGACAACAACAAGAATGGCCGCCAACACGAGAACCGAGAGCGATGCGTTCGGCGAGATCCAGGTCCCCGGCGACAAGTACTGGGGCGCCCAGACGGAGCGCTCGCTGTCCAACTTCCGCATCAACCAGCCCCAGGACCGCATGCCTCCGCCGATTGTCAAGGCATTTGGAATTTTGAAGGGCGCTGCGGCAACGGTCAACATGCGCTATGGGCTAGATGCTAAAATCGGCCAGGCCATCCAGCAGGCCGCAAAGGAGGTCGCTGACCTCAAGCTGATCGACCACTTCCCTCTGGTCGTCTGGCAGACTGGGTCTGGCACTCAGTCCAACATGAACGCCAACGAGGTCATCAGCAATCGTGCGATTGAGATTCTTGGCGGCACTATGGGCAGCAAGAAGCCTGTCCACCCGAACGACCACGTCAACCGGTCCGCCTCTTCCAACGACACCTTCCCGACTGTTATGCACATTGCTGCTGTTCTTGAGATCGAGAACGAGCTTCTTCCTGCCTTGCACAGCCTGCGCGACGCCCTACAGACCAAGGTTGACGACTTTGAGGCCAAGAAGATTATCAAGATCGGCCGGACACACCTCCAGGATGCTACACCCCTTACACTGGCGCAAGAGTTCAGCGGCTACGTCGCCCAGCTAGAGTTTGGCATCAAGCGTGTTGAGGGCTCGGTGCCCGACCTGCGCCTCCTGGCCCAGGGCGGCACAGCTGTCGGCACAGGCATCAATTCATTCGAGGGCTTTGCCGAGGCTATTGCGGAGGAGGTGACCAAGATGACCGGCACCGAGTTTAAGACGGCGCCGAACAAATTCGAGGCCCTTGCTGCACACGACGCTGTTGTCCAGGCGTCAGGCACCCTGAACACGCTTGCCACATCTCTCACCAAGATTGCGCAGGACATCCGGTACCTTGGCAGTGGGCCGAGATGCGGGCTTGGAGAGCTTAACCTGCCCGAGAATGAGCCGGGCAGCTCCATCATGCCAGGCAAGGTCAACCCGACGCAATGCGAGGCGCTGACCATGGTGTGCGCCCAGGTCATGGGCAACCACGTCGCGTGCACGATCGGTGGCATGAACGGCCAGTTCGAGTTGAACGTCTACAAACCCCTGATAATCCGCAATCTGCTGCATAGTATCCGCCTACTTTCGGACGGCATGCGGAGCTTTGAGCAGAACCTTGTAAAGGGTCTGCAGGCAAATGAGGAGAAGATCGCTAGCATCATGAAGGAGTCGTAAGTCTTACCTGCTTCTACCCCTTACCCCCCCCACCCCCTTGTCTCCAGGACATGACTGGTTTGGCTTACAATCTTGCAGGCTCATGCTTGTTACCTGCCTTAACCCCAAGATCGGCTACGATATGGCGAGCAAGGTCGCCAAGAATGCTCACAAGAAGGGCCTGACTCTCAAGCAGAGCGCCTTGGAGCTCGAGGCGCTGACCAGCGAGGAGTTCGATGCTCTGGTCAAGCCAGAGCTCATGGTCGGGCCCAAGCCTTACAAGGGCTAGGCGAATCCAGCATCTGCCACAACATGTGTTGGGAAGCCACCTATTCTAGGACGAACCTGGATGTGGACTGCATGGGACGCGAGCAACAACTATATAGCCGGATGGTTTATGTATTGCCACATGTAAACTCAGCCCAACCGACATATATACTAGATACCATGTACATGCTTAGAAAAGAAGAAACAGACTGGTCCAGCCATTTTGGTTGACGATTTGTCGGAAATTGTCGGCTACATCAAAATTCCAACTGCAGAGACAGCACCCAGACAGAGTTGGATTGGGAAGGGAGAACCCACTCCATACCACTCCAAACTCGGCAGTGATCAACATCCTCACAACAAGCCTCCCTTGGAAGGACCCAAGGCATTCATGGTGCCCTCGATAGACTCAACAGAGTTGGGAAACGGTCGATAAGATGCTCGGGGAGTTTTGGCCATAGATGCCCCTATTCTGATGCTGAGCAGCTTCGTGGATGAAGGTTAGGGAAATGGAATTTTAAAAGAAAAAACCTTGTGACATTTTGACACTACTACCCTATGATGATGGACGGCATCGCATCCGTATACAGTCTGCCGCACACACTGTCACCGAACCCCGTCTCCACTGTCAACACCCGTGTCCGTTATCAGCCTGAGCAAGATGGTCCACACCCCTAACGTGCTAAGAACATTTTATATTGGAGGGAATCTCGTCCATCTGTTTCTGGGGAATCCTACAAGGAACTCAAGGAAAAAGGAAACCGGTGCCCAAGACTCTCCAGCTCTCGGCTCAGACGGGATATCATAAAAGTGGACAAGTGAGGTGGTAGAGTCAAGTCCGCAGCACGACGAACCCTGATACAAGTCAACTTTTTATCTCATCCCACTTTTGGTCTAAAAAGAGGAGGGGCCAAGGCCAACATGCCTAGGCAACCCTATGATAAAATGGTACATGGGAAGAGAAAGCTGCGCTCTTGCTATCGGGGTATAACCATAGGTCGATCGCAAAGTTCGTGGCTGCGCTGCCATGTCCGACCTGAGTTGCGGGGATCCATCGCCAAGACCCCTAATAAAACTTTGACATTGTACACCTGGAGGACCGTAAAAGACGAGGTCGCAGAAGTCGATAAAGAGAAGAGTAAGAAAATTGGGTGAATCGGGTATGCTGCTAGCTGGACTTGTTGATGATAACACGACAAAACAAAAGAAAAGGACGCGATCATTCGAGGTGGATCGCGAGTTTTGCGAGTCGAAACAGGATGCGGAGTCTCGCGAGTCAACTCGCGCCTGGCTAGCCAGGGAGTTGCAAATGGAAAAAGGAAAAAGGAGCAAAACGCCATCTGGTCGATTGCTGAACGGAGGGCTGAGCCTTGTGCAAATACTATTCGGGAGTTTCCGCGGTGCTTATCGTCGAACCTTGAAGTCGTCACGCTGCTTCAGCCGACTTGTTCTCCAGCCCTCGTACCATTGCTCCCGGCTGGCCTCACGAAGCTCGCCACGCCATTCGCTGAAAACGGCGTCCTTGAGACGAAGAAAGTCGCAGTGATTCTGGTCGTATGGATCAGCGAAGCCCCAGGGGAATTGACGGCCAACAACACCGGGCTCGTAGATGTCTGGGCTGATGATTGACATCGGGACGTAGGGAATCTCGTCCTCCTTCGGTTTGTCATCAGAGATCTTGTTGCGCTGAACAGAGCCAGTTGACTGCCGCTTCGACTTCGGGGTCATGGACGAATAGCGTCCTTGGATTGGAAGCTCGTCGTCCGCGGGACCATCGCCGTCGCTGTGTCCCGAGTCGACGTCCTCTAATTCCTCTTCTTCCTCCTCGATCCTACTAGAATCCGGGGTGCCATGGTCCTCGTCGTCCAATCCGAGAGCCTCCAACGGGTCAAGATTCGCCTTCTTCAGACTCTCCCAGACTGTCTTCTTCAGCACATTCATGTGCTTGGTTGTGATGGTGTCAGCCTTGGAGATCACAGGGATGACAGTGGTCTTGGCCTGGAGTGTCCGCAGGACTTGTAAGTCGAGATCTTCGTCTAGACCCCCGAGAACGCGAGCGGGAAAATGGTGGCCCCCGTTCTGCTGGCCGTTGGCCGTAGCCGCCTTGCTCGCCGCAATATTCCTGTCCAGACGGGCCGGATCGAGGACTAGGAAGGCGGCATGAATGTGGGTGTCTTGTACGCCAGGCGACCGTACGACCTTCATCTCCTCTGCGAATGTCTCTTCAAATTTGCTTTCCAAGAACGACGACATCTCCCGGAGCTGCAAATCCACGACATTCTTCTCCAGGCCCTCGGAATCCCACAGCGTCAAGCCAATACGCTCACCGTCAATCTCGGTTTCGAGGTAGTGCGGAATGAAGTTGCCCGAAGGCGGGGCTTTGGGAACAAAATCATCGTGGTCGACGGTCATCTTGGATCGTTTCTTCGCGGGCAACGCGAGAGACATCTTTAGGAACTCGAGAAATGAGGTCTTCCCGGCGTTACGGGTGCCAATGATGAGGATGCTGGAAATAGTCAGCATGGGGCTGACTGGGAACCAGGCCTGATAGGAACTTACTTGAACGGCGTGGGGTCTTTCCTTCTCCGGACCCTCCTAGGGCTGTTTATGGTGCTGATTGCGCTGCTCGCATAGCTGTATCGGCCGCGATGGGTCATACTCTCCGTGCGAGCGTAGGGGTCAACCCAAGCACCGGTCGGGAGAGGAGGAGGCACACTGACGATCGAGTATGCAGGTTCCATTGATGGGCGCGGAGTGGATGAGGCGTGGTAATCGGCTTGTCCACCAGCGATGATGTTCAGGGAGTCGGAACGATCTTCGCCGGTGAAAAGCTGGGTGGGGGGTGCGCCATTATAGAGCTGGGGAAGACGCGGGGGCGACTTGGATACGGAAGCATCGCGTTGGCGCTGGAGCTCCTGCTCCCTCAAGGCCTGCTGCTTCCTCAAGTCGCCACTTTTACTCCGTCGGAGCAGCATGCCGAGACTAGAGCGGCGAGGGGGAAGGCTCATTTCTCAAGCAAGGACCTAAGGTAAACTCGACAGCTACTGGTCATGAATGTCTGGATGTTTTAAGCTTCCAAAACCGGCGGGCTCGCTGCGCAGATGGGGGTCAAGGTTTGTGTCAGAGTGAGAGCGGGTCGAGAAACGGGCTGCTCCAGTCGTGAATATTGGGTAAGCACCTTTCCTTCTTTCCGGTTGCTCGTCGCGCCCCTTATTGGATGTACCGAGCGAGGGAGAACGCGATTGGCGCCTTCTTCAGATGTTGACGTCAGGCGGTCTTTGTCGAGGAGAAAAAGGGTTGGAACACCGGGTAAAGGTGAGAAAGGTGAGTAGTAGAGGTAGGCGTAGAATGTAGGTGGTTTGAAGGTGGTCAAAGAGCAGGAGACTTCAGCTCGTGTTCTGCAACATGCGCTGTTAGCCTGTGATCGCCCAGAGTGTCAAATGCTATTCAGATCCCCGATGTGATGCAGGCCAATGGCCAAATAAACCAATATGGCTGGGTGAATACCGTCGGAAAGGCTCCTCTTTCCAACTCTCGTCCTGGCGACAAGCTGCAAGGAAAATGCCAGTTTATCCGAGGCGGCTAGCTCCCGCATCCAAAAAGATCCATGGGATCGCGGACTCAGGGGAATAGAACCAGGATGGAAAAGCGCGTACCTTTGAAGATTATCTCGAGGAATATGCGGATAGTTCGAAGGCTGGAATCAGGAGGCAGTCTCGTGAAGCGAAAGTAGAATCGAAATGGGAGTGTCGATGCGGAATCCAAACGAACTAGATCGGACAGCAGGGCATCCCAGAGTCCACAGTGAGGGTAATGAGAGAAGTGGGAGGGTAAATCGATATGAGAAAGGGCCTGAGCAAGCAGCTGTCGCCAACGAAGGGGACACGCAGCAGCACCACCGGGAGGATGCAGCTTCGGTGAGGTAATGAGAGTTATTAATCGGCGATGTCCTTCCCAACTCCCCAAGGATAGGTAGATCTGACAAAGTCTTCGAGAAGGGATCCAGGGGTCGTAGATTACAATGAGGAGCAGAAAAACCCGGTGCAGACCGCGGGACCCTGAGCGCGACGCTACTAACGCTATTTGGCAAGCATAATGGATTATGGAGTACTTATTCCTCTACCTACATACAGCTAGTTCCAGTGTACCTACCTGCAAAGGGTACTTCACAGCTGGGGACGGGGATCAAGAGTCAGGAAGTTACCAAGGTTATCAGTCTATTATCGTCATGCGCAGTACCATAGCGAAGATCAAGAATCAGAGTCACGGAATGGAAGCCACACGGCTCGGCCTGTCTCACACACATGGAAGTTTGGAGCTTGCCTGTTGTTGCTGGGTGCCACGTGAAATCTAACACCTCGTACCACGCTAGCTGTTAAAATGAGCTGCATTCAAAAAGGAGTAATTTACGCAGAGGTACATAGAGATTTATCCAGGCAGGTACGTGTGGGATTCCCCGTAACGCCGTTAGCGGCGTACATAGTAGACAGCAGCAAAGACGGATAGGTAGGCAGTACTCACCATTTTCCCCAGGTGGCCCCTTCCGTGATGAGTGGGCGCGCGGTTCCACATTACGACTTCCCCTCGCTCTGGTTCGGTCAGCTTCTCGTCTCCAGAGCCCCTGAATCAAATTAGCGTTGCAGAAACCGCCAGCCAACCAGGAGCCGCGCTCAGTCAAGCTTCGTAATCCACAGATGACATCCTCCGATCCATCTGGTCCAGAGAATTCTTCCGATTCATCTTTCATGTTTCCCCGAACGGCTCCTAGCAGCTCAAAATGGCACGACCCAGGGCTGCATATGGTCCACCTCTTCTCTCTTCCGCTGTGGGAAGTTGGGAACGTGTCACAGGTCCAGGCGCCTACCCTTCTCTAGGTGTACGCGTATGGGCCGGGCGCTCCCTACCCTACCCCGTAGGGATCCGTTGGAATTTAGAGAAACCGCCCAGCCCAATCTCGGAAAGGAGCGTCTCGAAGAACGGTAAGTCGCGTGGATAGAAACAGAGAAGGGTCCAGTACAAAGAAGCTTTGATGAAAACCCCCGTAATTACCAGCTTGGTCCGTTTCAGCCCATTAATGGCAGACCCGTCTCTTGCCTCCTTCACATATTCAGAACTTTAAGACTTGATTATCTGAGGTAGGTATTTCAAGGGGGATTATGAAGTACACATACAGTGTAGAGCGAGTATGGAGTATCCCAACCCTCATCGACAGGCCAAACCCACTGGCCAAACTCCCCGTCTACCTCTCTATGGCATCCATCCCTCTATCCTATGGACCTGTGCAAACCATGATATTGTACATACATGACCAAGATAAGCTCTATGACCCTAGACCGCCCAGCTTAGTTTTTTACAGAGATGTGATTCAGCCCTCGAAGACTTCGTGCTGCAGCTCCACCCCAAATTCCTTGGCCATATCCTTCATCCTGGCCTCCATCTCATCCTCCATACCCCCGCCGAAGCCCAGGATCTGGCGGACCTTGAAGAAGTAGAACAGGATATCAGACGCCACCATCACCGTCTTGAACAGCACGTGCCGCCACGCGTTACTCGCCCGCTCAGGCCACGGGAGGTTTGGATCCTGGAAGAGGCTTCGGCTGGCCCACTCGCCCATCATCTTGACCCGGTTGACCGGCGAGCCCATGTACTGGTTGTCAGCCTGGACGATGCGCATGTTGCGCCCGATGAAGATCAGCTCCTTGGGCAGCTTGTCCTCGTCGCTGAGCATGTCGCGGATGCCCTGCTTCATGCGCTGCTGCATCTCGTAGTGGCGTTCACTCGGAGTCATGCCGTCCAAGTCGGCCAGCATGTCCTTGCTAAACTGGCCACCTTCGTAAGGACGCATCAACGTTGCCGACGCGAACAGGTCTGCCGCCTTCATCCCCCATTCCTGGGTTATCTTGGAGATGGTCTTGTTGTCGAAGGTCATCAGCGCCTTCCAGAATACGCTATATTCGTGCCGGAACTTGGGCGTCATGTACACGTAGAGGCCGTGGTCGATCAGAACGAGCTCGGCGCGACCGCTGGGCAGCCGGCGGATGAAGATGTTGCCGGGGTGCGGGTCGCAGTGCACCACACCCCATTTGAAGATCTGAGCCGAGAACAAGTCGACCATGGTCGTCATGACATCTTTAGTCGACACGCCCAAGCCTCCCTTCCCTCGCGATCCCCTCCACTCAGTACGTTCCGGCTTCAGCTTGTCGGTGTTGGGATTCTCGCGTAGTTCTCTCCGCAGGGCGTCCATATCCGGTGAGCTGAGGGGTGTTTGGCGGATGCCTGGAGAACCGGCTCCGTATCCACCTAGCCACGGTGCTGTCATTGCTTCCCGGTCCCAGAGTCGCACGCCCTCGATCCACTCCGCCGTAAGCACCCTCTTAGACGATAGTTCGGGATAAACCGAGGGGATATAGACCCGCCCACGTAGGCTTGGCTCCTCGCTGACCAGCTGGCGCATCAGCTCCGAGTTTCTGGCCTCGTTTTCGAAGTCCGTCTCGAGCATCAGACGCTCCGTGATGAAGGGTATCAAGCTGTAAAGCGGCAGGTCGAACAGCGCGGTGTAGGCCTTAGTTACGACTCTAGGGAGGGAAGTATCGGGTTAGAAACAATTTCAACGGCGAATCGGAGAGGACGAACACAGCACACGACTCACTTGAAAGCCCACAGGTCCCAGCCAATCTGCTTCGCAATCTCCGGCTTCTGTATCTTGATGGCAACCTCCCTCCCGTCCGCCAACTTCGCCCAGTGCACCTGGGCAACGCTGGCGCTCGCCCTCGCCGTCCGTTCCATGACGCCCAGCCCCTCCCTCCCCGCGAAGCTGACGCCAAAGACCTCCTCGACGCCCCTGCCGCCAAAGTCCTCGCGGATCACCTTCTCGACCTCCTCCCACGAGTCCTGGGGCGCGTCGTCGAACATGCGGGCAAACATGCGCGCGAACTCGGGCGGCAGCACCGCCGTCTGCATGGCGATGGCCTGGCCGATCTTGAGGTAGAGCCCGCCGTTGCTCCGCAGCAGGTCGAACAGGCGCTCGGCGTTGCGGCGGTGCAGGTCCGAGACGCCGCCGGCGGAGCCGATCAGCGGCAGCGGCTCCGGGCGGAAGTTGATCTTGTAGTCCAGCGCCGCGAGGAGGCCGAACCCGAACGTGCGCAGCGACCGCGCGATGCCCGACGCGTACACGCGCCGGTCGACGGCGTAGATGCCGCCCAGCACGGCCGACAGGACGAGCAGCCGGCGCAACCACTTGCGCGTGCGGGTGTAGGTGCGGGCGGCCCGCGGTGCGCCGAGAGATGCCGGGGACGGGGGAATGACCGGTCGGAAAGGTCCGCCGGGAGACTGGATGCGGGGGGCGGAGGTAGTCGTTAGGAGACGGCGGGCGGGGAGGAGCTTCGAAATCGCTCTCGCTGCCGGGCGCGAGGCGAAGGTTGGCCTACATGGTGCAGGTCGTAATGCAACGGATCGAGATAATCTAGTGGCAGCTGCTGCCCAGGGGGTCGCATGCCGCCACCCCCGGCTTGCTACACCCTGCAGAATCATAGCTACCAGCTCCGGTTGCGGTTATGCTAGGTCTTCCCTGTGCTCATCGTAAAACACCAAGGGAGCGGTAGCAACGTAACACAGGCGGGCGGTGTTGGTATTTATATGGTAAGCGATGAAGAGCCTGGTGGAGGACTAGCGAGTAGCGACGCAATCCGATATCTCCAGGAGGATCAGCGAAATCCGATAGTGGAGCTTATCATTAATCAGCCCACTAAAACAGGGTACTGGACTGGACTTAACTGGAGGCACCTCCGGGTTTTGTGTTTCGAAGCAAATCGATGATCCGATATGTTTACAGCGGAAAAAATTGAATCAAACGAGATTTTGGACTCATTGAAGCTGTAGTATAGAAACCAACTATATCCAACACGGGTTTAAGATGGATTGCTGGTGCTTCAAAGGGATGAGGGATGGATGATGCTCGGAGATACTGGGCCACCGCGGGGCGTTTCGGGCCCGGCCGACCGGGGCAGGTCCATCGTTTGCGCCACGTATGGCGGTGCGCCGAGCCCCTGGCCCAGGATCTAGATAGAACTGGTTCCTTCGGCCGCACTACTCTCGCACTAAATTTCTTTAGTTCGGGGTTGGTAGGTAGGAGGTAGGTACTTTAGGTAGTGTGCTGCTTGTTCAACCTGCCACCAACTTCTCACGTCAGATATTCCAATTCATTCCAGGTTCAGGAGAAGGTTTTGTTAGGTTCGGCCGATCGTCAGTGTGCATGGCTCCTCAAACCCAAAATATCACCTGCACCAAAATAGCGACGAACTCTCATCCAAAACCCAATTACCAGCCCCCCGGTGTTGATAGTCCGCATATCGCCATTATTAAAATTCCCCACATGCATTTTTGTCCTATCATCACAGCTACAGATATACAAAACCGGGCTGCTGCTGCTTACATAGTGCGACTGTACCCCTCTCGCTTGCTCCGGCTCGTCAACATCCAACTGTATTACCTGGGTATCTCGTCTGCTGGTCCTCTTGTAGGCTCATTCTTGCCGGAACAATCAAACAAAATAGGTAGCGACCAATCGACACAGATTATGCAATCAGTAACTAGGTACATTGGGGGTTGGCAGGTAGACTAGGAACCTACCTAAAACCTTCACGTTCGATACGTACTAATTACACAGTAGTGTAAAGTCAGTCCTCCCTCTCTCTTTTCTCGTACAGCGAGTGACATCAGTGGATTCTTGCATGGCATGGCACCGCTTTGGGAGGAGCAAGTAGGTTGGTGCTGTGGTAGAACCAAGATCCCAACGGATCGTGAGACAACGTCTGGCCCTGTAGTTCATGTCTACCCCTGTCACCATTGCAGGGGAGCTTCGGAACGCGTCTTAGGTAAGGATGAATTCCGTAGGCAGTTCAAGTAAGACCCAGCCCGCCTCGGAAACGGGCTGCCAACAATGCCTTCCCAAAGATTGGGTTAAGAGCCGAGAATAGTTGTTCAAATTGCGGCTTATTAGGGGGTTCTTCATTGTGGCCCATGGCTACGGGCGATGGCCCGGCTCGGAGCGTCGGACTGCCTTCTCCGCCCTTTGCTTTATTTAGCCTGCTCTCCCGTGGAAGCAGCCACCTAGACAACCGACAAGCTACCTACGTCCGTATTTTATACGTTATTGTATTTTATTTAATCCTAGTTTCTAATTGCCTATTGTCCATTTTGCCACTGCCAGGCGGCTTTTTAGCAGCCATTACAGCATTGAAATGTAGAGTCAAGATTTGCAAGAGAGTTTCCCTGCTCGTATGTGCGCAGTAATGGCAAGATTTAAACTTGAGACGTGAGAACTTCCATTCTCGATACATCAACTCCCTCAGTTCCACTACCCTGGACTCCCACCCCTGTTAACCCACTCTCTGCACGTGCGTACTATCGTAAAAGCTCCAGCCAGACCTTTACACTTCCACTAGAGCCAACCTAGCTGCGTTAGGCAGTTCTGTTCTGCAGGACAAGCAGGTCCCCACTCAACCGGCCCCCGCTCATGTACTGTACCTGGGCTAGGTACCTGTCTCCGTTCCTCCCAATTCCCCAATCTCCCTACGGATAAGACCTACACACAACCTCCGTACAGTGCCTCCCTCTATCCATCCCGCTCCTGCGACCAACTCGATCGCATCAAGACCAAATATCGCTTCTTCCGAGCGAAATCGCGCGACTCGACCTGATTGGCGCCTCTCTCGATCGATTGACTCGGACTCGGGGATTTTCCAATTTCTCACAGGCTGTAGAGCGAATGAAGTAATCGAAATTGTTCTCGAGTTTGGTGGCTTCAATGCGGTTGAAGATTAACAGCTGTCGACTCCTCCTCAAGACCACCTATGTCGAAGACAACCACCACACTCGTTTTACTTCCTACATTTCGTCCGAGATCCGATCGCCACTGCTAGAATAGGCAGGGACGGGGACTCATTTGGCCTTCGCTGACTGGGTTGCGCCTACTTCATCTTGCCGCGTCTTGAGGACGCTGGCTACACCAACACCAGTCCACCTCCCGGATCGCGACACAGATTTGGATTGCGCCCACCATGTTGCGCCCGGCAACGCCCTTGGCAGTGCTGCTTTTTGCAGCATTCGCCTTACTTCTGATATCTGTGCTGTCCACTCCGATCATAGAGCCAATCCCCCTGGGCACGTTCAGAGGTGTCAACTTTGGCGTCTTTGGTTTCTGCAAGCCGGATGGCTGCAGTGCTATTGAAATCGGATATGACACTTGTGAGCAATCTTCCATTTTCCCTGCTGGACACTATAACGAGGGGTTGCTAACACAATGACCGGCAGCTCAAATCTTCACACCAGCTGACTCGGCAACCTTCGACCTCCCCTCCTCTGCGCGAACAACTCTCTCGGCCATTCTTATTATCCACCCGGTCGCTGCTTTCTTCACTCTGGCCATGTTTGTTCTCGCTGTTGTCGCCCACTTCCATTCGGCTTCACACTCTGCGAGGTATCTCCTCCTGGTCTTCATCGTCAGTTTGTTGGACTTCCTCCTCTGCCTGCTGGCCTTCCTCATCGACGTTCTTCTATTTGTTCCACACATGGCCTGGGGATCATACCTTGTGCTGGCTGCTACCATCATGGTTGCTTTAAGCAGCCTGGTGTCATGTGCCATGCGGAGAACCGTCGTGAGCAGGAAGACGAGGCAGAAGCGCATTGCACAAAATGCCGAGATGAGCGGCGAGAACTTCTTCAACAGGCAGGCTCAAGAGGCCCAACAGGCTGCGGCGGCGTCAACTGTGACAATGCAGCCCACCGTTCCTGTTCTAAGCGGCGCCAATGGTGCGGGGGAGCCTGGTGGAGACAGACTCCCAGAGTTTGCATCTTTCGGGAAGAAGGATGACAGAAGCAGCGATGAGAGAGTGCCTTTGACAGCGCGCAGTCCTTCACAGAGGTCGCCCAACAACCTAGCCAGTGATCTCGCTGTCAACGCGACCGATCTGCCCCCCAACGGGCCTGGCATGCATAGTCCCCCCCATCGATCCAACTCAGCTCCCCCCGTCCAGTTCGATCAGTTTGGGAATCCTATCCAGGGGCCCCCAGATGGGTACGGAGTGAGGAGGGGACCGTCTTTTGAGGGGATGAATTCAAGAGGTAGAGGGGGAGGGATGCCACCAGGGGGTTACCGTGGTCGAGGAGGTTATCGTAGCCCAGGGCCCGGAAGAGGCGGGTATGATGGCTACGGGCCGCCACCAAACGGAGGACGGGGCGGATACGGGTCTCAGCAACGGGGAGGGTACGGACCTCCACCAGGTGCAAGAGGTGGATACGGCCCACCGCCAAGAAGCTACGGGGGAGCGGGAATGAGGGGGGGGAGGCCGCCGCCGCCAGGATACCAAGATGGACCCGGACCGTATGACCGGAGAGGATATACAGGACCCTATGGCAGACAGGCGTCTCCCGGACCGCCGTCAGCTCCCGGCTACATGGATCCATCCAACCCCAGTATTTCGACTCTTAGCTATGACGCGTACAACCCGGAGCGGGGCAGCTTACCGCGGGCAGAGTCACCGCCTCCTCTTCCAACAGGAGGCAATGCTGCCCAAGCAGTAGAGCTAGATGCGGCGAGCGGCAGCCCCTCACACCCGCCACAAGGCTACGGCCAGTTTGGCATCAGAGAGAGCGATACTGATGTCGCCGGCATGCTTGCTCTTCAGCAGGCGAGGGCAACCTCGCCTCGACGCCAAGAGGCGTACATAAGCGGAGATAGCAGATATAGCCAGGAGGAGTAAGTATTTCTGTTCTCGGTCCCAAGGGCTCCTCTGTCGAGTTGAAGCTAACATGGCACCTCCAGACCCGCCTATGTACCCCCGCGGCAGGCATGGAACCAAGGAGCCGGAAGAAGCTCGCCGAGGATGCCCTCCCCGTTGAATGTGCCGAGCCGAGCCCCAGAGCTCGCCAACCGCGGAAGCCCGGGTCCACAGCAGCCCCCTCAGGCTGGTGAGTACTACGAGGACGTGGATCCGCGCTTCGCGGAGCCCTCCACTACCCAAAGACCGACTCCCCCACCTATCCAAACCACTAACTCCTACGAGGATATCCCGCTTGGGGAACGGAGCCCCGCAGAATCTGAACGGTCAAACTTTACATCCATATCCCAGCGAGGCATAAACCCCAGGTGGAACCCGCCCCCGCCCATGCCCCAACCCATGGCACAGGGCTACGGCCAGAACATTGCACCCCGTCGGGCCTTGAACCGCAATGACGTGCTGCTCAAGTCGAATCCCGACTTCGAGCTCCCGGCACCGCGGAATATCCAGCCAAGGGCAGGCTCAGGGATGATTCCGGGCAGTGCATATCCTGCCGGTCCTCTATAAATGGCACGGGAACCCCCAGTTCCCTTTCCCTGTTTATTGTTTGCTCTTCGTCCTCTTCAGCTGGGCATGCCCAACCTTGGTGGCCCCTTGTGGCGGTTTACGCCGGCCAAGGATATACCTCATCACCCCAATGTATAGACTTCGGCTCATCTCCATGACCAAGCCCGGCATATCTTGTCGATTTTCAGGACTTTTGCTTGACAGAAATGGGTGCCACATAAAATACATGTCCTGTCTCTGAACAGCAGCTCGCGTGCTGGAAGAAGCCAGCACGTTGTACCACCTGATATCCAATCTCACGGTCCTGCCCGCCACCATCAACCATCTCCTAAACGTCTTCCGACTACCAATATCAACATCCCTCCCTAATCATCAACCATCGCATAAATATATACCCGGGTGTGCGGCACCTAACCTCCCCCTTCCAAAGCACACACACTCCTATTCCCCTTTTCTTTTCGTCCTTTTTCATTATTACTTAACTGGCGGGAACCCGCCCCTGCCGGGGCTTATGCTGCCCCCACCCCGATATCTCACTTCGAGGATGTGCCGGTGTACCTCCGCTGCGGGAAAGCCCGATTTGTGTTGGGTAGTGATTGGCTAGCCGGGAAAGTGGACGGTCATTGGATCTGCCTCGGGTCAGGGGCAGCGCTGGAGGAAAGGGTGGGGTGGGGGGCCGGGGTTTGCCGGACATGATCAGAACGACTTGCGTCCCACCAGTGCCAGGTTTTCGTCCGTAGTCTAGAGTTGCGAATGGGGAAGAAATATATCGCATTCTCCATGGAATGGACGTCTGCGCTCCAGACCATGTCTTTGCAGTGAGTTCTGTCGCCATGGTAACCGTACCAGACGACCAGCCATGTCATATCTCTAGGCCTTTCGAATGGGGAGAGAGACTATTACATGATTAGACATCTGTGCAAAAGAGCTATCAAGTGAGCTTTAAAGATACAAAGCCGTGGTTGGCTTGAGAGACGCCAAAATGTATATCCTCGGCCCTTCCCGCGTCGCTCTCCAAAAGCAGCAGAGCGAACACCGTTTTCCATCAACAGAGCCCAATGGATTAGCACAGACACATTTCCCAGATACATCCGCCCTTTTCGCAACACCTATTGCCTCGGTTCTGGGCCGATGAGGACTTGCAGCTGTAGCCCTCCCACTCCCTCTCAATTCTTCACCCATGTTGGGGAGACACAGACAGGTCCGGTGTGGCAGCCAAGAGCTCTCTAGTATCCCCTTCTCGCCCTCCTATTCTTCTTCGGCTTCTTGTACTCTGTGAAGAAGCTCTTGTTTCCCTCGTCTGTGTCGTCAATGAGGCGTTCGTCTGGCGTGACAAAACCACTTCGCCAACCCCTATCCTTTTCATCCTTGTCGTATTCCTCGGCATAACTCAGGAACGTCGCAAATGTCATGCTCAGAAAAGGCTCGATATGTGCTGCATCGTCTTGACCATTGGCTTCCTCGACCGTCATCGGCGGGTAGGTTACCTTCTCGTCCTTGCCAGCCGCTTGGAGGAGGAGACGCCTGGCTGGCACTCGTTGCTCCCCAATGACGCCCATCGTTGCTTCAAACCGTCGTCGCCGAAGTTCCTGGAATGCCTCTTCCATACTCTTACCGAGCCTATCGGTACCCGCATAGAAGGATTGGTCGATCTTGGTCTGCCGCCGAGCTAACTGTTCGGCTGTCCATGGGCGCGAGTTTTGGCGGTGTAGAGGGTACGCTTCGAGCCAGTCGGGGGGAAGAAACTTGTATCGGCCGTAGTAGTCAGGTGGGAGACCATTGGGAAAGTATTTTCTGGCGGCATCTGGTGTGAGTGTCTCGATGATTTTGCAACGCGACACCTTGATTTCGTCGAACGGTTCGGATTCGAGTTCCGAGATAGACAAATGCTCCTCGAGGGCGGAGCTGTCACCAGCCAGAGTGAATTGCTGTCCTGTAGTCGGCCTGCCGCGGCTAGCTGTAGGCTGCGTGGCGGAATGCGGTATATAAAAGCTCGAGGCAGAAGATGACTGGTATTCCGCTGACTCGACCTGAGATCCGAATTGGCCAGTCTGATTATTGCTGTGCAGTGCCTTCAGGGTAGCTTCGAAGGTTGATGCCCTGTACTGACGCTGACCAGGTGGACCGGCTGTCAAGGGCCGTGGCGCTCCGGGGCCAGTGGAGAGGATGCTGAAGCTACCGCCCCTCATGGGAAAGCTCGTCGAGTCCTGTAAGGTGGCTCTCTGTGCTGGAAATCTGGGAGCTCCGTTCGACTCCAACTTAGCTCTCGGCTCAATCTGTGGGTTTTGCGGACCTGGATGAGAGGGGCCTGGAGACATAAAGTGCTCCTTTCCAATATCTGAAGAAGTATGGGCGAATGAAGACGGGGTGTCGGGACGAGTGAGGTTGGAATTGCGCCCCTTGGCCAGTGCTTTCTGAGCCCTCTTTTGCATCGGGTTCGGGTAAGAAGCCAAGTTGGTAAGGCCTTTCACGTTGAACAGAGTTGTAAGAGTGTTCCCCTCATCCACGTCATTGTTGTCCTCAGAGTTGGTGTCGGTGAGCTTTCCGGCAGTGGTGAATCCCGGGGGCGGACGGAGTGCATTGCCCTCTCGCATGCCTGGAATCTCTATTCCTAGTCCTAAGGGGGTGGCCACCATGTCGTGATCTGGCATGGGGCTGACTGCACGGTCGTAATTCTGCTGGAGCGGAGAATACTTCTGAATACTATTTCCTCCAACCGGAAAGTCTGTCGCCAATGTCTCCTGCAGGGCCAGTGCCGACTGGGACTTTGGAAGACCAAGACCGGTGCCAATACCAGTACCAGTTGGGGATTGATAGGGAGGTGGATATCGAAAAGTGCGACCTCGCCGGGCTGGAGGGTGAAGAGGAGTAGCAGCCTGTGGGTTGTAGATCGAACCCACTGTTGTATATGTGGGCGTTTTCTTTTCTTTTGCGGCTGTAGATGGCATTGTTGGTAAGTTGAAGGATGGAGGTGAGAGGTTGTCCATGGTGGATCTTCCGGCTAGCAAGTATCGGAATTTTCAGACGGAGGGAAGAAGAGAAGATGGTCGGATCAAAAGTTTCTCATAAATCTGAGGCTGTCGCGGAGAGGTGTGGATGAAAGAGTGGCACTCTTGACGGAAAAGGTGAGTCTGAAGGTGAGGAAGGTCTACTCAGGGAAGCGCTGAATCACGCGTCGACTCGGCAATGGAGGTGACTCGGTCAGGGAGGTAAATAACAAGTATCTGGCTGCTATTCAGTGTGTTTTGTTTCTCCGATTTGGATGGATGAAATGAGGTGGGTAAGGAAGAAGGTGGCGATGAGGAGGTCAAGAAGGGCCCTGGGAGAAAGAAGGGCGATAGGGAAAAGGGAAAGTAGATGAAAAGACCCAGTATACCTTAATGATGGACCATTGTCAGGATGTTGTAACAACCCGGCTTCGATGTCCTGAGAATGAACCCGATGTTGGCGACTGGGCGGGTCCGGCCAGCATTCGATGAAGAGGGAAGGAGTTGGTGGCTCGGGTTCGAAGTAGTCACTACCCAAGCCGACCACACCTGCAAGATTCACTGCAGGCACGACCACGGGCTGACTTCTGAAAATGTCAAAAATCAAGACTTCCTCTGGGTCAGGCTGCCACGCCTAGGGAGGATTTGAAAGTGGTGAGTATGGTCAGCCCTGGCCACAAATATCCACAACTTGGCCACGGTCTGATTTTCTCCAACTGACAAGAGAAAGTAAAAACAACAAACTTTAGGCCGTAGCTAGTAAATGAGGCAAGGGTAGGGAAACTTAGCATAACTTGTTTGACGTTTGCCCCTTCATGACTGGAAGGTTGGTTGCAACAGTGCCATATTCACTACCATTGCCCCTTTTCAACGAACTTCCGCTACCACCAATTCGACAGGCAATTATATAGAGATGCAAATTTGTTCACAATGTCTGATTTTCAGCCAGGCCATGCCCACGAACCAACTTCATGGCTTTCCTGCCAACTCAGCCAGATCTATCAGGCCGTATTGCCCTTCCTTCCAACAAGACCTGAACCACGTCACCAATCTTGTCTGTTGCAGGATAGGAACTTAAATTGACAAGTATATATTAAAACGAGGGTTTGCCCTGGAGAAGGTTCCTACTAGAAGCAATAAACTTCAGAGCCCTGTTAGAGTCCGTTGGTTAACATTATGGTTTGACGGAAATGAGTGCGAAAGCAGTGAATACCTACCTAGCCAGGTACCTAGGTAGGTGCCATTGAACAGCAGGAGGTTCCCTAGAGATCAATAGTATGTGATTAGGGACGGTAGCTGCCCCGACGGCAGATGAATCCAGGGGAGTGTAGTGAGGAGAGGGCATCCATTTGGACCGCAATGATGGTTAAGCCTCCACGAACGCAATACAAACTAAACTTAGGTAGGTAGATTCCTCACAACGAGGATGCCATGGTCAAGGCCAACCCCGGCGACATGTCACATTGCTCTATATGGAAACACCTGAAAGTAAACACCCAGACCCCGCAAGCATCTCGGGTCTTGGTAGAAAGAGAGTCTCGGCAAACGATGGGGTGCCAACTTATGCTTGCTGAAAGCCAGTTGAACCAACCACCTGTTCCGTACCTCAGTGGATGTGTTGTTTCGACGGTGAATAAATCCCCGTCTTGTACTGAGCATTCTGCATATTGCCGATATGTTCTGGGCTGAACCGAGGAATCTCTAGCATAGGTACGCAGTGGAGGGCATCGATACACGGAAAAGGATGAATCGCTGTTTCCAATGGGGATGAGACAGCTACCTACCTACCTACCGTAGCCGTAGGTTTGGGAGCCATAAGATACCTCTACTGTATCTAACATGGAACTAGCAGTTATCGACCACTTGGTCTGCAAAGCTAGAAGCTGATCAAGCTCCCGTCCCGCCTGCCCCCAGTGCGTGCGGCAGCAAAAATAGATCTGGTACAGTACATTGAGAAGATGGTTTGGGAAGGAGGAACTGGGAAGTAACAGGGGCCCAGAACGGTCCTACCAGAAACAGTCCGCAGCGAACTACGCTAGAGGTGGGGCTCAATCCTTCTCGGCTGCAGGCCACCTGACATGGATCCCTGGATGACTAATTAAGAGGTCCCTCCCCTTAGACCAACCTACCTCCCGTCCCTACCTAGGTACGCAGTACCCCGTATGGAAGTAACCTGGAAGGTATGCAGCCCGACTGTGGGTAGGGATCTAATAATTCAAGTAGGTAGGTATCTGGGCTGTTCCCGCAGGAAGGAGACCCCATAGAAGGCTGGCAGCGC
Source organism: Phialemonium atrogriseum (assembly GCF_030411735.1). Lineage (NCBI taxonomy): Eukaryota > Fungi > Ascomycota > Sordariomycetes > Cephalothecales > Cephalothecaceae > Phialemonium > Phialemonium atrogriseum. Next base: position 649,116 of record NW_026848145.1, read on the forward strand.
TGCTTCTGTAAAGGTCGCATATCGCGGGTGCCTAGGTAGGTTTTTTGCCATGTATTCCTAGGTTAATTAGGTAGGTAGCTGTGAATGTGCCCGCATTCGCAAGGTGTGGTTAACCGCCTGCCCATGCAGTTGCCTCCCGTCCAACACGCCGCACCGCTCCAAGCCAACGGCCCCTCTCGCTGCACTTGGACCCCCATTGTACGCTTGTTATTTCTTCACCGGACACCACCTTCATCCGCCTCCATCCGCCTCCAAATCTTCCTATCCCCATCTTCCAATTCCAGCCAGCCCACCACCACCTAGTCAAACCATATCCGAAAGAGGAAGAGCCGTGGAAGAAAGCATCGTTGTCGACCTCGCCACCGAGTGCTAAGAGCTGGCCACGGGAGAAACACACGACTTGCGCCATGGACTTCTCACATGCTGCCTACTTTGGCGGAACCCAGCCATACCAGTTCGTGGGCATTCCTCCACTCACGCCTTCGCACTCCAACTCGGCTGCCTCGGATGACTTCAACACCACCTCACCACCGGTAGTAGGTTGCCCCTCCTAGTTGATTTGCGTTCAGAACATGGAAGCCCGCCGGTGTCAGCAGAAAACTGCAAGCAGGCAGGCGCCTCAGCTCTTTAAATATTCATTTGTCGCTCCTCCCTCGTGGTCCCCCAACTCCGCTATTGCCGCATGCTCGTCTTCGGTGCCCCAGCCTAACGCGCAATCACCATTGATGACCAAGAGGCTTACAAAATCATTACTCAGGAGGGTTTCGACCAATTCCCCAACGGTCTGCCCCAGGACCAATTCCAGAGCTTCGATAACTATGCACAATACAGCCAGAGCCACGCCTTTCCCGGTCCTCCGACCCCCCCAAACCAGCATGCAGGCATCCACAGCCAACCGCAGCCGCCCCAAGGCATGAATGGCGGCGCTGTCAAGGCTCACACCGGCGCCGATGTCCTTTCCATTTCCAAGGAAGAGACCCCGGAAGAGCTGGCTCAGAGCCGCAGGCAAGGGTCCAACTCGGAGGAAGACGACCTGACGCCCGCCCAATCGAGGCGGAAAGCCCAGAACCGCGCTGCGTATGTCACAAATCCACCCCGTCCTCGCTCCTAGCCGTTGTCGTTTATTATCCAGTGCCATCCGCTCCCATCACTGCAGCCTCCGCTAACGAACACTTCTCAAATGTAGTCAGCGCGCCTTCCGGGAACGGAAGGAACGCCATGTCAAGGACCTGGAGGCCAAGCTCGCCGACTTGGAGGCAGCACAGCAGCATACAGCCACCGAAAATGAGCGGCTGAAGCGTGATCTCCAGAAGATTAGCACCGAGAATGAGATCCTCCGGGCAACATCATCTATGCAAGCTGCCGGGTCACCAGGTTCCAATGGCGCCGCCCCCGTTACCACAGGCCCAATGTCGTATAACCCTACTGATTTCTACTCCAACGTCCTGCAAAACCACGACAACAAGACGCCGAGCCACCGCGTCGTGATGAGCGATGATGGCGAGAAGCTCCTTGCCGCTGGTGCTACCTGGGATCTGATCGTCAGCCACGATATGTTCAAGCGGGGCCTGGTTGACATCGCAGATGTCAGCGAACGTCTCAAGCATCAGGCTAAGTGCGATGGTCAGGGGCCCGTCTTCGAGGAACGTGCTATCATCGAGGCCATCGAGCAGAGCGCTGCCAGCGGCAGCGACGCGTTATTGTAAAGAATTAAAAGGGCGAAACAACAGCGAAAAGGAGCGAATACGTTCACCATGCCCTATTCGAAACGTTGCAAAAAAAAAAAAAAAAAAAGCACAAAGCCCGAGACAAGGCACACCAGCGACTTTCTTTATTTGACTTGGCACCGAAGGATGAAATGCGCCCTTCGTCGGGGACGCTCGAGAAACAATAACCCCCAGTGGATGACTGGCTGTGCCAGCCAGAGAGTCACAGGGGAGACTGCTCGGCGCGGAGTGGCTCGATATGAGTTGATGAACACTTTGGGAGGTGTACGGATGAGTTTTGTCTTTGTATTTCTGGCATTCCTGGCGTGCATGGATGGATGATCCACGAAGATGAGGCGCCTAACAGTGCCGGACTTAGATAAAATCTGCCGGGGGAGATAGAGAGGCTTCCACTGTCGCAGATGGCCTTCTGCCAGGAAGTCCAAGTCTCGGAAGTAACGGGTATTGGGAAGGCAATTCGGTGGGTGGTATAATGGGGGAGGGAAGGGGAACGGACATTGTTTTGCTGTTCTCCACGTCTTCGGGTCAGGAGTTGTATCAGGTCAGCGAGGTATTTTCCAGGGCAGTCCATGTCCGCCTCAGGAGTTTGTGCTTGCACGGCAGCTCTGCTTTTCGCACCACATGGAGATGTGCTCGATAATTAAGTGGCTAGGTAGGAGTATATTATCGTCCGTCTTCCTATATCGGAACCTAATCTTGGCAGCCGCGAGGATCCCCGAGACATGTTCACCCCCTTGGAATATCCATGGATGCTAGCGACAGTCCTCTGGCTGATGAAGTTTCTGCCTCAAAGCTGCGCGAACTCAACCCATCTCTCCCCACCATTAAACTTATATATATATAGCTGGTATCTCTCGCGTGGAAGAACAATGAGCCTACCAGACCGGTCGCATCGACCGAACAGCCAATCTCGTCCCTGAGATCGTTGCGCCAAAACTCCACCCAACTCTATGATTATATGTTGCGGTCCCTTGTCCTCCTATCCATATGTGGCACATATACGCTGGTTCTCGTCTCTTCGAATGATTCGTCGAACCCAGCAGCATTTATTAGATCCTCCGCCCTCCCTCCCACCGGATCCGGGGCCAGGAACCCACACCGTCCTCCCCGGTCATATCATCCAAAACCACACCCAAGTTCAGGCCGTCTTCTTCCCGTGCGCGATCTGGGCGCTCTGCTCCTTCCCGTCCGCCGGCTGCAGTGGCTGCGCCGATGGGTCCCAGGGGTGCTTGATGGTCAGGCACCAGATGTCTAGGTAGTCGCAGATGGTGACGATGACGTCGACGACGAAGCTGCCGTAGACGCCGACGGCGGCGCCGAGCATGCAGAAGACGAAGGCGACCTGGTAGACGCCGCGGCCGAGGGCGCTGGGCCAGCCGAGCCAGGAGTGGTTGGTCTCGTACTGGAGGAAGGGGCCGAGGGAGTCGGCGACGGCGTAGGCGAGGGGCAGGACGAGGACGTTTGCGTAGGGGAAGTCGAGGCCCGCCAGGTGGGCGGTGATGATGCGGCCGACCGAGTACGCGTTGACGATGCCGACGAAGAGGGCGAAGGGGACGAGGTGGAGGTGCAGGATGTCGGGCTGCAGGATCAGGTAGGCGACGACGAGGGCCCAGGTCGCGAAGAAGGGCAGCAGGCCGAGGAGGGCGACGCGGCTCTGGTTGCCGCGGGCGCGCCGGGCCCGGACGACGTTGCGCGCCGACTCGACCGTGTTGTAGACCAGCACCAAGGTGCCGAGGACGAGGTACCACTCGGTGAAGCTCAGGGCGTAGACGGCCTGCGGGACGGCGGCAGGCCGGGGAATCCCGACGGTTGGGAGCATGCCCTGCTGCCAGAAGTGGGCGCCGCCCATGAAGCCCGTCAGGGCGTACACGCCGACGAGCACGAGGATGCCTTCGACGGGCCCGTTGACGATGCCCAGCGTGAGGGTCTTGGTGTGATACTCGTCCCAGGTCTGCACGTAGAAGGTCAGGAGCGAGGCGAAGAGCGTCGCGACCGTCTTCCAGCCCTGTCCCATGTTCTGCGAGCCGGCGAAGAGGAGCACCTCGAGCGTCGTGTTGAGGGCGTCGACGCCATGGTCGAAGAGCTCGCCGAGGGGTCCAGACTGGTGGGTCCTGCGACTGCGGGTTCCGGATTTGAGTTGGCAACGGTTCTTTTTTTTTCTTTGCGGGGGGAGAGGGAGGGGGAAGGGGGGCTGCGTATAAGAAGGGAGGTAAAGGGGGACCAAGTACTTACGCCTGTGTTCCGTCCACGGCGTCAAAGGTCTGGTACAAGAATAGGCCGGCGGCCCAGGTGTAGTAGACCCAGGAGGGGCAGTCCTGGTCCAAGGTTGGGTTGTACCATAGCAAAGTCAGGAAGTTGGCGACGACGAACATGAAGCCAGTGAGGGTGATGGCGTTCGGGGCCATGGACATGGGGAAGCACTTGATGACCACATTTGTGTAGAACGGCTTGAGGACATATTTCGAGAGCAGCGAGTGGTCGACACCAGAGTACTTGTACTGCCGGAGCGCAGGTAGCCTGTCCTGTCGAACGTACATTTTGTGCCCCTTGTCGCTTGTCCCTTTTCTCCCTCTTCTTCGCTATTTGGAGGCGAGCCGACGGGTGGTCGCGATTTGGAGACGAGCGCGAAATTCCAGATCGAGAATTCGACGGAGTGTGAAGAATTATTACTTGGGAGACAATTAAAAATGTTGGAACCCTGCTCGTCGCGTCTTGCCATGTGGATTCTGGGGCCAGTCTGGGTCAAGAGCCTATCAGACCCCCTGTCAGGCGCCCCTGTGCATCATCAAAGTACGTACCTGGCGAACTACGTAATGCATTGGAATTATCCTCTTGACGTTGACGATATGGAAGGTTGCTGGACAAGTACCATGGTACCTGTTTGCAACTGCTCGGTTAAAGTTTAGGTATACAATAGATAGCGGGCGGTGTTTCTGATAATTTAGTGGCTAGTATAGAGGTGGAAGAGCAAGTAAACGGGTCAACAGACCACGCGCATACATGTGTCGTCGTCGAGAGCCTTCTTGTCTGAGTAACACTTGACTCCTACGAACCATGAATGAATCCCTCCGTGCTTGTATTGACAGAATACGCTCGGTACGGCCAAGCCCGGGTGTTGCAACACGCTGCCAGGTCTGGGAGGATAATCTGTTTAAACTCTTCCAGGGCCTTGTTCACCCTACCTAGGTACTCTACCTAATCTATAGGGGGATTGACGATGGTCCTCCCTGGTACTGTTCAAAGTCTTGCCAAATATCAATTTTTGGGAGAGGGGAAAAACGCCAGGCATCAACTTCATTAAGCAACCGACCCGATCACCAGTGCCGCTACCCCCTCCTCCTCGCTTCGGACGGTGATCTTAGTTGTCACTCCCGACTTGGACGAAAAGGCCATCCGGACATTGGCAACCACCCTGCCGCCGTGGACCGTCTTGCCCAGGAGTTTGAGCGTGTGCGTCGTCTGGTTGACCGGGACATCTGTGCCTTCCAGGGGCTGTAATGACAGCGTCTTGGCCAGCTGCTCTGTAGCTTCTATTGCGTGTGTGTTAGCTCCCGATCAGACATGCTCAAGCTCCAGTCGCCACGCCACGTACCTGCTATGCTCTTCATTCCGCTCAACTGCAATGTCTCCTCGGCCTCCTCTCCTGCGGCGCCAACTTGCTCCCAGATATGCGCAAAGTTGCTCGCAAATACCGGGATGACATAATCGCTGCCGGCCAGGTCGAACTCGGCAACTTCGTATTCGTCATCGTAGCCGGTCTCCTCCGGCTCGTTCGTCGTCGGGTCGATCTCCTTGCTGGTGAACTTGAGCACGTTGGAAAACGTGGAGGCGGGCATTGATCCCTCGCCGTTGACTTTCTTGAACGCGACGTATACCTTGCCTGCCACGTCGGTCTCAAGCTTCTCGGCTTGGATGATGTACACCTCTTCTAGCTCTTCGTCATCCGACGGCGTAGCTACGACGGAGACATTTTCCAATACCGTCGCTGGCAATGTGTTCTTGACCTCGTACTGGAGCACAACGTGCTCCTTGAAGATATGCTTGACCACCGAGACGACGTATTCGGTCTCGGCTTCTGTGAGCTCCACGACGGGTGATGATTTCAGGACAGCACCGAACTCCTTCATTTCCGGAATTTGTAGCAACTCCTGAGCGTGTTGCTGTGCGACCGCAGTTGCCGAAGCAGCAGCATCTGCGCCAGTAGGGCCAACCTTGGTAGGGCCAACCTTCGGTGGTTTGAGTGATGGAGTCGTTGCTGTGAGCTTTTTCGTCCTGTCCTCTGCGTCTGCTTGTTCCCGGGTCACAACCGGGATCTGGGAGATGTCGAAAGGCTCGGAGAATGTCGACTTGTCATCTGATGTGACATACATGACGAGTTGATGTTCGAAATAGGGAAGGGCGAACATGGTATCTAATCGACAATGATCAACAAGGGGTTGTTTCTAGGGAGGGTAAAACAGTTAAAACTTACCGTTCCTGACAAATCTGGTTGCCATTTCATCTTCCTCGGCCATGAGTCGGAGGTTAAGAGCAGCTCGGTCCCGGACTTCGTCATCGACATCGTCTAGGCAGCGGGTGAGAAGCACCTGCACACTACGCTTGACCTCAGGATCTTTCTGGCCGACACCGAACTTGGCCAAGGCGGTCACAGCCGCGGCCCGGACGATTGCGTTCTCCAAGACGACCCGATTGTATATGTATCGGATGTACTTGGTGGGTTGAGAGGTCTTGGGTCCCTCGAGACCCAGAAGGTGGAGGACTCGCACGGCCAATTTTGTGAATTCGCAGTCTTCAATGAACTCGCAGAGGTGGGCGAGAGCATCTTCCTTGGAATCCGGGACGAACTTGATCAGGTCGAACATGCTCTCCACGACGGCTCGCTTGAACTCGTAGCCACCCTCGTCGCGCAGAACACCACTGAGGAACTGAAGCATGCCAGCCTGCTTGCTGGGGAACTTGAGGCAGAGGGTCCGGATCGCCTCAACGATGGTAATCTTAAACTCGTCCGTGATCTCGGCCATGAACCCGGATATTTGCTTCATCAGTCGATCCACGCTGGCCTCGTTACCCGTCTTGAGCAGAGTGGTGATCGCAAAGGTTGCGATTGAGCGGTTGCTATTCGAGATCAGGAGTTCGATGTCAGGGTTGCAGACATTCACAGCTTGCGGCTTGAACGAGGCGAAGTTGTGGAGGATACGGAGGGCAGCAAATTTCGTCACGGCTCTCGGGGAGGTGAGGAAGAGCTGCAGGACATGGACGGCTTGAGAAACCTCGGCATCGGTAACGTCCCTCATGTCGCAGATGGCCTTGGCGGCCTCGAAGTTGACCATCTCGCTCTTATGCCGTAGCCAGTTGTCCAGCAGCTGCATCATCGGCTTCCGGAGATGCGGATCCTCCTCGGCCAGCTGAGCGGCTAGGCGGACGAGCAGAACGATGGCGGCAGGGTTCTTGATTGCGCCGGCAGTGCCAAACTGCTGCACCATCTTAACCAATGCCATCCTGTCATGCATTCGCATCTGATAGAGCAGGCCGATCGCGTGGTATTGTGTCATTGTCGAGTTGTTTACAGGGAGATTGCCCGACGAAGACGAGAAGCCGAGAGAGAACCCTCCAGACGACTTGGTGCTGGCGGCGGCCTCCTGGGTTTCGCTCTGCCACCGCCGGACTACATCCCTGGCAACGGGAAGAAGATGATACGAGGAAACGAGTGCGGCCGATGATACCGAGGGGTTCTTGTCAACGATTGCCGTCTTCATGACACGCTCGATCGATTGGACAGTCGTGGCCTGGAGATATAGTTAGGACTCGAGCATGCTCGGCAAGGAGTTGTGGTGAGGGTACATCAATGATGCGGCAGAGCGCCCGAATGGCGTTTGGCCTGTAGATAACGTCTGTGCTGCCTCCGGTATCCTTCATAATTGTGCTGGTCACCATAATTATGTCTTCGGCGGAGCTGGCCAGCTCCTTGATGACCAGGTGGACCATCTGCCGCAAGCTGGCATCTTTGTTCTGGAAGAGTCTCGAGATACCGAAGAACAGGGTGGTGGCCTCATTGGTGGGGAACTTGTCACCCGTATAGAGCAGGAGGGCAATCTTGGTAAGGAGGATGCGGCATCTTCGAGGCTGGATTGGGGAGCTATTGAACAGTCGTGCTGGTTGCTGCCGTTTAGCTCGCGATACGGGGTGATGATATTGGGCCAGATTTGTGCGGACTCACCTTCCTGGAAGACCTGAGTACGATCGACCTTCACGAGGCCGGTATCGGCATCCTCGTCCTTCTTGCCGTAGTTCATCTTGGGCAATATGACGATTTCGTGCACTGGGAAAGGTGAAGACGGCCGCTCGAGTCCAGCATGTGGGAAATCAGCTTGACCAACAAGTCGGCGACGTTTCCAGTTGGAAGTTACGAGCACGGACCAACGCGCACAGGGGAATGTGGGGGCCCAGAAAGAGGTTGTTGTTGTGCGAAGAGAAGTCACATGCTTAGTCACATGCCACCTACCTCCAGAACCTAGTATTTTTTGATTAATTACGGAATATCGATAGGGATCACCAGGAAACTCCATTCCTGAATCCTGTCCCAGATTTATATTTCCTCCGTGGCAATAATAGGACATGAAGGTGCTGTTAAGAAGTGAAACCCTGGCTCTGAGATAGACATTTGACAACCCCTGTCCATCGTAGGCAATACCCCTTCGCAGCTCGCTACTAACACAGAACCCATTACCTAGGAACTTGCCGAAACATCCGCTCAACTCCTATCTTACAAAAAGGGGCTCAACTTTAACCTTGGAAAGCTGTATTAGTCGGCATGTTATCCTCGTCCAAATCAGCCTCCTTGCGGTCGGGGTTCTTCCCACAAAGCATGACGGAAGTTTTCTCCTTTCTCCCCAGAACAACAAGGTCGAAGCCTGGAGGGAGCACACCGTCCGCTCTGATGAGTTGCTTTGTTAGCAGTGTGTTCATTTTTCGAGTTCGAGAGGAAAAAAGGCACTTACTTCAAGAAGTCTTGTTTTAACAGCCGGGCTTTATCCCGAAGGGCCTGCTGGTCCCGTGGATGCTCGAAGGGAATGGTGCCATTTTGGATCTCCTTCTCGATCGTACTCCACCTACATTTGTAGGCGTCAACCGCCCTAATCAGCAATCTGCAGTCATGGCGGGACCACGGTGTTCGCATCTGGGGCTCTTTGGGTTTCCGGGCGGCCATCGACATCTCCCTTGATTTCTGGGATAAGGCACCGAGATCGGGGTCCATGTACGAGGATGGCGGATTCTTAATCAACTGATCCTCATCGGGTGCTTGAGAACCGGCGTTGCCAAGGGCTGCTGAATCAGATGCCGGTCTGTCAAAGCGAGCACGTTTGGTACTCGGTTCGCCTCCCACTCTTCGCTGGTTGTCCGGAATGCGAGAATCGGTCTCAAAATCGTCGTCGTCATCCGCGGCACGACGTCTCTTCGTGCCACCGGAGAGACTGGCAGCAGACTCAGCATACATGATGCCGCTGTCCGAAGCATCACCCCCAAGAATTGGGCCGGCGTATGCCGACACATCGTTGTGTGGAACACCAGCCTGCGAAAATGCAATATCCCTCGAAGATGGCGGGTAGTTGCTCGACTGGATTTCTTGCTTCCGACGGAGAACGTCATCGGTGGTAATGGCCTGGTCCCCCTGTGCAGACGGAGGGGTGCCCGCGAGCTGATGTTCCATTTGTTTCAGCAACTGAATCTGAGATAGACCTGGAGCAGCCCTGGATCGGAACCACGTTAGTTATGTATGCCTCAGCAACCGGAAGGGTAGAACATACGCGGCTTGGCCCGGAGGTGCCCGAACAATTGGTTGGGAAATGCCTTGTGAATCAAACTGAGATCCTCCTACCGAACCTTGCCCAGCTGATCCAAACAATGTCGAAGAATGCGCAGCTTGCATGGCGGCTTTGATCTCTTCAAAGCAGGTATGCGCCCAGTGTCCGAGTCCATCAGCAAAGGGATTGAACGGGTGATCCTCTCTCAGCTGTGCCAGATTGTTCGGCACGCCCTTCTCGTCCGCTAGCAGGAAGCACAAACTCTGCAGCTGAGAGACATAGCGCTCTCGCAACCAGTCGTCCTCTTCGCCATTGAGATCGATTCCAGCCAGGCTCTTGAGCTGCAGGGACCCATCATCGCCGTTTAGGAACTTCCGCACCTCATCAGGCCTGGTCCCGTGGCTACAGAAAATGTTGGCAACGAGAGTGAATGGGTCGTACTCTGGCCCGTCAAATTTGCGGAGGGTCGAAATCAACAACTGAGTGCGAATCTGCAACGCATAGTCGAAACTATCTTGGCTCGTCATCCAATCGGGCTGGCCTGATTCTTTCTCGGGGAAGAAATACAGGGGGAATATCTGATCCCAGCGTTGCAAGCAGTTCAGGATGTCTTCTGCGTCTGGGTGAAGAGTCGTAAGGTCATCAAGCAAAACGGCGATGTTCGCGGCCGAGACAACTTTCGACGCAGTGTACCACACCGGAGAGCCCTCGGGAGCGCCGAGCCTGGATAACACATACGTTGGGTCGATGAAGTTGTCGGCGTCAGCATAGTTAGCCTGGTAGGTGGCGAAGGCTTGCCGGTACGACTCCAGCTCGACCTCCCAGGTTTCGTCACCACCTCGGGCGTTGAGGAGATGATTCCGCAGATCATCTGAGGCACTGAAGAGGCGTTGAAGAAGTGTCTTCATGAGTCTCGAACGAGCTAGTCTCTTTGCTGGCGTCTCATTCTCCTCGGAGCGGGCGACGGAACTCTGGCGATGAGAGCCAGTCTCCACTTGGAGGTGGTCAGAATCGCCCTCAACAACCGTTGAAAGGTCTGTTGTTTGCTCGTAAGCCTAGGTCACGGGCAGAATAAGAAAGGGGGCAATAGGCTGACTGTGAGGCTTGAGATAGTCCGAGTAGATTTCGGTGCCAGTGACTTTAGTAAAGTTGCTGGTAACACTGCCCACGCTTCGTTCCCGCAAATCGCGGCGAGTTCCGCGACGAGGAATCGCTGCCTGGGTCTCCTCTTCTTTGCTCTGGCTGCGGAGAGCCCTTCCCCCTCGTGTAGGTGGCGGAGGCATCGAGCTCTCTGGCGCGAGCTGGGGGTCTATGTCTACCGTTCGACGCGCCGAACGCCGAGCCGGCGGCGATGCCGGTGTCCTCGACTGGCGAGAACCAGCGCGATCTTTCCGGGCGCGCTCAGACATATTATTGCTTAACCTTGATCAATCTTGATATTGATTTCGAAGAGGAGGAATGTTTTGATGAGCCGTTGAATTTGGGTTAGGGATAGGGTTTGGATGGAGGCAGAGGGGCCTTTTGTTTTGAATTCGAGGGTTGAGGCACTTTCAGTCACGTGACATATCGCCCCTCATGTAGCTAAGGTAGGTACTTCGCTTCTATTTTTGTACCAAACCCCTTGCCAAACTCCAACCTCAGTTGAAAACTTGCAAGCTGCTCGATAGGAACAGACGTTGAAGGCCTGAGACATTGCAATAGACAGAATCACACCCAGGGGTGACTTGCATCTTGAAATGAGCGATGTTTACTAGGGATGAACGTGACCGAGTGCTGGGCAATTCAGGTACCAGTTAACTGAGGCACACTTATTCTACACAGTCACCGGCACTGCTAGCTGCAAGGCCTGTCGCCTAGGAAGCCCAGATTGTTATTCACCCGAGGCCCCGACTTTCAATGCATGGCTGCCAATTCTGATGTGCTATCGACAGCTGCTCTCTCTTGGTTCCACAGCGGTCCAGGTGGTTGATGCCGCGTCATAACCTGACTCGGGAAAAAAAGTCGACTTAGCTCCAGTATTTCGTCATCCTGCCATGCCACCCATCATACGACTGAGATGGACCAGCCAGCGACTGCCCTACTGATGTCAAGGCCTTTGAGAGCAGCAGCTCCTTTCAACAACCTGCCAGGGGACTAGGGGCCTTCACTTGCGACCGGATGAGCCCGGCTCGGGAGCTCGAAACGGGCTCCGGCCAAGACCTGCCTGGTCGCGCATCTCGTCGATGATCTGGCGAGCCATCGCCTGGTCATCAGGGTCCGACAACTTCAGCCCGTAGGAGCGCATGAAGTTGCTCTTGCTGCCCCATCCACCCTTGATGAACTCGTAGTCTGTCATTCCCTGCTTGTCTTTGGCGGAGCCGGAGGTGGACGATGACGCGGAAGCAGCGGTAGAGGTAGAGGTAGAGGTAGAGGTAGAGGTGGGGGTCGGGGTAGATCCGGAGATAGAGCTACCAGTGACTGCTTTGCTTTTGTTGCTGGGCATGGTGGAAACTTGGGGGTATGACGGCGAACTGAAGGGACGTTGGGTTTGTTGTCGTAATCTTTTGCTCTTGTTTGCCTTGACTTTCTGACTCTTAGGACTCGCACGTTTTCGAAACCTGGAACCTATGAGAATATGTGGCCAAGGTGCGATGGGTATGTAGCAGAACAGAGGGAGAATTTTGGTAGGAAAGGGACTGTGAATAGGTTGGGATGGGATGGGATGGGATGACAGGTTGACTGAATCTTTGTCGCCAACTTGACCAAGTTGAGATTCGCCCAAGATAACTTCTGCATTCACTATGCATATATGAGCTGCATGTCTTTGGCACATTCTTGCCTTCCTTCCTCGACATAATTTACAAAACCGCTGTTCGCCAAAAGCCAATTCCCAGTACCCGGCAGGCTCCGATGCCTGTTCCCCATGTAACCACCCTGATTTGTGTTGTACATTCTGCCGGTTCGTCCAGCAAAACCGAAATTCCGGATCCCTAACAAAGTGGAAGAAAGAGAGAGAAGGTAACAAGAAGGTAAGGATAAATGTAACACAGATTGACCTTCACGGAAGGTCGAATGTCTCGTCCTCGCCGGCGATTAGAACCCCTGGAGCGAAGACAACGCCTTGCCTTTTCCAGCCGCCCCTCCTCATGAAATAATCTGCCTCATCGTGGCCCGGGGGACGCCTTCTGGGCGTGACGGCCTCGCCCCACTCTGTCGGCGTGGTCTCTGACCCGGGCGAGTGGGAATCTGACCCTCCGCGGTCTCTCCGTGTTGGTGACGGCCAAGTGGCTCCTGGATCCCTCCCGTCGGCTTCAGGTCTCGACTCTAGCCCGTTTTTGAAGCCAAAGTCGAAGCCGTCGTGGATTTCGGTCGATGAGTCGGACTGTGCCTGCAGCTCACGGTAACTGCGTGTGTGTTGATGGTGCGAGCTAGTATGACTGCTATCGTCGTCCTCGTACCGGTACCGGACCGGTGTATGTGCTGGTGGTATGCATGGCGGTCGGGCCCTACCCAATGGCGGATGCAGCCTTAGGGGATCCCAGTCTGACGACCTATCCGTCTGGTATATTGATGGCTGTGATGCGTCTGACGACGTGCTCGCAACAGAACTTGCCTCGCTTGGCTTTCTCTGATGGAGGTGAAGAGCTTCTTCTTGGCGTTGTTCCTCGGCCTTGAGGGCTTTATGTTCCCGGAAACTCCGGAACACACTCTGCCTGTTCATGGAGAAGATGGGCATGGGGGAATATGGAAAGATGAGTAGGGGTGTGTGATGGAGATGGTTGTATCAAAGACAAGGTAGACCTCTGCGATGAATGGTCCGGTCCAACGATTCAACCTTCAGGTGATGCTTGGCAGAGTCCAGCTTGCACAGCGAGAAGGGAATAATAGGGTGGGATGGCAATATCAGGCCGGGGTTGAAGGGCCTTTTTAAGATGGTTCCTGAAGATCTTGCATTGCAGATTGTGCCTTGCAGCCATGCAATGCAGGAAGGGGGCAAGAGGCTCATGTAGGGTCGAAATTGCAGCTTTATGGTTTAGCTGAAGTGCGTGCCTTGGACTATGACGGGGCGGATATTTGGGCGAGACTCGGGTCGAGACTCTGGGTCGTATCACTGATTAGGAAGCAGACGCCAAGTGTGGGTGGAAACCACCCAGATGGCCCCCGGAGCCGATCGTCCATTCCAGTAGACCACACAACGTCGATTGCTGAACATCGCTAACTATCCTCGCCCATCGGCCCTACTGACTAGATCAGGACGTACGTCATATCCCAGAGTGGCACAGTGTGACACAGTGTGATGGTGTGAGGTAGCAAGGTGAGGCGATGTTTTTTCTCGGGTAACGTGGGGTGAGTGCGGATCCGTACAGTATTCGTACACTGTCGACACGACTATCACCACTACACCGAGCAACAAGTTTCAGGGCTGACACCCGAACCATCACCATCACAAAAAGGTCCAGGAAACAGGGAAACATCCTGAACCCTTCTGGACAGGGGGTGGCAACTTTGATCATGCCAGGCTCTGCTCACCCGCCACTTCATCACTTCATCACTTCATGGTGTGGTTGATATACACAGTACGCTAACTCCGCATCCGCAGGTCTATTGGGGGCGGGAGTTTCGTCCGAACGAATGAATTTGTCCACTGTAGGGGCGTGGCCAACATGGATCGAAGAAGACAACAGTTGATAAGGACTCGAAGCGCCAAATAGAGTTTGCATCGACGAGACGACTTACGCTAGACAGAGCGGTTCAAAGCGCTAACACTTCGATCAGCTAGCACCGAGAGTGAAAGCGAGACTCATAAGAGCCGGTTTACCCCGCAAGTTCCAACCAAGCATCCCGAGATGGACGCCACCTCACTCAACATCCGTGATAAGGGCCGGAACATTCTGCTGATTGGTCAAACTTAAAACTCCCCGGCGTCTTATCAAAGTCAACATCACTGCCGGTACCTAGCCCCCCACACCGGTACCTGGTGCCAGGGGTTATTTGAACCTGAGGTCGCTGCTGGTCTGGATGTATCCACGAAACTTCATATCTCCATATGTATTTGTATAAATTTCGCCACGGCGATGCGCCCAAGTCTTAGGCGGGAGTCTGAATTGTGGGCCGTCATGAAGAAGCTTTTTGGCACCCACCAACCACCCCGCCAATGGCAACCCACAGCTCGAGGATCGCGTCACTGGCTTGTGATTTCGCAAGAGCAGGGTGTACGTGTGCGCATCGGAGCATGTGGCTTGGTTCCAGGTTCCAGGTTCCAGATTCCAGATTCCAGATTCCAGACACGGGGGCGAAGAGGTTGCCGCCTCACAGAACCGTACCGGTGACAACCTTCCATACCGTCACGAGCGGCAGAATGACGCCGCATGCTGGTCACCCGTAACCTAGGGCCCGGGATTATCAGGGACACTCGGACGTTCGAGAGCTTCGAAGGGCGAAGGACGAAGGCGCGAATGATATTCGACTGGACAACGGCGATTCAGAAGCGGCCGCGAGATATCCTCCATTCAGGATGAAGCACGTGATTAACCAACTCCCCGTTCATAACACGCCATCGCTTTCTCCCCGAAGCCTCTTGACCCGTTTCTGCTCCCAATCGTCGAGGTCCTTGGATGCTAGGCGCTGAGGAGCAAACAGGTTAGATCAGTATGCTGCAGACCTTAGGGCGGACTCAAGGGGCAGCTCAGCTTACGTAGTATTCCTCACGAATATCGACCTTGCGCCCAGTCTTCCCGACACCAAGCTCTTCTTCCCGAGTCATCTGCCGAACCTTCCTGTCCTGTCTCTCGTACCGTATGGCGGCCGCAGGCGTCAGGACAAAGGAACCGCCAATTATGACCGTCATGAATGGCAACCCAAAGAGCAGGAATGGGTGCTTCGCCATCAATGCCCTATAGCGAACGCCAAACTTGTTCGCGTCCGCTGCGCCAACGAACTTGCGCTTCGGGAAAACGGCCATCTTGATTGTCTTACTCGTAAAGAGATGACCTCTATTGGTGATTGGGGGCGTGGGAGGTTGTCAGTACCGCCATAGAAAGAAAGCAGCCAAGTTAAGGGCAGTAGGGGCACTTTGGGTGATTTATCGGACCATGCGAAGTCAAAAATAACACCAGCTGCAGCCAGATCGACAGCTGTAATCCGATGACTAAGCAGCCTGCCTAGTTAATTCAGACGTCACATGATCTCGCGCCTGAAAATTCCCCCACTAAACGCGTCAGGGCGAGATCTCTACATCACCGACTTCGTCTTGGCTCTTACGCGTTGATCCGCCCCTGTGTCCAGCACCGACCGCGGGAGATGGGTGAAGAAGCATGGCTCCGGGATCCCAAGGCAATCCCGGCCATCAGGGACATCACGGCCTTGCGAATGGAGGTCCTGATGGCCGGCCACCCCCCTCCACTCTAGCAGCTCAACTTGTCCAGACCATCACGACTTCCGCCCGATCCAGCACGCGACCTGATGAAACCAGCGAGCTGAAGCGGCTTATCGCCGTCATAGAGCGGATCAAGAACAAGCCCGAGGCGCTGAAGACGAACCAAGAACACATTGAACATAATCATATGCTCATATATGTCTGCACACATGTGGCTTTGGATGGCTTGAAGTGGGATGAACCGTTTGCAAACCATGCAAAACTGCGCGCCGACGCTCTGAAGGCGATGGACTTTATTCAGGTCACCATAAGGGAGACACCGGCCGTTCTGAAGTACAGTACCGATGGAACGTCCTTCCTCTTTCGCGGCCAGGGGCCATTGTGGTTGTGGCTCTTCCCGAGGGTGCTCCGTATGCTTGGCCTCGGTCCATGTCTAGACATGTCCCCGGTGATAGAAGACTTCTGTCGTTCTGTCATAATCAGCATCCATCGGAATGGCTTTCTCTGGGACCTGCGACCAACTGTAACGAGCTACTTCCAGGGGAGCATCAGTGGTTAGTCTAGTAGGGCAATTAATATCGGGCCAGGCTGACATTTCACAGCAATCCTGGCTCTTCTAAAGGAAAAATGCTCGTCTGAAGAAACCAATGCCTTCGAGCTACAGCTACCGTCGAATAACGCGTCCGAGGTTTTCATGCCCTTGCCAACCGATCCCTTCCCTCAAGATTGCTATTATACCATCCACGGCATTCCCCAGGCTGTCCACCACGCGATGAGTCTTCTATCCATAATTAGGAACGCCACGTTACCAAGCGAAGGCTTGGGATCCTCTGGTCTCGTGTCACAGCATGTAGTGTGGCTTCTGGACTCTCTCTTCTCCCTGTTTGAGTTACGCGTTCATTGGAGGCCAGCTGTCGACATCCCAACAGCAACTTTTGTTGAATTTGCTCTAGATATTTCCAACACGAGCAACGACAGTTGCGGCTTCGACGCCATCGCTTGCCAGAAATTATATGCCACTCTAGTGCTCTTTTGCGCCGGGGCAGTCGAGAATCCACGGGACATACTTGGCGAGAACGAGGGTAGTTCGAAGGCAAGACAACACCTCTGTGTTGCCTTTATTCGGCTCGCCCAGGCGGCAATCAAACACAAACCTATCGCAAGGCTCATCAAGGGCCAGCTCCTTGCTCCTTTGAGAACCCTCACGGCCGAGAATGTCGCGCTTGGGCCTGGGACAGACTTCTCGGTAGGTGCTCATGGCGACATGTAATCTGCGAAGCTAACGTCATTCAGCGTTCGGCGCTGTTGCTGGAACAAGTTGCGGCAAGTCCTGGTCTGAAGTCATCCAAGCAACATATCAAGTCAAGCGACTTCAAAGATGTTGGCCTAGCACGTCAGGTTGTGGCTCTAGGTCTTGAATCTCCACCTGATCAGCCAGCCCCTGGCCCGTCGCTGGCCAAACGAAGGAGGTTAGCCGTGGAGCCGGCAGCCCTTGCAGAATTGCTTGAAAGTCTCCGTTGTCTGCTCCCCAGTAACCCGCCGGGAATGTTATCAAGTCTAGATGACTGCGTGATGTACGTACGCTTACGTCCATTTCCCTGACGACCTGAGGCTGACAGTTGCACAGTGATAGTTTCCCTCGGCTGCATGATAGGGGTCGATGCGCATTGATTGACGCGCTCTCGCGCCTCTCCTGTGCGGCTGATAATACATTGAGGATTCAACCGAATTCCGATCCCTCACACAGTTTGCGATGCTCTTTCTGTAGTAATACAACGGGCAGTCGTGCTCCACCCCAATGTTTAGACGAGGGAACGAAGTCGGCTGTGTCTTCAATCTTCGACAGGATCCTCAGGCTTCCTAGCTTCCTTGAATCGAGGCGACCACGCGTTGTCGCAATGGTATCCCTTCGGCGAATCCTACGCCATTCAAAGGACCCCGAGCTGTGGGATTTGGAGAGGTCAGGGCCTGGCCACTGGTGTCTGCAGTCACTCCAAAGCTCCATAAGGGAGCTGCGCCTTGCGGCTGGACGAGCCTTGGGTGTGTTCCTGGGAGGCGTCAATCGACCCGAAATAGGCGAAGACATATTGCAACGGAACAGAGCAAATGCCCTGGCCGTCCTCAAATCCCTTTCGGACAAGAACATTTCTCATCTCCACGAAACGTGCATCTCTGCTTGGGGACAAGTAGGGCGCGTAGTTCCAGATGAGGAGCTCAATCTCGTACTTGTTAAGCTGCTCGACTATCTGGGACATCGGAATATGATAGTCTCCGCCTTTGCCTTCAACGAGGTTCTCAGTCTCGCCCATTTTCGACGGACAAACCCTAGGCGACTATTCGCGCCATTCTGGAGAAACCTTGCGTTTTCAGCCGTCAAAGATCTGGTTTCGAAGCCCCAGACGACTAGGATGGTGGCTGAATTGCTGCAGATGAGCGTTCCGGATCTCCTCTGTCTTCTGCAGACCCATGCCATACCGTGGCTTGTCCTGACCAAGAAACGGGAGGTCATTCAGAAGATTGGAGAGGCTCGGGGCGACAGCGATATTTGGGAGACTTGCTGCGACAGCTCCAACTTGAGCGCCATCCTCTCTCTGTTACTGGTCCAGGATGTACCGGATATTGAAGATCACGCCATGACCTTGTTCCGGTGCATATCGCCGCACTTCGATCGCTTTACTTTAGTCGAACTCCTTCAGTCGGAACCCCTGCTGACAGGACTGGAGCTGTTCAAGGCCAGTGCAGCAGCCGATGAGGCTCGTAAGCATCGTGTAAGTAATATATATATATACCTAATGCTTGGGCTGGGGCCGGAGACTTACCTCGACTAGATACGGAATGCTCTTAGTCTAATGGCCAACATGCTTTTGACAGACAAAGAGAAACGGCCGAAAAGGGGGCATCACATTGGTCGATATTTCCAGCACCATGCCCTGGGTCTCACCGCGAGACTCAGCGAAGTTATCAACAACACTGCGCCAATCCAACCGCCGGTCCAAGAACAGAGGCTCTGCATCATGGCCATGGAAGAAATGATACGGGTCTGCGAGTCTTACGTTCGCATAGCTCGACCACAGGTATGCTCTGCCCGTTGCCATTGAAGTAGGTGCACATTGTTTGACAATATCCCGTTAGATATCTGCGTCCATCTTGTCCGCTCTTGCCTATGATGAATTAAGATCCGCAGCCTTCTCTTGTTGGAGTGTCTTGCTCATGCATATGGAAGACGAGGACGTTCAGGTCTTGCTCGAAACGACCTTCTTCATCATTGATCATTACTGGCAGTCCTTCGACCAAGCAACCAGGGACAGGAGCATCGCCTTAATCACCTTTTTGCTTGATATTTGTGAGAGAATCGAAATTAAGCGTGAGAGAGATATAGCCGAACACAAATGTGACGCAGCCGACCGCGGCAAGTCCATCAGAAAGCTCCCGTCGTTAGGGCACATCAAGGAGCTTGCTGGGTTGCACAAGCGGCTGGAGTCGATGCGAAAGCCCGTCGATAAGAGAGAGGCTTTTGTAATCTTCGCTGAGCGACTGACTCACGAGAACTCGGGCGTGGTGTTGCAGACCTTGAGCCAACTGACGGGCTACCTGGAAAAGAATCAGAGCTACCTGCAAACGTCCGCCCTGAGTGAGCAGCCCGATTCCGTCATCTTGATATTAACCCGGGCTCTCCTTGACTGCTCGGCCAAGTATAATGGAATGCAGCCAGACATTGCCCGGCTGTGCGCCGAGTGTATCGGCCTCGTCGGCTGCCTGGACTCGAACCGACTTGAATCGAACCGGGAAGAGAAGCAGTTCGTCGTCACTGATAACTTTGACGATGCCGCCGAAACGACCGACTTTATTGGCTTCATGTTGGAGACGGTTCTGGTAAAGTCCTTCCTATCAGCAACGGATACGCGATATATAGGCTTCCTCTCTTTCGCAATGCAGGAACTCCTGAACCGATGCGACTTCAAGCTAGCGTACTTTGAGCAGGGAAAGGGGACCAGCGCCGGTATTTACAGAAAATGGCTTGCCCTAGGAGATACTGCTAGGGAGGTACTGGCGCCGTTATTGACCTCGGGGTACAACCTGGCTCCAATGGCCCACCAGCCAGTCGAGTATCCCATCTTTCGCCCTGGCAGGGGATACGTCAATTGGCTCCGGGCATTCGTCCTTGATCTTCTCCGCAATGGCCAGAACCCCTTCTCCCTGACCATATTCGAGCCGCTCTGTCGCGTCATCCGAGTCAAGGACGTGTCAATTGCCGAGTTCCTCCTCCCCTATGTTGTGGTCCACGTTGTCGTTGGCCAAGATCGTACGTCCGAGTTCAGGACCAAGATCCTGGGCGAACTGCTTGCGATTCTGAATTATGAGCCTGCCGAGGATGCCACCTATGTTGAGCGAGAAGATATGAAGCTTTGTTACGAGGTAGGTATTCAGACTTTCACATTGACGTTGGGGGTCCATATCTAACTAACCCTCACCAGGCTGTCTTCCGCACCCTAGACTATTGTATGAGATGGCTGCAGGTGACCAGGGCAAAACACGGATCGACCCCACGGACAGAGGGGCAGTTTGCACGGATCCAGGAAGTCCTCGACGCCATCCATCCAGAATTGATATCGCGAAGAGCAGTCGATTGCAAGCAATACGCGCGCGCCCTCTTCCACTTGGAGCCCTATATCTGGCGCAAGCAACAGGAGGACAAGAAGGATACGGGCGAAGACAATAGGCTTATGAAGTCGCTGCAGGAAATTTATGCTGAGATCGATGATCCCGACGGCCTCGAGGGCATATTTGCAAACTTCCCCGTTGTGAACCTCAGCGAGCAGATCCTCAGCCACAAGAAGGCCGGACGGTGGACGGCAACCCAGACCTGGTATGAGATCCGCTTGGCCGAGTGCCCAGACAATGTCGATGTCCAGCTGGACCTTTTAACGTGCCTCAAAGAATCTGGCCAGCATGGTAAGTTGTTCAGCAGCGGAGACCTCAGGCTGGGCTGACTGATTGACTAACGTTCGATCGCTAGACGTCCTCCTGAATTATGTGGAAGGCATGAACATAACCTCCAGTGCGAACAAGGTCGTCCCCTTTGCAGTCGAAGCGTCGTGGGCGACTGGAAGATGGCAGACGCTCGAGAAGTACCTGCAACTTTACAATGCGGGCGACATTACCGAAGTGTTCAACCTCGGAGTTGCACAAGCCCTGTTGTGCCTTAAACAAGGCGACTTGAGCGGCTTCGGGGGCTACATCCAAACGGTGAGGGACAAAGTCGCTTCGACATTGTCGTATTCTGCCACCACGTCTCTCGAAGCAAGCCACGATGCGATGCTCAAGTGCCATGTCCTCACGGATCTAGAGATGATCGCGGGCCAAAAGGAGGAGCACGACCAACAAGCGCTACTTACCGCCCTCGAACGCCGCCTCGAGGTACTCGGGGCTTATGTTAGCGATAAACAATACCTACTCGGCATCAGGAGAGCAGCAATGGAGACCATGCGGTATGTGCAGACACACAACTCCGGCTCGATTCCCCGGTGTGAATGTTCTGCTGACTGCCTGTTCTAGGCCTAAATTCGTTGACGGAGACATCTCATCTCTTTGGCTGTCGACCGCTCGCCTGGCAAGAAAGTCAGGGTCGATGCATCAGTCATTCAACGCCGTACTGCACGCCTTGCAGCTCGGGGACGGATCGGCAACGATCGAGAATGCGAGGCTCTTGTGGAGAGACGGGCATCATCGAAAGGCAATCCAAGTTCTGCAGGGTGCCATCGCCAACAACACCTTCATTGGCCAGAGCTTTGCCACATCTGCGCCGACGTCGTCCAAGAATATCGATTCCCAGCGAAGCCTACTCACAGCCAGGGCACATCTTCTACTTGCTAAATGGCAAGATTCCGCGGGGCAGACTCATGCTAGTGCCCTCCGTTCGCAGTACCAACTTGCCGCGTTGACTCATTCCAGCTGGGAGAAAGGGCACTATTACCTGGGCCGGCATTACAAGAAGCTTTTGGAGTCGGAGCAGACTCTGAAGCCCGATGACCAGAGCGATGAATATCTCACGGGCGAGACGGCGAGGCTTGTGATTGAGAACTACCTGCGATCCCTCCTATTCGGCACCAAATATCTCTATCAAACCCTTCCGCGAATCTTGACGTTGTGGCTGGACCTCGGGGCACAGCTTAACAAGGCACCAGAAGGGAAGGTGTCGCTCTCTCGAGAGCTCTACATACGAAGAAAGGAGATACTGGAACAAATACACGACTACTTCGCCAAGTACCTGAAGAAACTGCCGGCCTATATCTTCTATACTGCTCTGGCTCAAATAGTGGCGAGGATCGCGCACCCTCACCCAGAAGTGTTCTCGCTGTTGGAGAAGATCATCGTCAAGGTCGTGGCAGCCCATCCTCGACAGGCGCTGTGGAGCTTGTTCGCGTGCATGACGAACAAGCAGCAATCAGTACGAAGGACGCGAGGTCTGCAGATCATCAAGAGCTTATCAAGCATAAAAGACCCAGATACCAAGAAGTACAAGTTGAAGGCGCTGCTGAGGATGTGTGACAAACTTTCCGAGCAGCTTCTGTTAGCCTGCAACAACGGCGACTTCCAGAGCAACAGGACGACCATGGCGAGCATCACGCGGGACCTCAACTTCAACCACAACTGCACGCCTTGTCCGTTGGTTGTCCCCATCGAGAGCTGCCTGACGGCAACTCTGCCGACGTTGACCGATAATGTCATGACACATGAGGCTTTCTCCCAGGACGTGGTCACCATAGGTTCGTTCCTCGACGACGTTCTTGTCCTGGGCTCGCTCGCTAAGCCAAGGAAGCTCACCGCTCGAGGATCGAACGGGAAGCTCTACGGGCTCCTCATCAAGCCGAAGGACGATCTGAGGACCGACCAGCGGCTGATGGAGTTCAACAGCATGATCAACCGGTCTCTGAAGCGAGATGCCGAATCAAGCAGGCGGCAGCTGTATATCAAGACGTACGCCGTCACGCCGCTCAGCGAGGAGTGCGGCATCATCGAATGGGTCGACGGGCTCAAGACCATCCGGGACATCCTCCTGGCAAAATACAAAACCCGCGGCATCGTGCCCAGCTACGGGAACCTCGCGCAGCTGATGAAGGAGGCCATCACTTCCGACGATAACATGCACCTCTTCACCGAGACGGTGCTGGGCATGTTCCCGCCGGTGCTCCCGGACTGGTTCATCAGCCAATTCCCCAACCCGTCGGCGTGGTTCGCGGCGCGCCTGAGGTACACGCGGTCGTGCGCCGTCATGTCCATGGTGGGGACGATCCTGGGCCTCGGCGACCGGCACGGCGAGAACGTGCTGCTCGAGGAGGGCAACGGCGGCGTGTTCCACGTCGACTTCAACTGCCTGTTCGACAAGGGCCTGACGTTCGCGCAGCCCGAGCGGGTGCCGTTCCGGCTGACGCACAACATGGTGGCGGCCATGGGCATCTACGGCTGCGAGGGCCCCTTCCGGCAGTGCAGCGAGCTCACGCTCCGGATCCTGAGGCAGCAGGAGGAGACGCTGATGACGATCCTGGAGGCCTTCATCTACGACCCCACGCTCGATCTGCAGCGGGACAAGAAGCGGAAGAGCGACGTGGTGAAGCTGAACCCGACGAGCGTGGTCGAGAGCATCAGGCGCAAGGTAAGGGGCCTGTTGCCGGACGAGAGCATCCCGCTCGGGGTGGAGGGCCAGGTCGAGGAGCTGATCAAGCAGGCCGTCAACCCGAAGAACCTGGCGGCCATGTACATTGGCTGGTGCCCGTTTTTGTGAGCCCGGCAAGGACCGACCGATTATGGTGCGGGCTGGATGGTTGTAGACACAAATCTTTGTAACGCTGGATTTCAGCTTTGTACAGTACCTTACCCCTGAATTAATACAGCTGCGGATGCGTAGAATAGATCTTCCAACCATACCAATAAAAGAACTCCTTCTTTCTTGTCCCCCGTCATCTACCTAGGTACACAAGTCACCCCCTTCTATGCCATTTGATTGTTATTGGATCGAATGGGAAGGAGGAATGGAAAGAGCAGTTTGGGGTCCTGCCGAGACTCCCAAGGCAAAGCTTGGACCAGCCCCCTCCAATAACTCGCCACTTGTTCGCGTGCTTTCTTACAGCTTGAACAAAATTCACTCCAGACTTGTCTCAGGGCTTGTGAATCGTTTCTTAGTATCCTGAGGTATCCTGAGTTGACTTGTATCTTCGACGTGTATCCTTTTCATCTCATCTCTAGTTCTTACGTTTGGCCCAAGCTTAAATACCAGGACATCTGGTGGAGAAACCAAACGTCCTCTCTTTCCTCAATCACAGCGCCTAGGCACGTTCCCATTTCGGACCTCTCTCTCAACATGTCGTATCGTATTGGTAAGTACCTATCTCTCATGAAGATTATTGCCCCCGGTTTCTTCTTGCAAGGAGAACTCGCACCTTTTTTTTTTTTTTTTGAAGCCGACCGCGTCTTTAACTAGAGCTCTGTTTGCTGCTCCCATTAGGTGCGAATCGAGTGCTGATCATGCTTCGCAGAGGTGTCTAAGAATAACCGTGCTGGCTGCACAGACACGCTCTGCAAAGCCCAAGGTGTCAAGATTACGAAGGGCGAAATCCGCCTCGGCTCTTGGGTCGAGGTGAACGACCATGGTGGCTGGAAATGGCGGCACTGGTATGCTTCACCCACCGCAGCCCTCCGCGGGCATAAGTTGGACCATCCTCGCTAACAATCATCATGTAGGGGTTGCGTCTCTGGCCTCGTGATCGAGAATATACGTGATAAGATTGCCAAGGGAGAGGATGACTACGATTTCGACGCCATTGATGGCTTTGACGAACTGGAGTGAGCTTCCCTAACTCATACATGGCAGCGTTTCCTTCTATTGACACATGCGAGCAGAGATCCCGAGATTCAGGAAAAGGTCCGTCGCGTAGTGACGCAGGGCCATATTGACCCTGAAGATTTCAACGGCGTAAGCGTGGACAATTGAACGCCAGTGCAGCTGCGCCCGGCTTGCTAACCCGACCCAAGGACCCCGAGTTCAACAAGCTCGGCTCCCGAGGCATTCGGGGCCGGAAGAAGAAGGTGGCTGATAATGATGGCGACGAGGTAAGTAGCGCCATGGTAATGCCCCGGCCCGTTCTTGCTCTCGGTGGTCTAATATCATTAAAGGAAGGCGCCGAAGCCGAAGCCGACGCCAAACCAGGCAAAGGCAAAGGCAAAGGCAATGCTGCCAAGAAATCCGGCGGCACCAAGCGCGGACGCCAGCAGGCCGACGAGGAAGAGGAAGCTGCCTCTCCGGAGCCCCGGAAGAAGAGGGCCTCTAGAGGCAAGAAAGCTGCTGCTCCTGAGCCGCCCAAGCAATCCGACGAGGACGAGGAAGAATCCGAGCACGAAGCGCCAAAGAAGGCCGCCCGTGGCAAGCCCAAGAGAGGTGCCAAGAAAGCAGCCCCAGAGCCCGAGCCAGCCGCCGAGTCCGAGGAGGAGGAGAAGCCCGCCCCGACTACGACGACGAGACCGAAGCGTGGAGCCAAGGGCAAGGCAGCTGCCAATGTTGACGAGGAAGTCGCCGCACCTGCTTTGGCGCCCAAACGGCGCCGCGGCCGAACCGCGTAACTTATGATTGCCTCAAGAAGGAAGTTGGGCGAGTAACGAAGGGTGTAACATCCCTTGTTATTTTGGAGCCGGATGTCTCTTGTCTTTGTACCCGACACTTCTGCTGTTTCTTGCTGGAAGATTATTAGGTACCTACATTTGTAGAAGAGCATGGACTTGGCTGGGAAATTTGCGTGTTAGTCCTGAGAATACCTGATTCTGCTCGGGATGGAGGGTTTTCGTTAGTCCCAAGAAATTTGAGATTTTCGATCCTCTTTGTGCCGCCCTACATGCAGTAATCGCGGTTGCTTTCCCTCGCATTCTAGACGGACGACTCGCCCTATAGGTTCATCACAAGTTGGAGGTCGAGAGCTAACAGGCTGGCACGGGATGATGCCTGACGCAATGGTGCAGATGACAACCCTGCCCCTCTGCCTGACCATGATTGCGAAGAGAAGGCTCGCCCAGCACAAGGTAAATTTTGTTTGCAAGTTCGGATCTGGGTAGCCCAGCTTTTCGTTCTGGTCTTATCTGTTCTAGCCCGGACTGAGACTGTCGGGCAGAAGTGTAACGTAGGGGGTTCTTCTCGCAGCCATCCCACGCACGAATCCTGTGACACACCGCCTGCATACAGCCTCTGCTTTTGGCCCGCTGGAGAAGGAGCTCCATCCAACAGACTCTTTCGAGCCACTCTTCACTTCCCACGGCCAGAAGTCTCCCATCTCATATCCTACAGCCCTTTCTCTAGTTATGATTTCAATACAGACACATAAAAAAATAGAGCGGATATTCCCGGTTCCTGAACTTATTATTAAGGCTTAGCATAGTAGGCATCTAGTTGGTGCACTAGGTCCGCACCGCTGCCAACCAACCCCCCTATATTAGTTACCGCGCGAGTCTATTCCTGTTGCAGCAACCCAAAGTGCCTGGGAACAAGTGAGAAAAATGAGGGTAGCATCTTGGCTGCGGCTGATGACGTTGGTCCCGCTCCCAAATTACGCAGTCGAAGCACCAAACAGGCTCCCTGATTGTCCGCAGCGCCAGTCAACCGACGTCGCTTCTCGGCTCGTCCCTCCCTCATCCTTATTTTTATCGATTGGGATTTTGGGCGGCTCCTATGTACATGTTAGTACCGGAGTTGCACACCACAATATAAAGCTGCTAAGACCGCTTGTAGATCTTTAGACCCAGGCATGACCCGCTGCTGCTGCCTTTTCTTGTCTGACTGAACAATTACCCCGCCAACTTACGCAGTACCTCCTGCCCAAGCGTCCCGCCGGTCACACTGCCCCCCTCCCCCCCCTTTGGCTTCTCCTAAACGCCAGGATCTTGGTCAGTTTCTCCCCAAGTCCTACGACCCACAACTTCCGACTTGTCCCACCTGACCGGAGCTCGTACCTTGGCTCCCTCAGCCTTGGATTAAACGAGCAGGTCTCTGAAACCCGGATTCCTGCCCTTCACCCACACCTCTCAGAAGACGAGCCGCACCGCCTGTAGCAGCCAGTTCCATAACTAATCAATTTCCGTTTTTAAGACCACAGCCGGGACGAGAGAACCAGACATCGGGATCCAAATATCCCACAACCACAGTTGCCATGGCATACCGCAGCAGCGGCTCTCGCGTAAACGAGTTCGAAGAGCACGATGCCTACTACAGCAACCCACCCCGAGCCCAGACCCAGGTGCGAGAGCGAGAGCGAGGGCGAGAGTACGAGGGCGACCGCGAGTCCCGTGTCCCGACCTTCTTGAGAGAAGACGCCCGCCGCACCGAGACCGGGCCACTGGTGCTGCGACAGCGAGATGTCGAGACCATGGAGCGGCAGAGGCGGAGGTCGCCGGACCCCGTCCGAGTGCGGGAGACGAGGACCATGGAACGGGCGCGGAGCGTCAGCCCGCCGCCGAGGAGGGAGTTTGTCGAGAGGGACGAGGTGAGGGTCCGCGCTGTGGAGCGGGAGAGGGTCAGGTCCCCGTCCCGCGGGCCGTCCGTCGAGAGGTTCCGGACGAGGATCGTCGAGAGGGAGAGGTCGCGGGAGAGGTCGCCGAGCCCGCTGCCTATACCCGTCGAGCGGAGGCGGCCGCGCTTCGTGGAGAGAGAACGCTCGCCTTCGATCGAGAGGGAGAGCGAACACATCCGCATTATTCGCAGGGAGAGGCAACGATCGCCCAGCCCCAGTCCCAGCCCGTCGCCGGTGCGAGCCCCGCCGGTCATCAGGGGACCGACGGTCGAGAGGGAGGTGATTACGCATTACCGCGATATCGACCACGGTGAGTACTTTTGAATACATTCCTCCGGTCTCAAGGGGGAACATGAGGCCATTTTTTCTCTAACTAACCACCACCATCACAGGCGTCGTTGCTATCCGGGCCCCGTCGCCGGCACCCCCTCCGCGTGTTCGTACCACAGAACGAAACTCGGAGATCGACATCTACACCTCCCGCAACGCGACCGAGGTGGACATCCACAAGCACACGCGCTCCCACAGCCGGGGCCGCTCGCCCAGCCGCAGCCGCGAGCGCGTCTCCCACAGGAGGCCGCCCCCGGCCCGGGCCGTCTACGACGACGAGGTCATCGTCCACAGCGACAGGAACCACCTGCACGTCGACATCGAGGAGCGGCACCGCAGCGGCCGGCCGCGGGCCCACAGCGCGGTGCCGCCGCCGCGGGCGGCCGCGGCCGACCGCTGGGACGAGGGCGAGTACATCACGTCGAGGATCGACGCCCGCGGCCGCGTGGGCGAGGCGTGGCACGGCGCAACCAAGGACTGGGAAATCGTCGACGTCCCACCCGGCACGGAGCGCGTGCTCATGGATGGCGCGGGCGGCGGCGGCGCAGAGGTCACGTGGCAGAAGTACAACGGCGTGCGCAGGTCCAGGTTCATCCCCGAGCGGGAGGAGGGCCGCGCGAGCAGCAGCACCGTGTCTGACGGCAGGGAGGGGCGGGACCGCGACAGGGACCGCGAGAGGGAGAGCCGGCTGAGCGTGCAGATCTACGACAGCGGCAGGGATCGCGAGAGGGAGGTCGACGTCGAGAAGGTGACGGACAGGAGGATTGGCTGCGGACGGGGTCCCGCACATCCGAGGAGGAGCGAGATGTGGACCGAGATCACCAAGGATCTCGTCGTGCGGGAGGCCCTTGACCAGATGGGTTACGAGTACGAGGAGACGGAGTACTTTTTCTACATCATGCAGTATCTGCGATATGTAAGTTGAGCTCCCCCCCTTCCCCAAATTCCCTCACCCCTCCCAAATGTTCACACACTGACCCACCCTTCCCACAAAACAGGAAGACGTCCTCCAGATCGTCCAGCTCTCCGACTCGATTCGCCGCGCCCGCAAGGACCGCCTCCGCGAGATCCAGTGGGAGCACGACCTAGTGCGCGAGGACGAATGGGAGCACCACCACCACCACCACCGGCACGGCCACGGGCATCGCCACAGCCGGCACGGGCACTCGCACTCCAGCAGCCGCTACGTGGACGATCGGGAGCGCGTCGTCGAGCGCGAGGTCGTCTACGACAGCGGGCCGCAGGTGAGGGGCTATCTCCGCTGAAGAGAGCCCCCGGAGCCGAGACGAACCTCCCCTCCTCTCCCCTTTGCCCATACTTATGCCTCCCCGGCCCTGATAGACCTGGAACGAAACGGGCCAGGCTTGAGAGGATGGATGAGAGGAAGACGATTACCTCCACTCCCCCCCGCAGAATATATCGAAGACGTGTGATGTGACGTGTTTACGCAGCGGTTCAGGAGCAATTTTCTGTCTGACATTACGCCCATATCCATCTAGACCTGCCTTCGCTGCATCTTTTGGTCTGTTTCTTTCCCGCCCCCTTCTTGCGGTTGGGTTCTTGGGGCGACGAATTCGATACCTATCTAGTTTACACTTTACAATTTGCCATGTTGCGGTTCTAGCTTAGCACTTCTTTTAACGGAGGAAGGAGCCGCCCCTGCTCTCTCGTTCCCTTCGTCCGGCAAACGACCAGGGGACGAGACCTCCCGTTTTTGTTTTTGTTTTCGCGCTTTCTGGATTTGTTCTTTTCCAAGCATCTTCCATTTTTTGCTTTGTTTTTGTTTTCTCTCTACTTTCATCATCACCATCATCATAATGACTTGACGACCAAAAGGAGGGTTGCGGGGATCCAATTTGTAGACACAGAGATACCAGGAACAATTCATGACTCTTACGCCCGAATGAATGTACATGTACTGTACATGCGGTCCGACTGCAAACAGATCGAGATGTCTCATTAATTATAGAGTGATTACTTCCCGTCCGGCTGTTCTGCATTTAAATACGTCGCTGTCAGCTTTAATATATCTATGTGAGGTTCTCCCCTGACTAGAGGTCACTCTAACCTGGACCCGGCGATCTCACCAACGGCGAAGTCGCCCAAAGACTGGGCTGCGCGGCTCGCCGGCCCTTCTCCTCCGCGCCAACAGCCCCCCGGGGCGGCTGCCGACTGACAATCCTAGCTATACAAACCCGGCGGGCCATACCATGGTCAGGGGCAGAGCAGCACCTGCCTGACGACGTCGTCCAGCCTCCCCCCCGGTGCCTCCTCCGCCTCCTCCCCAGCCGCGGTCCACACCCACGACCTCCGGGCAGGCTTGCCATCGGCGAAGAGGTCGCCCGTGACCCGCAGCTCGCGCAGGCGGGACGGGTCGCCACCACCACCGTCGCTCCCGTCGTCGCCGTAATTCCCGTCGCCGTCGTCGTCGTCGTCCCCGTCTGCCGCTGCCGTCCCGTACAGCTCGAACCGCACCCCGCGGTCCTCCGTGTCGTGGTCCCGCACCGCCTTGCCGTCGATAGAGACGATCCACTCCGGGGACTCGTGTTGGCCGCCTCGCTCCGCCGCTGCCGCTGCCGCTGCCGTCCACTCCGCGGCCAGGCCCTCGTACCGGTCGGCTAGGACGCGGGGGATTGCCTGGCGGACGTAGATGAGCACCTCGTCCAGGCTGGGGTAGCCATCGCCGGGGGGGAAGGCGCGGAAGAGAGGGTTCGCCGTGGTGTTGTCTGGCGGCGTGTTCCCGTCGCCCGCGGCCGGTGCGTCCCCGCCCTGTCCGCTGGGGATTCCGGCCGGTGGGAGAAGACCGACACGAAATTGGCCCGTGACGTACTGGGCCGTGAAGGTGTGGCCCACAATCTCCAGACGTGCCTCCGGAGTGATGGTAAGTTCGGCTCGGAAGCTTAGCGGGTCGAGCAAGACGGCGAGCAGCGACTCTGAGGCGGGCAAGAGAGACCTGAGAGTAACAGGCGACTCACTTATCGTGTAGGCAGCTGTAGTAATGCCGGCGGACTGCAGTATCGCAGTCAGGTCGGAGAGAAAGCGAATGCAGCGCTGGACCAAGCCCTCGAAATGCAGGTAGGCGAGGATAGGCCGGAGGAGATAATGTGGCGGGTGTGCCTGTCGGCCCTGGGCGGCACTAAGCAGTGGTTGCTGGGACCGTTTGCGGCCATTCTGCCGGTGCCCGTAACTGAGTAAGAGATAGAGAACGGTACAAATAGTTTCGGCGTTACCGTCTTCTGAATTGGAGTCCGGAGGGCCGCCCAAGTCTGCCTCATCGCCGAGGGTGACGAGCTTGAAAACAATGTTGGTGTTGGCGTCAAGACCGTAAGTCACTGCTGATGATTCCAGTCGCACATTGTATGATAGCAGTGTACGGCCTTCGCGGTTGATCTCGTGCCACAGTTCTTGCGCAAAGATTGAGTTGCGTGCCTCGAGAACGCGGCTTTCCAACGGCGCATCCTCAGACAAGACCTCAGGAAGAGAAGACCTGCCGACAACCTTGCCATCCTTCTCGATGCTAACCAGGAGCCGCTTTGAGTCCCCACCCAATCCACCCGTGTCAAGATTAACGGAACCATCATCAGCCCTCCTCATGGGCGCAAGGCTGTTGGCCCTGAACTCAGCGCCAGCTGGGTCATGTCAGCCTGCCTATACCTCTTGTCTTTCCGGAATATTTGAGAGCAACCTACATTCAGAGAAACCGAACTTGACTCCCATGGTCTGTGGTTCTTGTGGCAGACGAGACACGGACCAGCCGCTATCGCTGACGGCCAGCACTTCAGCCCAATACTTGGTCTCCAAGCTGATCTCCTTCTGCAGTCTCGCGGCCGCGGAAAGGATGGAGTCAGCCGTGTTGTTGATGTCCAATAGCTTCCTCCCTGTCGCCACCAGCTTGTTCTCCTGCACCCTCGCTTTGGTGAGGTTCGATGCAGACAGGTTCGTCGCGCCAAGTGTCCCGATGCCCACCATCTCGCGAAGCTCCGGGGAGAGGGTCATTCCGGCCTGTACAGGAGTTTCCTTGGATAACAGGAGCGACACGAAATCGAGAGTCAGCATCGCGTTGCGGTGGGCAATCCTGAGGGACAGTGTGTGTTAGCGCTGCTGTTGCTGCTGCTGCTGGAAGGTCACGCGGACAACAGGTCGTACTCGATATTCCTGAGGATCTCGTCTCGCGCAGCTCTAAGGTCCACGGAGGACTCTGCGTCGTTCTCGGTATCGGAGCCATCGGTGCTATCGAGGTTGGTCGAGTCCCCAGCGCCATGTTTCTGGGCCTCGATCTCCTTGTGAAGATCGTCCTCGCGCACATTACGGAATCCATCGCTATGGACATTCATACGGGCAATGAATTCGGCGAGATTCTTCGGTTTCCTGTCACCTGCCGGCATTGGCCGCAGGGAGAAGGGCGAGCCCGCACCTGATGCCATTGTGTCGGCTTCCTTTGGAGGGAACCAGAGCGAAGCAGCTGATGCGATCGAGGCCGAGAGAGGTTCACGGTGTGTCAGGGAACGCGTATATTCGCATGGCAGTATAGCAAGTGCTTCCCGTCATGAAATAGGTAGATCCTCGTGGACTAATGTGGTGGCCGAGACAGGCTCATATATCTTCGAGGAAAGCTGCGAACTACAGCTCCGAGTACATTGAGATAGTAGCCCGCTGTGGCTGGGTCCAATGGGTGGGGAACCGTTCTAGCCACAGCTATGTCGTATGGCTTTGTTGCGTGGGGGCTACAGGTGGTATCGGGCCAGGGGTTTTTTCTGGCAGCTGGTGTTGAAATAGTTGACAGGCGACAAGGACAACGATGGCAACAGCCACAGCAAAGCAATGGGGGATGGCGATAGGGAGGGCAACAGCGATAGCAACAAACAAGGCAATAGCGATGGTAATAGCAATAGAAATGGCAATATCAATATACCCTTTTGCCTGTGCGTTGCAGATTCGAGCATAACGGTTTGCAGGTTGGCAGTTTTGTTGTCTCCCCTGGTAGTTGACACGTGCTTCCATCGCCGTCTCCTCGCCAGATACTACTACTAGATATGCCAGTTTAACGCAGGAACCTTTCACGTACGACCATACCCACTGGAAAACCCGTGGTCGTGCCTGCACTTTTGCAGGGCTTGTAGGATGGAGTTGATGGTGTGTGCATTGATTGCACAAAAATGCTCATGCACCCAGGCCAACAATTTGGTACTTCACTGGAGGATGAAGCTTACGACACATTCTTATTATCGTTCTTTTCCAATACCGTTCTCGGCCGTCCAAAGATTCCACATCCATGGGTCAATCCATCGGGACTCTATTCCCACTGCGACTGCGGCTTTGGCTCGGCAACCTGCTCTTCCATCCCCTTGGGCCTTCCACAGTAAGAGTAAGCTGGCATCGCGTCATCAAGGGACCATGCGACCCCCCCGAGGTGGAGGCCATGCAATACGTTGCCTCGCATACAACGATTCCAGTGCCTAAGCTCTACGCTGTTCACGCCGAAGAAAACGGCTCTATTTACATTGAAATGGCGTACGTCCAGGGCGACACCCTAGCTAGCGCCTGGAGCGGCTTGTCGACAGACCAGAGGAATACCATTTTTGCCGACATCAAGCAGCACGTGTCTTGTCTCCGTGAGCTCCAACCTCCAACGCAGGATATGGTGTCCTCGGCTCTTCAGAATCCCGCCTATGACTGCCGTATCGGAGCTCGGTTCTACGGCCCTCTGAATCATGACGAGTTCCATTCATTGGCGCGAGGGCACCTGCGCATGGAAGACGTCGCACCTTTCCTTGGCCGGGAAGTTCACAAAGTACACACGACTCGTTATCGGACTCACTTTACCCATGCGGACCTGGCCCCGAGAAACATCATCGTGGGGGGCGGGCGTGTCGCTGCCATCATTGATTGGGGGTTTTCGGGATGGTATCCGGAATACTGGGAGTTCACCAAGGCGCACTATAACTACTTCCCGGGTCAAGACTGGGAGGAGTACCTTCGTCTTGCTCTCCCCTGCTACGAGACGGAGCTCACGGCTGAACGAACCCTCTGGAGGATGCTACCGGAGCCGGGCACACGAGCTTCCTCGTACCGTGACGGAGTTCGCATCGAGCGCAAGGGCTCGGACCCTTCAGCGACCTGGTTGGATGCAAGAACAGGCCGTCAGCTAACAGACCTGTGGTCTCTGGCTCTGTCTTGACAGCAAGATAGCTGTTGATGCCGCACAGCTAACGTCTAACACAATATTCTCAAGCTTTATCAACGCCAGTAAAGGGGGGAAAAATACCTCTGATCGTCTTGAAGAGCATGAACTCATTATGCACAAAAGTTACTATACCACAGTATGGACTAATCCTTACACCTGGGAACAATCCATAGGTCTTGAGGTACATTTTATGGTTGTAAAAGGTCACTGGCCTCAGTTGCATCCCGTTTTCCGGGCTCCCAAGCTTCCATGTTCGGCATCCTTTGCGCATACGACAAAGTCTCATAGGAAAACTCGGGATCCCGTCCGCTCTCCCATGGATAAACCAATGAGGACCAGATTAGTAGTTGGGTCAGTGACGACCAGCGAATCCCTGATGTTGTGCCTTCCCCCTTTTTTTTTTCTCCCTTCCTTCTTTTTTATAATCAATCTCGACTTGAAGTAAGGAGGTTAGGCTGGGAGAGGAGTCGCAACTAGAAAGAGGCGAAGCGAAGTAAGGGGGTAAGGGATATTCAGTCTGTCAGCTTTAGAATGGTTGCGGAAACCACGGCTATGTTACTTGATAGGGGCTCACGAGAAGCCCAAGAGCCAACCATCCAGCATCGCAATTCAGGTATATTGTAATGTCTAAAGACCCGAGTCTAGCTCCTGACATCAATGCTACTTGATACACATCCACCATCTCCGGTGTGCAGTTCTCGTGTTCAGATACATGTAGTAAAGCACCCTAAACGCCAGTTCCCATTCCGCACATCGACCGTGTGTGATGGTGCCCAACCGTGTTCCTTGACCCCAAATGCCCCGAGTTGCTGCGAAGCAAAAAGAAAGTCATGTA
Source organism: Phialemonium atrogriseum (assembly GCF_030411735.1). NCBI lineage: Eukaryota > Fungi > Ascomycota > Sordariomycetes > Cephalothecales > Cephalothecaceae > Phialemonium > Phialemonium atrogriseum. The sequence continues at coordinate 683,898 of NW_026848145.1, forward strand.
TGTAATGGGTCGTAATACCAACAAGCCCCTCTAACCTTACCCCTATGCGATCGAAGTGGCCGTAACGGCCAGCAAGATGTTTGTACAAAGCCATGTAGAAAGGAAAAGAAAAGAAAGAGAAAGGAAAGGGTATACTACAAACGTAAACGGGGACTTTTGCCGGGGCTGTGCCCGGGTCAAGTGCTATCGCAGGATCCGTCCACTCAATGAGGCGAAGACCCGAACAGGTAACTGAGTTCCTGGACGCTGAGCCTGCCCAGGTTCTTGCTCTCTCCCTCGTCGAGAGCCGCGTCGACCAGGGCGCGCTTCTTCTCCTGCAGTTCAACGATGCGGTCCTCCACCGTCTCCTTGACCAGGACGCGATGAACCTTCACCTCCTTTTGTTGGCCGATGCGGTGGGCGCGGTCGACGGCTTGCATCTCGATGTAAGGATTCCAGAAGGGGTCGCATATGATGATGTGGGATGCCGCCGTGAGATTGAGACCGGCATTTCCGGCCCGCAGAGAGACGAGCATGACTGTGGTGCGGGGGTCCTCGATGAAGTCTTTAACTGCAGTGTCGCGCTGGGGTCGAGACATGCCTCCGTCATAGCGGCAGTACTTCAGGTTGAGCTCATATTTTATAGGAATCTCAAGGAGGTCGAGCAACGAAGTCCACTGAGAAAAGATGATGGTCTTCTCGTCCGAGGGCCCAATCTCTCCCAAAAGCTCCGTGATCTTCGTGACCTTTGCCGACGGCTCCCAGTTCTTCTTTAAATAGCTCATATACCGACGACGTGCCTCCTTATTCTTGGAGGCCTCGATACGAAGCGTCTTCAGCATGTGGGGTTTGACCTCCTCGAGCTTGGCCTTGCCTTTACCCTTCTTCTTACTCCTTCTGACCTTCTTGGACTTGTTGGACTTCTTGGGCTCCTTGGGTTCCGTGGGCTCCGTGGGCTCCGTGGGCTCCGTGGGCTCCGTGGGCTCCGTGGGCTTCCTTGGAGTCTGGCGATGCGGGATGGTCTCGATATCCGGAAAATCGCTATCATCATCAGCGTCATCTCCCTCTCCTCCTCCCTCGGCGGCGTCATCCTCCTCGACCTCATCATCTGCGACGATGAAATTTCTTAGATTGCCATGTTCATCGGCATCGTCGTCGTCGTCCTCGGGCTCGGGTTCGGAGGCAGTCTCAGAATCACTTCCAGTCCACTCGTCCTCCGAGTCAACCTCAACTTCGGCCACCTCGGCCTTATCCTCCTCGACGACGGTCTCGGGCATGTGGACTCTCTTGAAGGTTGTATAATTGATCACCTTGGTGTTAGAGATCGGGCCTCGACACTGTGGGCATTTGCCATTGCCAGACTCCTGCCCCGATCGGATATTGTTCTGGACGGTATTGTCGGTCAGAGAGGCGAAACATTCGGAACAGGTGTCGTGGCCGCAGGGAATGACCAGGGTGGGATCATCGACGGCATCGTAGCAGATTGGGCATTCGAAGGCTTCAATGGCCTTGATTCGCTCGACGACGGTGGGATCCAAAGTCTTTGCAAGCTCCATCATCTTGTCCATCGACACATCGCCGTTGCCGACATACTCGACGTCCATGTTGAGGTGGGGATGGCAGCAAGCCTGGCGCAGACGCAGGAGGAGGACAAGGATGTTGGAATAATTCTTCCCAACCGTCCCTTGGCGCAGATATTTGTTGAATTGGACCTGCGACTTGGATTCCAGATCCCGATAGTAGCTCAACTCGTCGTCAGAGAAAGTTACCTGCTCAGAGGTTTCTGTCTTGGGCGGTAGCGTCAAGATGGGCTTGCCATCAATCTCCGAGTCCTTCATCCGTCTCAACATGATGGCCTTCAGAACTATCCGAAGCTGCTGCATTGCACTGCCCCTGGCATGCTCCGTCGTGCGGTTCATCTTCGTCGTGAGGCTGGAAAATGACTAGTCAAAGTGTCAGCTTAGTCGTTCTGGATACGCTCGGTGGGGACACACGAACCCTCTGGAACCGCTTGAAGTCATTGTACGGCCGGACTCTCAAGAAGCGGATGAGCGGGAACAGCTCGTTGACGCCGTTCATCATGGGAGTCCCAGTGAGGCACCAACGGTAGGTGGACGTGATCATGGTGGCCCCCTTCGACGACTGGGCGTCCTTATTCTTGATGCACTGAGCCTCGTCCAAGATGACCCGATAGAACTTGCTCCCAGGATGGAGGAGCGGACACTTCCGCTGAAGCTCAACGTCATTGCGTGCATCGTACCCATCACCGTCTTGTCGGATCATGACATGCTCGTTGAATCTCTTCCACTCTTGGGCAAGCATTCCATACGTAGCCAGGACGACGTCGTATTTCTTCAGCTCGGAATACGAGACCTTCTTGCCGTGCATGAGACAAACGGTCAAGCGGTGTTCTCGTTTGACCTTCTTGCTGATCTCGCCCTCCCACTGCTTGATGAGGGCCACCGGGCCGATGATGAGGTTCGTCTTGACATTATCCGACGACTTCCTCGTCGTCATCAGGGCGATGGTCGAAATCGTTTTGCCGAGGCCCATATCATCGGCAAGGATGCCACCTTTGTTGGACCCCACTTCCATGTCCGTCATCCATTTCAGAGCAAGCTGTTGGTGTGGATAGAGCGCATACTTGAGAGCCTCTGGGGTCTGGCCTCGCTCTTCTTCCGGTATGTCCATGTCGGGCCGGATGTTAGATAGGAGATCCTTGATTTCCTCGGCCGTCTTCCGTGGATCGTCGACGAAGTCGGCGAGATAGTTCGCCAGCTGCGGATTGAGTGGGTTGCCCAACCCATCAGTCATGGTGACGAGGTCATAACTGTTCGTCCGGTTAATGATGTCAGTGAGCGGGTTGTTGCCTGGCAGATTCGTCATCCCGGCGTCGAACGGACTGCTGTTCCAGTCCCGACTCGCACTCACACCAGGCGCCCCATTCGCTAAATATCCTGGGCGGGGGGAAATATACAGTCCCGGGGGGCCAGTGTTGGATGGCAACACGGGCCATCGACCATTGCCGAGCGTTGCGCCGTAGGCCGAGCCCGGGGAGGGACGGCTCAATGCTTGACCCTCAAGAGTACTGAAACCGCCCTCTGGCTTGATCATCGCAGCTCGCTGACCGAGCTGCATGGCTGAGGCGCCGGGCACGGAGTTCAGTGAGCTCGAGCTAGAGGCAGATTGGCCTGGTTCTGCCTTGACCCATCCGGATTCTGTCTTGACCCATCCGGGTACTGCCTTGGCTCGTGCTGGCATCGGATAGGAACCATATGACAAAGGAAGGGGGCGGCTGAGAGCGGCGAGATCGTCCTCCTCGTCCGACTCCTCAAATGCTCCGGGGACCCTGTAACGCTGAGCCAAGCCCGAGGTTTCGCGCTTGATCGCATTCTGCGTCGCGGATAGATCTGATCGTCCTAGCGAGGGGCCAAGGCCCGTTGCTGCAAAGCCAAAAGGCCCAGGCTCGCGCTTTATAGTGGATTGGCTTAGTTGGGAGGACGAGGAAGGAGGGTTTCGCGGGCGTGATGTCTGCGGAAATCGAGGGAACGCTCGTTCAAATCGGTTGAGGCTAGACTGTCCCGGCAGGCCAAAGGGACCGAGAGTCGGCGACGGAGAGTGTGACAGGTAGCCACGTTCTTGTAGCTGTCGGGCTACCTTTGCATCACTGTCCGCAATCTTCTTGTTCCGTTCCAGTCGCTCTTCCTCCCGCTTAAGGAGCCGAGTAGGTTCAACGTCCCTGCATTTTAAAAACTGGTCAATAATGGATCATATACGAAGATAAGTGGCACGTAATTGGCTGCAAGGCGTCGTCGCATATACTGTCTGTTACCCGGCCTATCTTGTGCCAAAGGGCTGGGGAAGGGAAAGGGGCTCACCCCGTAAGGTCGATAACCTCTACGTCGTCGCCGAACTGACTATCGGTGCTCGGCGATGGACTGGTAAACGCCGTGGCAGCCGGGCTGGGAGTGGTTCGACGGGATTTGATGCCTGGCTGGCCAGGCAGTGTAGGCTCGAGATGGCTGCTTCCGAAAGATCGCTTTCGAGATGGTCCACCGGGTTGGGCAGAGTCGGCCCAACCGGAGTTGGCAGTGCTTGGCGTAGACATGTTGGAAGGGGTCGATGCTCCGGAGAAGAAGCTGGGTCCTGGGAGGCGCGTTAGCCAGATATAAGGTTTCGCAGAGGAAGAAGGCATGAGCGTACCTCCAGGCAAATGCGGTACCTGGGCACCGTTCATGGTGGCACTCCTGCCGGCGGACGAAGCTGGTAGAGCTGGAAAGTCAGTAAAGGTGGTGTAACCAAGGCAACAAAGGGTGGTAGGTACCTCGATGCTGCCGGGCACGGTGGGCTTCGGCAAGCTGCTTCTTAAGGCTGCCAATCTCGGCCTCGGTCTCTGTGATTTGCTGGCTGGTGACTGAGTTGAGGGGCACATCGAGCAGGGAGGCAAGAATAGTTTGCTGAATTATCAGATCGTCGCTTATTTGCTCGATTTTGCTCTCGATGTCGATTGGAGGAACCTGGCCGGCCATGACCGGGTCAGAGTTGGTTTCAGTGGACGCCATGGTTGCAGCCTCATGGCAAACGGTAGTCCGCGATGGTAGGAATTTCCCTCCTTGGTCAGGGGTGGCAAGGCTGAGAATAGGCTGGCTTCAGAGCCCGGGCGGCTGTGGGATTATTACAGTGGGCATCCGACAAGGAGAAGAGGTAGGCGTAACAACTCGCAATTTGCAACTGCAAGACGCCGAGGGCTTCGCTGTTGCAGGGTACAAAAGGAGGCTTGGACAAACAAAAGTTGCGGCGCTGTTGGCGATAAATCTCTGGGGTACTTGTCTTTATCTAGGTGGATCCAGCCAGTGAGGGGAACTAATAAGGGGTGCCAAAGGTGAATCGACCTATTCTTTTTGATTCGGTGTTCCGGTGGGTTTAAAGTGATGCAGAGAGGCAGAGAGAGACTGAAAGAGACATTATTGGGCCCCAGGCAGAGTGAATGAAGGACTTGAATGAATATTGCCCTCTTCAGATCCTACCTTGTCAATTGGCGAAACTACCGACGTGCTGGATCCGAGTTGGGCAACGCGTCACGCGTTGCTCCACTGTACCTGTCACCAGCCGCTCTGGCGGGGCGAGTGGGGCTCAGACCTTTTCAGCTTGGCTCCTCGCCACTACCTGGTGCCTGGAGATCGTATCCGTACCTACCTACTGTAGGTACAGTATCTAGGTACCTAAAATACAGACGGGAATACCTAATATGGAAGGTATCTGTATTGCCGCCCCCCGGCTCTCAGGCACACCTACCTACCTATGTAAGCCCCGAATACGGATTACAGATTGAAAAACGGAAAGGAGGGTATATATAGGATCCTATGCTATCTATCCATTAAACTCAAAATCCAAACCGCATCATGCCGGGCCCTTCTCGGAGCTGGTAATCTTATCCCACAACTGGTCTATCTTGCCGGTGAGCCAGTCCCAAAAATTATGTACCACATCACCATCGTCCTCATCCTCGTCCCCATTCCCCGGCTCCTCTGTCGGCGACGGGCCCGGAAGGTCCACAGCGACAGACTTGGATGAAGATGTGCTTGTCGTTGCTGCTGGAGTTGTAGTTGAAATGGGGTTTACAAGAATTGGCTTGGTTGATTTGGTAATGGATGTTACCGAGGATGCTGGGGCAGGAGAGCTAGTCGCATCCACTGGATCCGGAGGTGTTTCTAGCCCCGTGTCCGGAGACTTGTGCACCCCGATCGGGTCAAGAGGCAGACGGAGCGTGCCGTTATTCGGCATAGGCGTCAAGCCGACGGAATCGCAGAGGATGTTGTAGACCTCGATATTTTCTATTCCGGCGTTAGTTAGGTACTCTGGGTCAGAATTATTATGGTCCATGGCATCACTTACGGAACACTTCGACCTGGCTGTTAGGATGATGGGGAAACGCTGGCCCGCGGGCGACGAAGATGGCCCTCATTAGGGGATGCTCGTGGTCGTAACCATGTAGCCCCCGAGGGTGATACACCTCTCCGTTGGCCTTGGCTGCCGTTGCATCCATCTCCTCCATCTTGACAAGGGCCCAGCCAGTCTTGGGGACGATCCATAGAGGTGCGATTCGATCGTTCTTCGAGAAGTGCCACCTCTCCGGCATGTCGACGTCGCGCAGATAGACATCGATGTTGGGGTTTGTCTTGGTCTTCTCGATTAGACCATCATACATATCCTTAAGATCAGCGGGGTTCTTCGGTCTGAGCCCGACAAGGGGCCACCCATCCGTATGCTCGACCTTGTTCAAGTCGACAAGATCCTCTAACTGTATGATTCGCGACGTGTCGGTAGTAGCCATTCCGTGATCCGAGACCACAATCACGTTGACAATTTGGGTAAGGTTTCGCTCCTCAAGCCCCTTAAAGAGCTGGTCGAGCATGTCGTCAGCCATTTTTATCGTCGACCGTATTTCCGTGCTGTTCGGACCGTACTTGTGCCCGTCAGAGTCAACGTTCGGGACGTAAGCCGCCACGATCTGCGGCCTCATTTCCGCGACTTCTGCGTTGGGATCCTCCCGACCGGGCTTGTCTAAGAATTCCAAGATCCTCTTGACCTTATTGGGCAGCTTCTCCTTCCCGTCATACTTGTCCACAAAGCTTGGTTCGATTCCGAGGATATGTGCTTCGCTGCCGGGCCACATGTGGATGGCCGTCCGGATACCCTGCTTCTCTGCAGTTACCCAGAAGGGCTCTCCCATCCACCATTTGGGGTCCAGGCTGCGTTCGGGGTCGGTGTAGAAAAACTCTGATTTCAAAGCGGGATCCCAGAACGTGTTCCCGACGATCCCGTGGCTCTCTGGATACAGACCAGTTGCCAGGGTGTAGTGGTTCGGGAATGTGACGCTTGGGAACGAGGGAAGCATGTAAAGCGGCGAGATGCCTTCCCTGACGAAGGCGTTGAGCCTCGGTGTCAGCCCGCGCCGAAGGAAGTCGGCGCGAAATCCGTCCAGGCTGATAATGATGGTGGTCGGTGCGAACAGGGCCGTGCCGTTGCTCACATATTGTTGGGCGTTGGCCGACTTCTTGCGCTCAATCGACAACTTCCATGCAACCAGGGCCAGAATCGCGAAAACAACAGCAATCAGTGTGTAGATGAAGAGCCATTTCCGCCAGCTCCGACTCTTCTTTGCCTTGGCGTCTGTCAAATTGAGGAGGCCTCTCCTGTCAACCTCATCACTGTCTTCTCTGTCACTGCTTTCGCCGGTCGAGCTCCCATCCTTGATTCCACCTGCTTCCATCTCGTACATGAGCTCGCCGTCTTCGCCATCCTTAGCGTCGGTCATCAGCCTATCCTTTTTCGCCTGCCTCCTCGCCCGACGTTGCTTGCGCTTCTCCAAGACTAGGGTTTCGGCAGATGAGGTGACCAAGCCGACCGGACTCCTCGACCTGGACCGGGAATCACTCAACCTTCGGGAGAGTAGGCGTAGGGGGTTGGGAATGGGCAATCCAGACCCCAGAGTCAGGCGCTCCTGACGTCTTCGCGTTTCGGTGACCAACTGGTCGGTCTCCTCCTCTTGCATCAGCACAAGCCGATCGTGTGCCCGGAGCTCGCTGCTGTTCCTTGCCCGAAGCTGGCGCTCGTCATCGTCGCTGTCGCTGTCTTGGTCGCTTCGGATGGAGGCCGCGTCGGCGTCGTAGTCGGACGGCGAGAGGAGCGAGGGCTCGCCGCCGTCGACCCTGGTGTTTAGCGGCTGGAGCGGCATTTCGTCTCGAAGACTTAGGTTGCCATCTAGTTAGGCAGGCCCTTTTGATCCCGTCGTCGAGTTGGAATTTTCACGGATGAGGGACGCAATGGACGGAGTCCATGGAATGACAGGGCTGGCTGCTCCCTCTGTCCTGTCTGGAGTTGAGGCAATCTGACAGTTTCCCCAAGAAATTGATCCATTTACCCCTACCCTTGGGCAAAAGAATGCACCCCCCTGCTGGGATGCACCTTTCACCACCTGACCAAAGCAGGGATCTTTCCGCGCTAAAATTCCAGCTGGACCGTTCTGTCCAACGTCAGCTACTTACTACAAAGATGGGTACCTACATCCATACATAGGTATTGTAGAGGTACCTACCTTCAGGATGCCAACACCCAATTTGACATGGCAGGATGAGGCTGCATCAAGATTGGCAAATATATGGTCGCTTGCATGCACCGATACATCACGAGGGAGAGCGGGGGAGACGCCTTAAGGGAGAGGTCCATATGACTGGCGTGTTTCGTTGTCCATGTAGTGATGATAGGGATGCTGCCTTCATTTAATGGCGATGACTTCGCTCTTCCCCATTAAAATCTTCTTAGGGCATCACGCTTGCTAGTGAAGTTCGACACATGTTCGCTGAGCCGCATATTGCAGAGATCGAGGAGAAGATCGAGGACAAGATCACCTGGATTCAAAAGAAGAAGGATGGGCTGGAGGAGAAAAGTGCTACTATCGCCGATGTTCCCCAAGATCTGAAGGACCCAATGTCGAAAAGTGCGTCGCAGCCGACTGAGAACAGAGGCCGGGGTGACGCTCTTGATATCGATGAATGAGCTACGAGAGACGAGGAAATCATCGATGAACTTAATGAGGCAATAGAGGACGCGGAGCCAGAGCCGGTGGAGCTGGAGGAGGAGGAGCAGGCCCTGGAAGACTATGTGAAGGTTGTGTGATGTATTTTTCTAGCATCGGCTGGTCCTTCTCAGTGTCTGTCAGCATGCCTAGCTTCTCATCGGGTTCTTGCCGTTTCCCAGGAGACTCTTGGACCCTTTTAGTGGCCTCGCGAGGGACGAATAAGTTGTTATCCGTGAGGTATTGAGTGTATCGTTCCGAGTTCTCCAGCCGCCGCTTAACTTCAAGGGTAGACGGGCCGCCCTTCCCGTCGCGCTCAAAGAATTGGTTTACTGTGTCGGTTCGAGGAGTTTTGTAAAACACGGGATAGACTCCACGGTAGTATATGTTGAGAAAACGGTTGTGATGTCGAAGCGTAACAGCCAGAGGCAAGTCAACCCTTTTCATCAGGTTCCTTCCCCATTCCTCAGCCAGCTGGTGACAAGGTTCGGACGTAGCGGCCTTTGCCTCAAGGATGTCGTAGAACCAACGGTACTCAATCCGGTAGTGAACTCCTGCCATTGAATCGGGAGGGCGCCGGGCGATCCAGGTAGGTGGCATGAAAAACTGCCGAGGCACTGTGCTTGCCCACTCCCAGTCGATAACCCCTTGAATGTTAAGATCCTCGTCCACAATGATATTGGACCAACGCAAATCCGTATGGGCCAGCACAAAAGGACCGTGGTTCTAGCAGGGCTCGATATGGCCAAATATCCTCCCCTTCAAGTCCTCAAGTCCAAACACTTCGAGCTGCGTATTCAGTTCAGACATGTCGCTCGCAGGTAGCCGGTATTTCTGATCTAGAATGTGGTACTGATGGAAGGCAAAGTCGACCGCGGAAGCGAACCTTGCGGTTGGGACAGCTGAGTTGCCTTGGTCGATCTGTAGCTCATTGAGCTGCATGGAGAGCGAGGGCCCCAAGATGGGAGCAAGCCCGCCATCTGGGTCCGGAAGCAGGGAGCCGGCGTAGTCAAACTCCTGCTGGCGCAACTGGGCCAGGATGTCGATAAGCTGCGAGTAGAAGTGTGCCTTCCGTTCTCGGGACTCTTTCACGAAAGCCAAAATATCAAGAGAATGGCCAGGGATATACTCAAGGATAATATAGGCAAGTCCTGTAGGGTTAAGTTTGTCCACAGTCCCCCCTCGTCCAAAACCACAGACATGAGGTAGGGGGATAGTGGTCTTGCTTTCGAGATATCTAGCAACCAACCAATTAGCTCCCACCAGTGGGGTACAGGTTGAGAAAACATTGGACATAACTCACCGCATGGTAGCGACTTCGCTCTGGATTTTGTCCCCAGACATTGTGAATGGAAGGCTCCAAGGGAATTCTCACCACCCATTTCGTATTCTCATCGACAAACTCGACAAAGAAACAGACGTTGTAGCTCCCGCTCGCGGCATCTTGAAATATTCAGCAAGGCTTCGAGTTGTTATGTCGGGATGCCAAACCGCAGACGGCAATTGGATCAGTTGAGTCAACGAAGGCCTTTACTTTGTCCTCTTTTTGCTGGGCGGTCGGTGGATAACAGTCCACCGTCTGAGGAGCCATCGTTGGGGTTAGTGGATCGAAAAAGCCACCGAGGTTTGATGTATCAGACATGGATGGAAAGGCGTTGCATGATCCGTGCAAAAGGATTCAGTCAAGCCACCCAGCCTGCCTAGCCACACCACCTTTCAAGGATCCCATCGACCGTTGTTGTTCCCACTGTATCCCGACAATGTTGAGCTTGAGATAGTTAAACGCCATGAGAGAAAGTGACGATTCCACGAATGAGTTAGTTTGGCTCTGGTGGAAAGGGCCGGGCCCGGGAGACTAGATGACAGGCGGCCTTGGCGCTGGAAAGCCGGGACTGGTGGATTCTTGGCTCCCCTGTCAATTGGACGCCTTGGCTATCGATGCGCCGAGAAGGGCAACGCACACGCCAAGCATATTCCGCGGCCGCAACAGCTTTAATGTGTAGGTACCATAGTAAATACTTGTGACGCCAAGATGTGTCTTGCGATAAAATATCTAGACGATATATATTGTGAATATGGGTAGGCAGCGGAAGTTCAACGAACAAATGGCCATCCAGAACAGCCTTACTACCCTGCAGGGTTAGGTATCTCTTTTCGGTTTTATTGGCAAACTCCGGAGCGGGGGGGCAGCAATGAGGTGTGTGTGCAGCAGACAAGACGCCAGGCTCACCAGGACTCAGCTGAAACCTGTGGGAATCTCGGAGATTCGAAGTTCATGCCATCAAACACTGCACTACTGGCTCCATGTCCCCTCTCAAGCCCAAGGCCACGTCCGTCGCTGGACATAATTAGAGCTGCTGCCATTGGTTGTTTCGGAGGACACCATGGTTCAAACGGCCGGCGATTCCCCGAATTCGGTGATCTGGCGGCGGCCCTTTGGACTCCCAGACGTCCGGGACTCTCCTACTTCCCCCGCATCTCTGGGATCCCGGAGCAACAGCTGGAACAGCCGGGATGAGGTTGTCCGACGATTTTCCGAGCCTGCAGCTCCCTCCGACATACTTAAGACCGACAGATATATCAAGTATGGGCATGTCCGTTTGGTTGGCTTTGACGGTTTGGCACCTGGCGAACACAGTGACACTGACGATTGCCTAGACGCGCCGCAGATGCATACAGCGATGCCGTGGCCAAGTTGCGCCAGACTCTGAAGAAGGCAGATGTCGACACCATCTTGTCCGTATCCGCCTCGACGAAACCCGAATTATACAAGGTGGCTCTGAGCATACAAAAAGACCAGAACGATGTCCTGGACAGGCGGAAGATTGCCAAGTTTGTGGACGTCCTGGACCACTACTCGGGCTGTTTTGACGTGCTTTCGCAATGCGACTTTTCCTACATGACTCTGATCTGGGGCGTCCTGAAGTTTGGTCTCATCATGGCGAAGAACCATCACGATATGCTCTATAAGTTTACAGACATGATGGTCGAGATCGGTCTCAACTTGTCACGAGTCGAGCTGTACAGGCATATCTTCCCGACTGGGCGCATGATGGAGCTAGTGTCGGAGCTGTACGCTGCAGTGATAGAGTTCCTGCACGAGACTATTGTGTATGCCCAGAAGAAGACCATCAGTGAGTTCCATGCGCCCCTGACCAAAGTTGTTGACTAACTCCTGATGTCGCCAATAGAGAAATACTTCTCCTCTTTCTCGAAGCCCTTCGACCTCCAGCATGGCCGAGTGGTGGAGAGGATACGAAGGTTACAGCAGTGCATCGAAGACGACGCCCGAGCTGGTGCTTTGGTCCTGCAGCTCATCCAGACCAAGAGCCTAGCAAGACACAGAGTGGATCTATCTCTTCGCAGAGATCGTGAGCAGCCATTTTTTCTTCCCGCTTGCAAATGGGACTGGGACACAACTGACTTGCGTCACTGTTGGCAGACTACGAAACCACGCTGAGAGGTGGGAGATCTATGGTTGTCTGTTCTCTTCGCTCCTAGTACTGACAGGCCTATATAGACATTCACGAAGGACACACCACGCCCCTGTTTTTAGAAATCAAGAGGACGCTTTTCCACGGTTTCGAAATCGAGGCTGGATATCATGAACAATTAGCGGCCACCTTCAAGTTTACATCTTCGCCGGCGTGGGCACATTGGCTGAGCATCGAGCAGCAATATGTCCCGTCGCGATTCTCGCACGAGACGACCATAGTGCAGGCCGAATGCGACGCGCCTGACGCCGGAACGTGTCTCCAATGGGTCGCCCAGGTAAGGTCCGAATGTCCGCACGTGGTCTCGGCCTACCTGCTCTGGGCCCGCGGCATGACGGCCCAGTCCGCCATCGCCTCCATCCTCTTCCAGATGCTCCAGCAACGCCCGCAGGTCCTCTCGACCGCCGGGCTGACCATGAAGTCGTTCCACTCGGCCAACTCGTCCCTGCCGAAGCTGTGGTCGCTCTTCCTCCACCTGGTCCGATCCCTCGGCGGCCTCATGGTCTACATCTCGATTGGGTCGGTGGGCCAGGAGGAGTTTGGCATCGTGCAGAAGTTCGTGGACCTGTGCTCGAAGTGGGACGGGCCGCCGATAAACGTGATCTTGATCCACCCGTTTGACGAGAACTTTGCGAAAGTCGAAGACTGCGTCGACCTAGACGAGAAGTACGACGTGCACCCCTCCCTGACCACGACGGATGCCCTGCACCACGTCGTGCTCCTGAAGCTGAACGTGCACGACGAGCTATCGGACACGGTGCAGGTGGTCTTGTGGGAGGCGCTGTGGCGCGAGGTGCGTTACGCCGTCATTGGGATTGCCGTCACGCAGGCGATCGAGGAGATCACGACGAGCGCGGAGATCTTGATGGGGGAGAAGGGATGCGACGAGCGAGTCGGGAGCTTGTGGATGTCGACGGTCTCGAAATGGGCCAAGAATAAAAGGGTGGTCAACACCATCAGGGAGCAGATCCAGCGACATCTGGATCTCGTCGACCTCCACCTCCCGTCCGAGGTCCGGATGCGGATGGTGCGGATGGTGGAGGGCGCCGTCTCGGATGGGATCGGCGGAAACGGCGAGGTGGCAGAGCTGTCGAAAGCTCTGAGAGATGGGAAGTCGAAGCCTCTGCTTGAGGACCAGCGGAGTGGCATCTGGAAGAACATCCAGGACGCCATCAAACCGGCCACATTCCAAATGTTTTCGCATTCGATCCGGGGTCTGATGGACGGGGTTCTCACCGACTACCTCGATGATCCGCCCGAGACGCAGAGCGAGGCCAGGAACTCGTTACAGGAACTTCACAGAGCCCAGTTTGGTTGGAACGGCAAGTGGAAGACATCATTTCTGGATACCAAAGAGCCCATTGTAGAGGGCATAGTCGCTTCCATCGATGCTGGCTTCGTGGAAGTGGTCGACGCTATCATGGCGAACCTTTGATTTCGAGCAGAGTTAGTTGAGTTCGGGCAAGTCATTGCACGGGTACGATGCTAGGCGTTTAGGTCTCTGGATAGAGCAGGTAGGCAGGTATCAGTGGAACAGCGTGGTGCCCGGAGTTAAATAGGTAGTTCTCGTCCAAATACATCAACACCAACAATAGTAGTAATTGTCTTCCCAGATGGTATCCCGCTTATCCTCCCCCCTCCACCTAAAGCTCGGTATGCTCCCGTCAAGCCTCTCGTCCAGCACAAGCTTCACGCTATCCTCGTGGGCATTTCCGACCGCCTTGCACGCGACCGTGACCTCCCCGTCGGGGTTCCACACGAGCACCTTCTGCAGGCCCCAGGCGCTCGCCTCGGCCAGCGCCGCCTCCAGCAGCGCCTTGAGGGCCGCGATCCGCTCCCCGGCCTCCCCGCCGCCGTCGTGCGTCGCCACCAGGCGCATCACTTTGAGTTTCTTCTCCCGCCAGTCGTGGTCCCACACCACCCACGCCTTTCCGTCCGCCGTCACCGCCCCGCGCCGCTCCACAGACACCCCGAAGAGCTTGCGCGCCATGAAGTCCTCGCGCGCAAGCTGCCACGAGATCTGCGCGAAGCTGGGCACGAACGCCACACGCGCCATCCCGGCGCCGCCGCCGCCGGCCGGGAGGGGCGCGCCGAGCCGCGACTCCAGCAGCGCCTCGTCGGCGGCGCAGAGCGGCGGCAGGTCCGAGCGGGCGAGCGGGCGGGTGGCAGGCGGGTCGGAGGGGACGAAGGGCTGGAGGCCCGAGTCGGGGCCGGGCTCGGCGGGCGAGGGCGGCTCCAGGTGCAGGGTGGCCTGGTCGCTGGGGAAGGCGGGCCAGCCGAGGTTGCCGTAGTAGTGCCTGCCGATGTCGCTGTACAGGGCGCTGCAGTCGGCCTCGCGGTCGAGGAACTCCTGCACCTTGGCCAGCATGAGGGTCGCCATCCCCTGACGCCGGTAGGCTGGGTCCGTGTAGACGCTCGCGATGCCGTAGCCGACGCCGCGCCGGACGGGCTCGCCCGGGGCGCCCGCGATCAGGACGGGCTTGCGCGTCGTCTCGCAGCTGGCGACGATGGTGGACGGGTCGGACTTGAGGTGAAGGACCCAGTACTTGCACCCGCCGTCCCGCGCGAGCTCCTGCTGCGAGAGGTGCTTCTCCCGCTCGAGATAGTCGGGGAGGGACAGCGGCGGCGCCCACGACACGCCGTTGAGTTCCCAGGCCCGTCTCTGCTGTTCCGGGGTCGCCTCGGCGAACACGACATCCGATGGGCTCAGCGTCATGGTATCTGAAAGTTCCTGGTCTTGATGGACCTGGGAAAATGAGCTTGAGAATCGCTCGTGAGCGTTTCGCAGAGGACTTGGCTGTTGAGCTTTTACAAGGAGCTGCTATACTTGAGAGAAGGCAGTGAGGGATATATATATCCAGGCAAGATCCCGGGGCTACAACTTTGAGGTTTCGCAAGAGGTCGATAATGAGGTGCGGCCTTGGAGTTGTCGAAACCCAAATCACCGAGAGCAGATCCTATTTCAGTCAAAGTACAGAGGGGTTTTTGGCCTGCTGAAAATGGCAGCCTTGACCAACCATTTTCTCCAAAAGTTCAAAACACCCACCCCACAAACGTATGCTTAGCGCACACATTAGCGGGCGGCACAGCTCCAAGCGCTGCGCATGAGAAGCTTGTTTTTCTTAGTGGTTTTAGAGATATAATGGCTTTTAGAGATATTCACGGAGGTAAGTAGGTGGTGACACGTTAAAGATCCCATGCTAATGATGTGGTACAGAAAGATCATGATACGTTTTTGCAGAATGGGTTACAACAGCCGTCCTCCTTTTGGAGCAGAGACAGATGTGGTAAGATACGTTGCGGGTGGTTAACTTAGAAGGGAAGACTGAGAGCGGGACAGGCAGCCCTTTTAGGATGCCTGCTGGTTGAGTTGGGAGATGTACAGGGACGGCCTGGCGCCCGTCAGTGCTGCCTGCCTGCCTCTTCCGGCCCCTGTATTGTCTTGTCTGCCTTGTCGCACTGGGGAGAGCTCTGGTGGTGCGAGCTGGCTATTCCATTGTAAAGCCCCACGTTGACTGTGCTTCAGGGGCTTTGGTGCCAACAAATAGGGGACCTGAATTCCCAAACCCACGAAAGCGATGCGCTGGTTGATGGGGAGGCACCGCTGGTTGCCCCTCTCAAACATCACCACATCTACGCATAGCTCAGTTCCTTCAGGACTTAGAGCTCAAGATTTGCGCGGTCCTCTTTGGTGAACCTCCCGGGAGCTTTGGCATCATCTTTGCGAAGCTAACCTCGACGAAGATCTGAAGATTTACTTCTCTTCTTCTAAGCAGCGCTAGGTGGCCTGGCATTATCGAGGCACCCGTGACCTGCCCAGATACCTCCCACCTTGTCTAGTCGTTTCAGCTTACCCTCCATCTCACAGAGATACCGTTCTGTCCCTTCAGCGCCCAAGTCAAAGGCGAGCCGCACCATCTGGTGGACCAGGCCCCCATCTGCCTCTGGCAAGCCGCCAAGCTTCGTGAAGCAGGCACATATCCTCGACGCCGGGCTATCTAGCACTTCGGCGATTGAGCCTCCGAGAGACCGCCCCTTCTTCCGAAGTTCTATCTCGGCGTCTCGGAACTTCTGGGCGTACATTTTTTGAGCAGGCTCCTGCCGCAACACGTTCCTATACGCACGGTGATCGGGATTTGGAGGATGTCTTTGATCTCCGCGTCCGACCCCAGCAGCGGAAAGGGCATCGGGTAGTGGTAGACCTGCCACGGCGCGGTTTGGGTGAACTCCCAGTCGATGATCGCCTGGAAGTTGAATTCGTCGTCGACAAGGATGTTCTGTGTGCCAAGATCCATGTGATTCAGAGGGAATTGCCCCTCAGCGTCACTATCGTCGAATAGGGTAGTGTTTTGTATGATGTCGCGAAAGACAAAGGCACCAAGCGTGGTGAAGGACAACACGCCATTCGAATCCGCATCCGACATATCCAGCTTGATAACTGCGGCGTCTCCCATAGCAGTGAAGTACTCAGCCGTACTAGAGAAAGGGCCGTCGCACCTCAGCCCTTCGGCCGAGGCGGTGGCCAACCTGTCAATAACAGGCTCTCCACACGGAACCGATCCGCAGCTGGGGCTTGATCCGGTCCCTTCCGGAATCCCTGAGCATTCCGGGTTGCAGGTCGAGCCGTTGACGACGGAGGTCCGTCCGCCAAGGCTTCAGTTTCAGAAGATTGGCGGACCGATAGCTGGAACTCGATTCCGCAGAGTGGTGAGCCCTTCTCTGTCGAAGGATATTTGACCAGCATCTGCGCCGCCGGACGCACGCTCATCCTTCCTACGCTTATCCCACGCCCAACTCAATGTAGGGTCTTGATACATCCAGAGCATGCCTGCTCGGGGCGCCCGAGAGCTGTCGAGGCCGGTGAGTCTCTTCCCGAGTTAGAGTTGGCCATAAGTCGAGGAGCCAGGGGTTTGATAGAGATGAACTAGACAAGGATCAAATAGAATTCGCCCGGACTACCTTATTCTTTCTTTTTGTCAACCAATGATCACAAACTGGGATGGTATGAGACTTTGCTTTCGCTTATGAAGTTTTCGAATTGCATCATTGACTAACTTCACGCGTATACCGTCCCTGACTTCCCCAGTAATATATCATCGAACATAATCATGTTAGATACTGAAAACGATGTGTCCGATGTTCCCATTAGGTTAGGTGTGAGAGACCATTGTCTCTGTCCACCAACCAATGAGCAATCCGCTCGGCTCGGGACGAGGCGAGATGAGCAGGCTCCGCACCTTCTTCCGTTGCGGTCTGCTACTGGCAAGGATTTGCCTTTCATTGGTGATTGCTGCCAGTTATCACTACTTGTGAACGATATTGTACTGTTACCCAAGAGGCTGCGTGTTCCAATCATTGGGCTACGAGAAGGTCTTTCACTGCGATGAAGCATCATCGCCAGTCCTCGTGCCAATGGAGACCACTTTGCCACTCCTTAAAGGGAGAATCACTCTTCAAGAGGCGCTAGAAGAAGACGAAGATGTCATCAAGAATCTGTCCTACCCTGAGAAGCGGGCTATCTTTTGGCTCTATCTCGACCGCCGGCGTTCCCAAATCGCCGAAATCGTTTCCCGCCACCTGAACATTCCCCTAGCAGCCTTTCAGCTTGGAGAACTCGGAGAGTGGATTCACGGCAGTTTCAATGCATGCATCCCCATCCATATCACCCATCCGCCCCGGCCAAATCTTCCCCGACGAGTCATTATTCGATTTCCCCTGCCATACAAGACTGGGGAAGAATACTTCCCTGGCAATGTTGATGAGAAGCTACGCTGCGAAGCAGCCACCTACATCTGGTTGCAGAGCAACTGTCCTGCTGTTCCTATACCCCGCCTCTATGGCTTTGGCTTCCCTGGAACACAATCGGTATTTAATCCTGACCCTTGGCATACCACACGCTAACCAGTATGTACAGTTTACAGCGCTTGAAAATGAACCATTCTACAACCGCATGATATGGTACTTCCGTAGTGTTACATCATGGATGTCTGGACATACTCTTTCCCCTTACTTTGCACACTCTCGTCGGAGTCTCCTTGAGGTCGGGTACCTGGTCATAGAACATGTGGACGAGGGCAAGATGCTTTCCCAGTCATGGAAGGAGTGCCAGGGCGATCAGGCCCGGAGGGCCAACCACTTCCAGGATCTATCTCGGATAATTCTCTCCCTTGCAAAACTCCGGCTTCCACGAATAGGCTCATGGACAATGAATGATCAAGGCGTCCCCTCTCTAACCAACCGTCCACTTACCTTCCAACTTCATCAGTTGGAAAACCTCCAGATTTCGACAGACATACCACGGGATTTTACATACATGTCAGTAGACCCATACTGCTTGGACATATTCGCATGCCACGACAATCGTATTCGGCACCAGCCAAACTCGATTCATCACCAAACCGATGGTGAGGCGCAGATGGCTGCCTTAACGACCATGCGAGCTCTGCTTCCGAAGTTCACCAGCCGACATCTCCGCGGGGGTCCTTTTATCCTTACCTTCTACCGACCTGCACCAGAGCAATATCTTCGTCGACGATGACTGGCATATCACCTGCCTAATCGACCTTGAGTGGGCATGCGTCCATCCTATTGAGATGCTCAGCCCGCCATACTGGCTTTCAAGTCCAGGTATTGGCAAATCCGCTCCAGGCATTGACGAACTCATAGGTGATGATCTCGACAAATACGCCAGGGCACACAAGGAATTCATGGATGCATTTGAAACAGAAGAACTGGCACTGTACAAGTCCGACGAATACACAAATATCCTCCAAACATGCTGGGAGACCGGGAGCTTCTGGTACTCTCAAGCTTTGGATTGTCCAAGCGCACTTTACGCCATATTCATGTTCCATATCCAACCAAAGTTCGCAGACCTCAGCAACACAGCTCTCGACGAGTTTAGCCAAGTGGTCATGCCTTACTGGGACCGCGACACCCCCAACTTCATCTCGTCCAAGGTAAAGCAACAGGAACACTATTCCAACCAAATCAGGAAGGTCTTTGCTGCTGCGTCTCCGAATTTGCCGACCAAAAGAGACGAGGACCATGAGGCTCCACATGCACATTGATAGGCATCGTCCCTGGTGGACCTGGTCGCCTGCCAATGACAATTCCATTCAGCACTAGGGGTAGTTGAGCTACTCCATTTTCAATACCCAGCCAGCCATGGGGAAAACTGCGGCGTGGATTACGCCCTGCTGCTGGCTCGACGTTGCTGGCTCGAGCCTCGGGCTTGGGATTATAAATGGCGGAGCTAAGGATATTTTCGCCAACACTCTGTTGTATGGTGTGCACATGGAAAAAGCGCGCTCTAGGGGCCAGCTTCATTGTCTCCTAGCCTGGGAGTCGACAACACAAGATGGAGCACTGGATATTCAGGGGCGGTAATGGGTCGTGGCTCTCTTTGAGCTGCTGTGGAGAGTCTCCAATCTACTGTAGTTTTGGCCTGACGTACCATTCTCATCCAGTCTAAGGCCTCTCTTGTCGAGGAACAACCTGTGCCTTTCTTTACATGTAATCCTTCGTGCTTTCTCTCCTACTTCGCTCCATCCAACAACACCATCTCCCCGTAACTTGTTGTCCTCAAGCATCACGGCATATTCCACAGTAGCGGATGGTAAACACCGGTGAGGGCAGGGTAAGCCAAGGGGGACGAACCGCGGCCACCTTGTCAGAAAAATCCCAGGGCAGAAGCTCTGGCATACAATACTGAGCCTCCATGTTCCCATGCTCGCCGGGATGTCAGTTTGGTCATAAAACGGACAAGCCGTGGCTTCTCCAAGGACGAAGAATGGACTCGCATGGTTCGCTGGTGTGGCCATCTGCATTCCGAATAATGATATACTGCCTCGGTCTCAGTTCCGACGCCCCTGGAATTACAAAATTGTTGATGAGTACGGAATATGTACACTGCATTCAAACACTGTCTTGCCAGCTGCCAGGCCCTGCTAAGATCTTGGGAAAATCTGAGGTGGGGCTCTTCGGACCGGTTGAATGTGCTTCCGCGAGTCTTAGGGCTCTGAATTGCCATGGCGAATTTCGCCTGCGCACCAAATAGCAACCCACTTCGAATCCAGAGCAGTGACAGGAATCATATCAACCACAAAATTTCTCGGACGCCATATCAGGTTCGCAATACCTCCACCTCGACTTTTTCCTGCATCGGGAGCCCTCTTGAGCAATCGGACTAACGCATCTCCTCGAATACAGTCGGAATCCCTTCACGATGGCGGCAGAAATTATCGCGTCGAACTGGAAGCAGGTCGAGGTCGGCAGGGTAGTCCTCCTCCAGGGCGACGGCCCCTACGCCGGCCGCCTCGCTACGATCGTCGAGATCATTGACCACAAGCGGGTATGCAGCGGCATACGCGGAGCGACGCATTTCTAGCAGAGCTGAATAATTGACTTGGAAACAGGGACTCATCGACGGCCCGTCCTCAGACGCCGCGCTCGCCGTTCCCCGTCAGCCATTCTCCTTCTCCAACCTCCTTCTTTCGGCATTCGTTATCGAGAACCTTCCCCGTGGTGCGCGCACAGCAACCGTCAAGGCGGCGTGGGAGAAGGCCGGCATCGACGCGAAGTGGAAGGAGAGCAACTGGGCCAAGAAGCGTGTCCAGCAGGACCGACGGAAGGCGCTCACGGACTTCGACCGGTTCAAGGTCATGCGGCTCAAGAAGCAGCGCCGGTTCGAGCAGCGGAAGGCGCTGGCGAAGGTTAAGGCTTCGGCATAGAGCCGCTGCTTATAGAGGGGACACGTTGGGCTAGCATGGTTCAGAGGGGAGGATGGTATCCTGGAACGGTCTGCATGAACATCAGCATTCGGGTTGCTGGATTCCTTTGATTCGTTTTCGGGGCACCTGTATGTCACATCATCAAGGTGACGGCGTCAATGATATGGAAAATGCGAAATCAAGACAAATCGGTCTGTGGCTCTGCTTGTCTGTGTGACAGCGCTCTTCGTAGAACGACTACACGCCATCCTGGACCGGACCATGATAGTATTTTACAATCCTAATGCTTCTACGGTCACTTTAATCAGCCTTGAGGGCTAGAATTGCTATCACAAGTCGTTAAAAGACATTCAACCGCCAGATCCAACTTTTGAGTAATTGTCTTGAATGATTACCTAATACAGTTTAGCGTTTGTCCTCCGCAGCCCTAGCTACCTCGGGAAAGGTACCTCCCAGAATTTGCTCTTTCGGTCTGGCAAGCCAACATTTTGCCCACAACCGCTGTGAAACTTCCCACGTTGTCCAGGAATAGTCGCCCAGGACCAAACACATCAATGTGAGTCGAGACATCCATAATTCGACAGTTGCTGGCTTTGGCCATTTCTCCAGGGCCCTGTTTTACTAGCCTTTCCTGGCGATGCTTCTTGGTTCACTGCCTTTTTTGTGCGGCTTAGCTGACGGCGCAATCTCGTTAACCACAGCTTCCAAAGATGTCGAACCCACGAGTTGAGGAGCTCTCTGATGACGAGCCCAAGAAGACGACGGTCGAGGAGCTCGAGGATGATAGCAGCTCCGACTCGGAGATCGAGGCTGGCGACTCGAGCCTCCCCGCCGGCTCTACCGCTGTGATCCACTCCCGTAACGAGAAGAAGGCCCGCAAGGCGTTGGAGAAGGTTCACCTCACCCGCGTCACCGGCATCACTCGTGTCACCCTCCGCCGACCCAAGAACGTGAGTAGGGCCATCGCAGACCCTCGAGGGCTGTAGACCAGTCTATATCAACCATTTGAGCTTGGGAAACTTACACATGATTTCAGATCCTCTTCGTCATCAACAACCCCGAGGTCTACAAGTCTCCCAACAGCAACACCTACATGTAAGTTGGGTCGACCTTACAGGCGGACGCTAGAACGGTAACCTGACCACGTCTACTATAGTGTCTTTGGTGAGGCCAAGATCGAGGACCTCAATGCGAGCGCCCAGGCAGCCGCTGCTCAGCAGCTAGCCAGCCAAGGCCACGACCACGACCACGCTGGCCACACCCACGGCGAGTCCAGCAAGGAAGAGGGCGAGAAGAAGGAAGAGGAGGAAGAGGATGACGGCGAAGAGGTTGATGCCGAGGGTATCGAGGACAAGGATATCGAACTCGTCATGACCCAGGCCGGAGTATCTCGCAATAAGGCGATCAAAGCATTGAAAGAGAATGACAACGACATAGTCAACTCGATCATGGCTTTGAGTATCTGACGAGATCGTCCTTTTTCCTCGACAACATCCCGATCTTCAATAGCACTATAAGCTCATCCACTGTCTGCGGCAGATTCGTGCTCGTGGGCCCGGAAAGGAGGAATGGTTTTCTAACTGTAAAACAATGCGCCTCAAGTTTCTCTCCATGAATAATGATATTATCCTGAGGGGAGCCTCTTTGTGCGCATCTTCAAACCCCCATGCATGCTATTCCGCTGGGAGCTGTCGTTCACTTTTTTCGACATCTTGAATTGTTGACCACCTTGGGTCGATGAGTGACTGCACCACGTAGTTATAAAAATCCTGTGAAATGGACACTCCCATATTAATTATATCGTTATACCCCATACCCGCTTCATCATCAATCATTAACCCAAGGTGCGCGCCTCGTGTAAAATCACGTGATCTCCCTTCCCCGACCGACCGTGCTTCAAGTTCGGCAAAGCTGAGAAGATCTAACTCCAGTTCAACCTCCACTGTTCCAAGACACCAGAACAACCACAATCATGGCCGCAGTAAGTAAAATCATGCCAATTGAGACCCTTGTCATCTGTTATGACTATCCGTTCACCACCCGGTCTCTACCACGCCAATTCCCGCCCCAAGACCCGCGGATGAACTTTTGACGATGAGCTAATTTTCCGTCCCCCTCGCAGCGATCCGCCGCGCTCAAGCTCGACTGGGCTAAGGTCACCACATCCCTTGGCCTCCGCGGCCAGACGGTGTCGGGGCTGCAGGCCTTCAAGAAGCGCAATGACGACGCCCGCCGGAAGGTGCAGATGCTAGCCGAGCTCCCGACCTCGGTTGACTTCGCGCAGTACCGCGGCGTGCTCAAGAACCAGGCCGTCGTCGACGAGATCCAGAAGCGGTTCACCGCCTTCAAGCCCGCCACCTACGACCTCAACCGCCAGCTCAAGGCCATCGAGGCCTTCGAGGTCGAGGCCGTCCGGAACGCCGAGGCTACCAAGGAGAAGGTCGACCTGGAGCTGAAGGATTTGGAGAACACGCTCAAGAACATTGAGGAGGCCCGGCCGTTCGAGGACCTCACTGTGGTATGTCACGGGCTGATGAACCGCTCGAATTGTTTGGAAGAGGTCACGTTACTGATCACGGAGAATAGGACGAAGTCGCTGCTGCCGAGCCGTCGATCGACGAGAAGACCGCCAAGCTCGTTTCCAAGGGACGCTGGTCGGTGCCAGGATACAAGGTACGTCTTCTACGAGCATCTCGAGACCTCGCAGAGACTAATTGCAATGACAGGAAAAATTCGGCGATCTCTCCATCCTATAGACAACCTGACCGTTCCGTCCCCTTTGTGTACTCTAGCGATGTAGATAGCAGAACCCCGTCAAGGCAGGGCGGTAGAATTGCATGCACGTTAACCCTTACGTCAGACCAGTTCAGTGCTATGCATATTGTTCCCATTCTTGAATTTATTACGCTCGAGTTCTTCCAGTTGCTGCCGGGGGTACGTTCACCCGGCAACCCAAGCAAGGCCCTCCAGCATAGCCCTCTCCGCCTCGAGTGCCCTCGGGAGGTGCGGCGCCTTCAGCCAAAAGGTATGAGGCCACCCGCGCACCACGTCGACCCTGACCTCCACGCCAGCATCCCTCAGCGCCCTGGCATAGCACACCCCGTCCGAGTACAGCACGTCGTTGGTGCAGACCTGCACCCACGTCCGCGGCAGCCCCGCGAGCAACCCCGCCGGCGCCTCCAGCGGCATGCGCTCCAGCCCGTCGCGCGCAACCGCCCTATCCATGCGCCCCAGCAGCGAGTTCCGGAACGACGGCTCCGAGGCGCTCGTGTGCAGCGCCCGCAAGCCCCGCGGCACGTAGCCGTCCACCCCGCGGAATGCGTCGCTCGTCACGGGGCACCGCAGCACCACGCCGTTCACCGTCCCGGCCGCCTGCTGCTGCGACACCAGCGCCGCGAGCTGGCCGCCGCTCGAGCTGCCCACCAGGATCACCTTGGCGGATGGTCTGGCGCCATCATCGCCACCGCCGCAGTCGGAGTGGCGGGCGACGGCTACGACGTGGGCGAGCGCGTCGGCGCAGTCGGACACGCACGTGGCGGCCGGGTGCGCCGGCATGAGGCGGTAGCCCACCGAGAAGACGACGACGGAACCCAGCTCTGGGGATGACGAGGACAACTCGGCGACGATGCGCCGGCAGGTCAGGTCCTCGCTGTCGGCCTCGCCGACGACGAGGCCGCCGCCGTGGATGTAGACGACGACGACGGCGACTGACGCGCCCAGCCCCTCTGCCGGGGCTGGGGAGTCAGCGCCTTCGTACCTCAGCACGGGGATGGGGAAGCCGTCGGCCGAGGAAGGGACGGTCAGGGCGGTCGTTTTGACGGCCGCGGACAGGTGGTGGTCGCGCGAGCCGGGGGCCATGGCGTTGGCGGATAGGGCGCGGCACTCGGCCGCGTAGGCGGGCTGGCGGTCTAGCGGCGAGGCGTACGCCGGGCGGGGCTTGTTGAGGCCCGCCTCTTGTTCGTATTTGAGCCATTCTGGGTCAAGGGGGGGTGCGGTCTTGAGGTAGAGGGGGTCCATGGGTGGAAGGGAAGGGTGAGCCCGTAGACCGGACTCGAATTCGTGATATACGGGAGGTCGTCTCAGGTTGGCACAGGAGGTATGGTTGGTTCTTAGTCTTGGCAACGGCCATAGTGAGGCCTTATATATCTACCTGTGCTATGTACTGCGGTAGTCGAATCCGTTGCAGTGACTAGTGGTTGACTAGCAGCACTGGTAGTTCTATCTCACAGGTGGGAATCCATTTAACCGACGAGCTGGCGGGCTTTAACCGCGAAACTCAATTCTTGCTCTCAGTATCAGAGGAGAGGTTGAAGGAGGGTTCAACACAATCACCGATCTTACAGCTGTAACTTCATTTAAGATTTTAGTACAGGGTGTGGACTTGGATCCAAGTCACTAGCAGGTGAGGTACAAAATAGATGCATCCATCGACCAATGGATATCTTATTAGTTATTACTCAAGAGCTTCTCAACCGCCCATTTGACAGAGAAGTTCCTCAAGTCCGAGTAATGCTGCCCTACACCAACAAAGAGTACAGGAACATTCGTGGCGTGGACAAGGCTCACGAGAGTGCCGACCATGTTCCCTACCGTATCACACTTGGAGATGATAAAACCATCCAGGGAACGGCCAGATCCAAAGGCGGCGTTGAAGTTCCTTGCCTGGGCAACCGAATCAGTGCCCACAAGCGCCTGGAGGAGAGTCAGTACATGTCAGATAAATTATGTAGATCGTGTCAGCTGGAGGGGCAAAGACATACCTCGCCAACCATGAGGATCTTGTCCGGCTGAGCGAACTTGGCGAATTTCTCGAGCGACGACATGAGCCTCTGGTCGTTATGCCGCCGGCCAGCGGTGTCAATGAGGACTACATCGTAGCCTTCCTGAGTGGCAAAGGTAACGGCATCCTTAGCCACCGTCGCTGCATCCTTGCCGTAGCCTTTCTGATACAAGTCGACCTGGCCGCCTTCCCGGACCGTCAGCTCCTTCAGGTTTCGCACGTGGACCGCCAGCTGCTCGACAGCCCCGGAGCGGAAAGTATCCCCCGCGGCAATCAAGACTTTGTACTTGTTTTGCAGGAGGAAGAAGCAGATCTTCGAAAGGTTGGTGGACTTGCCCACGCCATTGACTCCCACAATCGACATGACGTACGGTCGGCGCTTGCGTAGTGATGTTGCTGGCGGGGCTGTGATGGAGTCGATATCGCGCAGGAGATCGAGGGAGGATGTGGGGGTGAGCATCTTGGTGAGGGATGCTTCCATCGCAGCTTGTATCCTCGAACTGGTGCTCTCAAAGCTCCCCGTCTTAACTCCAACAAGTTCCTTCTCTACACCCTCGCATAGCCGTACCGCAGCCTCCCGGGCCACGTTCTTTCTCAACAAGTGGTCTTCCATCCCCTTCATAGCCTTGTCCAGGTCCTCTCTGGTTAGAACCTTGCCGCCGACGACGTTTCTGAAAAGGCTGCCGATCGCACTTAGGCCGGAGCCAACAAGACCGCCAGAAGACTCTGCCTTGTTAGCGGTGCTCTTGGCTGCTGCGCAAGCCAGAATGGAGTGGACTTCGTCGTCCAAATCCTTCAGCACGAACTTTCCCTTCGACTTAGAGCCCCACGTGGAAGAGTCTACTTCTTCCAAGGCCGCGCGGCCCGTTGGCTCGACATCGCTGTCGCCCACCCCGGCGTTCGCACCCGAGTAGTCCAACTGAACACCGTCGTCTTCGTCGGCGAGCCCGTCCGCGTCCCACTTCCGACCTTTCTTCGCCGCTTTGGCAGTCTTGGCCTTCCGCGCCGGCGATTCGTCCCCCGAAGATGCTGGTGCAGAGACGTTGTGCTGGGCCTTCCGCGCCTTCCTCGACATTTTTGCCAAGGGGTGAGCCTTGGCAACTAGCAAGTGATTACGGCCCGGCGTGGACGGCCGGGACATATCGGGCGTCACTATCGGCGCCGCCTCGGCTGGCAGGTCCTCCTCGGCGCCATTGTGCCTTGCGCCTCTGTATATCAGCCCCGGAGCAGGAGGCTCGTCACCCAGGTTGCCAGATATTATTGCCCCTTCCTCCAAAGTGCGGAGTTCCTTCGTGTCACCCTTGGACCCCGCATTCTCCAGCTCCTGCAATTGCTGGTCGAAGTACTCGTCAAAGTTGAGGCATTCCACGATGGTCGTGTTCGGCTTCGTCAACTGGTCGCCGTACAGCTTGACAAAGATGGTCTTGATGTTGTCGACAAGCTTGTCAATCCAGGAGAGATGGAGCAGTGATCTGTAAACGGCCTAGAGATATATCCCGTTTAGTTTCGTGACTGGATGGACACTACTGCAAGGAAAACTTACCACAAATATAACGCCGAGCTCCTTGACAAACGTCCATCGTAAAGTGTGTTGGTCGTACTTGTAAGGGGCATTGCTTGAGGCGGATTGGCCACCCTTGAGGCCAGCGGTGCTTTTCTCCTCTATGAAGACGTCGGCGATGAAGCTGTTGATGATGGCGGGGCTGACTGTCGCATAACTCCTCGACCAGAGGACGACCCCTGAGGTCGTCAATATCTCGAATGTGTCCAACATGACAATAGCTCCTCAGCGCGGCGATCTAGCGACTGGCACTCTATGCAGCAATGTCTATACTCTGTGGGCTGAGGATTGTCGTGGAAGGAGGAGTGATAAGCTATCTTAGCTTCAGGTGGTAGGCACGTGGTACTGTGGGATAGGAGTTTATCTCCATCGTCGTGGTGGCGGGTTGTGGATTTCCCCGAAGTTTATCCATGAACCTGGTCGACTGCGCGTCAGCAACCAGGGAGGAGGCAGGCGCATTCCGAGAAAACACATTTCCAGAATAATAAGCCTCGCCAACTCTGCCTACCTGCCCAATAACCGGACGTCATCTAGCACGCCCTAGAAGCTCGACACTCGAATCCCGTCTGACCCCCTACCTTCCACAGCTTCTCCAGATTCGAGCTACCCGAACAAACCCACTGTCCGGCCACAATGCAGCGTGCATCGTACGGACAATCTCCTCCTTTACACCATCCCGTCCCGCAACATGTATCTACAGTCCCTCAGCTGCGGTCGCCTCCCCCGCCAGTCCCGCAACCGCAGGCCCAAGGGTATGGGAGCCCGTACCCGCAACAGCAAGGGGCTGCCCCTCAGGGCAACATGTTTGGGCAGTACGGCAACTTTATGAACGATCCGGCAGCGCAACTGGCGTCTCAGTTCGGCCAGACAGCTTTCAAGCATGGGCAGGAATATCTTGAGCACAATGCAAGCGCCCAGCTCTAGCCTTCACCTTGGAAGACGCCATGGCTGACAAACGTGACAGGTCAACCGCTACGTGAATATCTCGGCTGTCAAGCACTACTTCAACGTCACGAATTCCTACGTCATCAGCAAGTTATTCCTCGTCCTGTTCCCGTGGAGGCACAAGCCATGGTCGCGCAAGCAGGCGGTCAGCCCTACTGGCCAGGATGGCTGGTATCTACCTCCGAGAGACGACGTCAACAGCCCGGATATGTACATTCCAGGTTTGTCGCCCTAGTTCTGCGAGAGGTATTAAACTTGTCGCGCTGATGTCGTGGCCAGTCATGTCGCTCGTAACATATATTCTTCTGTCCACCCTTATTGCCGGTTTCCGAGGGCAGTTCGAACCCGAACTTTTGGGTTATACGGCGTCAAAGGCAATGGTTGTGGTAATAGTCGAAATCCTCGGGCTCAAGCTTGGATGCTACTTCCTCAGCATTTCAAACCAATCACAACTCCTGGACCTGGTTGCGTACTCGGGATACAAGTTTGTTGGCATCATCACCACCATATCCATTGCGGAGATTGTGAATGGTGGTAAAGGGACTGGTGGTTGGGTCGGCTGGACCGTATTTCTATACACCTTTTTGGCGAACTCGCTCTTCCTGGTAGGTCCCTTGGAGCTTTCCTTTCATGGGGGTCGTTGCTAACACGGCGATAGATGAGATCGCTTAAGTATGTCTTGCTTCCGGAAAGCGCGGGCGAGAATCGAGGGCCGATGCAAACGGGAGACTCCCGATCGAAGCGAAACCAGAGGACGCAGTTCTTGTTCTTTTATTCCTACGTTGTACAACTGTTCTTGATGTGGATCTTGAGCAGGCAGTAAGTCTCAAGGGGCCTTGAGCGTTTGTAGTTAGGAGCTGGGGCGGAAGCGGAACTGAATCTTCACATTGGGGGGTTATAGCATGTTATAGAGGGGCGTGATTGTACACTAGAACTGATAATGAAAACTAAATCAACCAGAAGATGCAAGTGATCTGGGTCTGGAATGAAGATATTATACTGGCCTGAGTCGCTTGTTGGGTTGAACCTTAATTCGATGCTAGCTAGAGACCCCCCAGCCAAGGAACCTGGGTCGCATCATTTTTGGACACACTCAAGGAAAGCAGTTCCTTGGGGGTACATTTCTTAAGAATTAACGTTGTATCTTGTATACTCAAGCGACCACATTCAATTATCTTTGAAATATATCTCTTGTATTATTTTGAGGCTTAAAAGTGGTTTTTGCCTCGCTGTCCACATGTGCGACCTTGGCCTCCTGCAAGGCTGTACCCAGAAGAACTGGCCAGATCGACATATCAAGTGAACAAACTCGAGCTCTTAGAAATCTACATCGAGCCTTCAACCATGCCTCTTCCCTCCATCGTCTCAGCGACGGGCCAGTCAGCCGTCATTGGGGCACTCTCCAACATCCTGGCCCAAGCAATCACGGCTCATCGAAATGATGTACGCATGCTTACCCCCTCTCCCTCCCCACCCGCGAGTTTGATGATAGAGGGGAAACAACCCTACTGCTAGCTGCTCCACTGCTTGGGAACTTGTTATTGATGATGTTGCCCAGATACCGTTAGTCATTGATTGGGTACCGGTCTTCCAATTCTTCGTCTTCGCCTGCCTTTGTACGCCGCCGAACTTCTTATGGTGAGTATGAGTACCCGCCCGAGAGGACACCACCATCTCTCTCACCCAGAATGGCCCCTCGCGCGTACTAACACGCCTCCGCAGGCAAGAATTCCTAGAGCAGACATTCCCGGCCTACCACGCGGCGCCGACCGAGGAGGCCATCGCGTCGGCAGCGGCGGGCGACGACAAGGCGCTGGACCGGTCGGCCGCTGAGGGCCACCTGGTCGAGCCGCGCCTCAACGCCGGCAACACGGCGGCCAAGATGGCGCTGGACCAGACGGTCGGCGCCGCCGCCAACACGCTCATGTTCTCGGTGTTTATGAATGCCGCCGCGGCCGCCACGGCGCACAGCAACCGTGGCCCCAGCAGCCTTGCGTTCCTGCTCAGCGGCGGCGCGTTCGACTACGGCCGCGTCGACTGGCGCGCTGTGGCGGCCAAGACTCGCGACTCCTTCTGGGGCCTCATATTTGCTGGCTGGACGTTCTGGCCGCTCGTCAGCCTGTTCAACTTCACGCTTGTGAGGGGCGTCGAGGCGAGGAACCTGGTGGGCAACCTGGCTGGTGTTGCTTGGGGGGTCTATATGAGCTTGTTCACTGCTCGCTAGGGGTTGGGGGAATCGAAATGGGTGGGAAGGGGTTGGGGAGGGCGAGATGCACGACGGCGAGCTAATGCTTCACTTTTCGCACAATTTACCTCACCATTCCATACTACGAGACGCCGATACTGCTCGACATGACTGCATTGGATAAAGAGGGGACGACGGCGTGTATTGACTCATGCCACTACTGATCATCTTAGATACCCCCAGCTTAGTCCCCCCAGTCGCACAGTGAGAAGAGATCTTCCGATATTGACCCAAAGACATTCTGTACCCAGAAATAGCAAGAACCCCATCGGCATAGGTAGTTTAGCCGGGCAATCAACTGCAAAGAGGACAGTTCAAATACTGTCCCTGAGAGGCGGCCCACTGGTTCCAACACGTTCCGCCGAGGACATGGTCGCAAGACAGAACTACAAGTCCCTCCTGGTCAGCACCCTCGTTCCGCGCCTGCAGCCCTTCGATCACCAGCTCGCGGGCCTGGCACATCGTAGAAATCACAACTGGCCGCGTCCCCTAGCCGGTGCAGGGATATTCCTGGATATCTAAACATCCTCGAACACCGCCAATGTCTCCCCTCTCAATCGCCAGCTCCAATCTCTCGCCAGCGTCATCGTCGGCATCACGGTCATCCTCCGCCGCCATCACGGGGCCGGCAGCACCCCCACCATGGGTATCCCTGCCGGTGATCTAGTGGTACTCAGACGGATTCCAGACACCCCGGGAGCGTTGTGGTCGTCGCGTGGCAAAAATATCCCCCCTAGCTGGCCGCCGTGGTCGGGCAAGTAGCCCCGTTGATCCTCGCGTCTCCGGTTCGAACCCTTGCCCGTGTCAGGGGCGTCCGGGTCGGCGATGTCGGAAGCCCAGATCACGTCGCCCGGACCTGCGTGTCTCATCAGGGCGTACTCGGGAATGCGGGCGTAATCTGCGGGCTCTCCGGAGTTGTTATGGCTGGACCTTTGCTCGTGCCGCGTGTTGGCGGGACCTGTGGCACGGCGCCGCTGTTCCTTCGAAAGGGTGAGCCTTGAAAGGCAGATTATAGCAGATAGAGAACCCGGACGTAACTCACGGCAAAGACGAAAACCTGATCCAGCCCGGCTGCTCAGAGGGCCACGATGATTCAGACTGTCTTGAGTACATCGCGACGAAGACGATGAAGAGGAAAGAGCGGCGGACGAGGAAGGGACAGGAGTGTCGGACGAGGGGGAAAGTACTCCTTTTTCTGACGGCCGAGAGCCTTCTTCTTCAACTTCACCCTTCTTCCCATGAATTCATGGTGCTAGCGCAGCGCAGCGTATCCTACTCGAGTTAATCCACCTCACCCCCTCAATATGGCTGGCGAGGAAGTCAGCCATTCGACGGGCAATGAAGACTCCGCCATTACAGCCCGAGTCGAGGACGAAAACTGCCCCTTACGTCTCTGCTCCTACGTATCTGGTCGGACTCATGCCCAACTTGCCTGATATTTTTCAGTCGAGGGGGAAGCGGCTCTTCTACGCATCGGCCGATCCACAGTCCCGCCAGACATATTGGCCAATCCTTCCTGCCTTGTCCGACTGGAAGATATCTAAGCCGCCTACGTGTCTAAGTCTCTGGTTCCTTCAAGTCGTTGGTAGATGGTAGGCCGGCGGCAGCCCTGGGGAAGAGACGGGTCGAGCATTGCTGGATGGAGAGGGACTTCGGAATCTGATGGATCGTAGTGGAGGCCCTGGTAGAGCATGGCTAGGCGACTGCTTCGGCAGGTTCAGAGAGAGGAGATAGTAACGGGAAGTAGGTAGAGTATACGGCGGAAAAGGATATTTCCGGATGTGTCCTCCATCACCGTACCAAAACGTCGGGGTTCGTCAGATATTGTCAAGGCGTGCAACATAGTCCATTCGTCTTAAGATCGAGCAGAGTCTATCTCCAGATGGTCAGCTACTGAGATATCATAACTGGAGAGCAGGGGGCTAAGAATAGTGTGTGTCTTTCTGTAGGGAGCGTGGACTTTCCTACGCGTATCTTCAGGGGTATCAGCTCCATTTGTGATGCTAGTGCATCACTTCGATGTAAAGTGAGGTAGTGGAAGGACCGGCCCACGAAGAGCAGACCATGGGTAAATAAATCAATTAAGGGAGCTGGTACTATAACAACACCGGCTGGTGCAGTGGTTCGGATGGGTGTTGAAAGACTCACCTACGACAGCCACCTCTGGATGACGATGGAGACAGGTGTTTGAGCCATGAAACAGCCCGATTTCCCCCCTTTTTTACCCTTTTATTTCCTCTTTTTACGCCTTCAATACTTGACGGTCATCCATGCCCTCTGACAATTTCACAGCCAGTATTTGCTGGGCCATCTCGTCCTCTGATACTGCTCAATATGCGACTGCTGGAGGGCTTGACATGATGAGGTCCTTCGTTCTTCCACAGGGCTACTCAAGGACCACAAGGATTCGAAGGGCATGTTAGAGAGCTTCAAGGTTCCGGCGCCACCGCCAAGTACAGACAGGGATATCCAACAAGCGAGAAATTGTTGGAAGATGGGCTGCATGGGACAGCTCCCATCACCCTCGCTGGGTATTTGTCATGGATGAGTAAACCACCACCCTACAGGCACCTGGGGATTGACGAGGGTCAGTCACAACCAATGTTTGCTTTCCCTGCTCGAGACGGAAGGCGTGTTTCGTCCGGGAATACAGGAAGGCAACGGAGGCGAGGGCATGCAGATGTCACTTATCACTCCAGAGCCAGACAAATGGGAATAGAGGTATTGCGGAATTGCTTGCTTGAATAATAATCAACACCCAGGTATTAGCGAGGGAACCTGGAGAAGACTCGTAATGGAGCACCTGATCGAGTTACCCGGAAGGAAATTCAAAAACAGCCTTGAACGAATATCCGAAACATAGCTTTTCCCATCTCTCCCTTCTCCTGAACCACCTATATCTCCGTTGAAATGTGACGAACCCAAATCGTAAGCGACCTTTTGCTCCTGAAATCATTTCCCGCCAATAGTCCGGATAGAGGCAGCCTTGCGACCTTAGTGATTTCCGACCGTCGAGACCGACTACGCCCCTTCTGAACCCTCTCGACGATTTCGGACTCTGGTTATCTCATTAGTTATTTTTCCCAAACAGATGCTTCTGGCTGATGACCTGAACGAGCAACTTACAGGAAACCCTGTTGGTTCATCGGCTTACACGAAAGGCTTCCGTCCATACACAACATAGCTACACAGGGTAGTTAGCACTCACCACACACACACACACCCCCGAGGCCTTATGTGGAAAGAAGGAACATACACGGGGAAGTAAGCCTGGATGTTGGGATCCGTAATCTCGGCCTTGACGGTGCTCAAGAAGAGTGCGGCCTGCTCGGGGGTCCACCTGAGGTAGGTCTTGATCTCCTCGCACTGGGCCTCGAGCAGCTGGGCGGACTCGACCTCGCTGAGGTACATCCTGGACAGGCCAACCTCGCGGTCGTCGACGTCGGCGCGGTGGGCCACGGGCGAGCTCCACCAGCGGCGGCGCACGAGCGCGACCTCGTCGAAGCCGGCGGCGGCGAGGATGTCGGCGTGGCGCGGGGCGGCGCGGGCGTCGTCGACGTGCTTGGACAGGTGCCGGGGGATGTCCTTGAGGGCGGTGCCTTCGGCCGAGCCGTCGTCCGACGTCAGCGGGCCGACCATCTGGAGCTCCAGCCAGCCGCCCGGCTCGAGGGCCGCAAGGCTCTGCTCCGCGATGTGGCGCCAGTTCCAGTCGAGGCCGTCCATCTCGAAGCGCGCCGCGATCAGGCCCTGCTTGCCGCGGATGCGTCCGTCGAAGCCCCAGTCGCCCAGCTCCAGGTTGTGGGAGAGGACCCGCGGGGGGTCCGCCATGTCCGGGGGGAGCGGGGCTGAGGACCGGGAGCCGAAGTAGTCGATGGTGTGGACAGCGACTCTGGGATTTCGCCGCGCTGGGGAGAGCGGGGGGGTTTCAGCAAAGCGCTGGCCTCGTGGAAGAAGGGGAGATACGAACCGATATCATAGACAAAGGCCGGGCTCCCAAGCCCGAGCTCGGTGATGCGGGTAGGGCGCTTGTCCATGGGCGCCAGCACCAGGCATCCGCCGAGGGTGGCATTCCATAGCTTGTGATAGATTCCTTAACAGTAGTTAGTGACGGCTTGCATGGCTTTGCGTAGGTAGCTAAGGGTAACTACAGTTGGTTGACTTACTATCTTTCCTGTCGTCTGACTGTTCCATCTTTGTTAGCTTTCTGATGGGGTGTATTGATGGGTTGTCACCATATACATATATATATACATATATGTATATATAACTTACAAACCCCTCTTCGAGGAGGGAGAATGCTGGGAGTCGAGTTAGGGGGATGTGGACCAATCAGGGGGGTGGGGGGGGGTGTCTCGGCTTACAGTTACGCCCATCGTTGGGTTCGTCGACGGCAAGCGACCCTAGATACCTTCACACGAGATCAGCTTCCCTGCATTCTGACCGAGACTGCCATGTTTTATTTTTCTCCGGTTGACCGTACTCTTGGTCCATGGATATATGGATCGTAAGCAGCGAATCGCGAGGCAGCGACGGCCTTGGCTGCCTGACCCCGGTGCTGCGATTGCCCTGTGCGGAGACGATCATGGCTTCCTCTGCATGTGGTGTGTAACTGTGAAACTCTGGGATTGTGTATGTAATATTTCGATGACGGGGGAGCAAAAGATGGCATGGAGTCGTGAGAGGAGACGGCTAGTATAGATCGTAGGTACTAATATAAGCCGGGGGAGAACCACAGGAGAGACCCGTCTAAGACATATCCACTGCGGGAGCGACCAACTGCAGCAGACCACCCATGCTGCCCGGGGTGGCGTCATGGTTTTTGGGCGGCGTCGACCACAGAGGGGAGTGCAACTCCCAGTGGGCGGAAGGGGGGATCAATGAAATTCATCGTTGGATGCAGGGGACACATGTCGCGGTCCAATGACCTGGGTTACTGTCACGCTGGCCACTATCCAGTCGCAAGGCTGCCGCCTGCGTGTGCTACGAATGTGCTGTATCCGAGCAGCTGCATCGTCCGCGGCAGCAGCAGAGATGGGCAGGGTAGATACCTAGATAGGTACATAGCTAGCGAGAGCTGAAAAAGAGGGGGACTGAGAAAAAAAAAAGCAAAAAGAAAATGAAGGAAGCGAAGGGGAGGTGAAGTAAGTGGTCAGTAACGGGAAGATCGCTGACGGTTGCGGCATCGAGTGTGGAAAGAAAGGAAAAAGGAAGTTGCGAAAAAGCAATTAAGCTCAGCCAAAAGCGAGATATGACACCACTCTCGCGCTGGCGCGACAGCCACTCAACCAAGATTTCCCAAAGGTGAGCCACTCAGCTCAGTCTACCACACGCCCACGGCATAGTGTGTAAGTATGTACTGGTAGTGGTCGATATATCAAGGTATTTTGTTCAGACCGGCCCAAGACGAAGCCCTCTCCTGCGACTCGAGCGGGGATTGGCCTGCTTGTTTCTGCTCTTTTCAGAAATACTTGCATACCTAGCCAATGCATTTTGGATTCGGCTCGTTCACTTCAGACTCGACGCGCCCAATGCCGTGCCGCCTCCTCCAAATGTTCGTGTGTCATGGTTGTGGTTCAAGGCCTGCTGCACCCTTGATCCAGCATTACCACCCAGTGGGCGCTAGTTCTAGGTACTGCAGCGGTTACGGGCTACTCAACAACGTTGACAACAGTGTCTGTGTGTGGCCTTGGCAAAACCCACCCCTCCACCTAAACTCTTCTCAGCTGCGTCGTTGCGTCGTTCGAGGTGCTCGATATAAGGTACAGACAGTGCCAAGAGATCAGCGCAGTAAAGCCTCACCGATCCGATTCTCACCGATACCCCGCACCCTGGATTCTGGAGTCCGGATGGGTGGATCAGGGCTGGCTGATTGATCACATTGATCATCGGTTCCTCCCCTCGGCGGCTGTCACCTGCCTCTCCATCCAACCGGAACCTTGCCCCTAACCGCATCGGCGGTCCATGGTAACCACAGCGAGCCGCATGTGCAGGACCCAATCACACAGGAAGGCAATCCCAGGAAGCCGCATCGCATGGTGGCGGCTCCGGCTGCGGTGATGCGATTTGAGACGCTTGTAAGCTTGGCCTTTTCCTTTCTTATTTTATCTTATTTTTACGAGACTATTTCCTTCTTCTTCCTCTCCTTCCCGACTTGGATTCCTTGCCATGGGCCTTCGTGGCGTCTGGGTGTACTCGATACACCAGTGGTAGATCCATGTACATACTTGTACCAGACACTGGATATACACTTCGTATCGCAGCACTGGTTTGCGTTTTAAGGTTGAGGTTGAAGTTGAGGTTGCAAAGAATTCCTATGAAAGGGGTTAACTTCCGAAGCCAACAACGCCACCCTGAGCGCCTACTCGTACATGACATGACACCCATCAAGATTGCAAAACGGCAAACCCTGGTCAGAGCCCGACTCGAGAACATACAATCGTGACTGGGCCAACCCTACCTACAAGGGGGCTTCCCGCATTTCCACAAGAATCAAATGACCCGCCAAACCGGTGAGGATCGCGAAAAAAAGAAAAAGAAAAAATATCGCGACAGGGTAGGTAGGCCCTGGTCTTCCTTCCTTGGCGATTTCCCTCCGTCGTATTGCCGACATTGGGATCACGGCAAGTCTGCCATGGAACCCCCGGTAAAACGCGATGCACCTTCAGCCACTCAACTTGTCGGCGCGTCCGGACGACGAATCCTCTAGCAGCCGGCTGAGAAAAGGTGTGGACGGGCACGGCTGAGCGAGACGAGGGGGGCACTGATTGTCGCCAATCTCCGCCTCCACCCTCTTCTTTGGGACTGGACTGACTGATGGCCTGCGTGCCGAAATAACATAGCTAACGGAGTATGGAGTAGTTAGTCAACGCGTCTGAGACTTGCAGTCAGGTGGTGGTGGTAAAGGGGGGGTGTGAGGAACAGAAGAAGAAAAGAAAGGAGGGGGAGAGCGGAAAACGACAAACGTACGCCGGAGAGTACGCCCTTATCTCGGGATCTCTCAGCTCCCTCCTGACCCGCCCAATCAGGGCGTCCACCCTCTCCTCGCTCCACCCCAGGCCATTCATGAGCCCGCTCTTGCACTGCGCGTCCAGCAGGCGGCCGTCGTCGAACTGTCGGCGGTACAGCCTCGCGACCTCCCTCTCCTTCTGGTCCCTCCCGTTGAGCTCCCCGTCCGCCCACCCGGGTGCCACGGTCCCCGGGTTGACGGGGCACCTCGACCTGGCCACGACGACGTCGACGAAGCCCACGTCCTCCAGCAGGCGGCCCAGGCCCGGCAGCGGGTCGTCGCCGGGGAGGCGGCCGCTGGAGCCGACGCCGACGCCGGAACCGGGGCCGGGGCCGGGCCCCGCGGCGGCCTCACGCTCGCGACGCAGGACCTCCTCGATCGCCGTCCCCGCCAGAGAGCCGTCGTCGGCGGTGAGGCGGCCGAACTCGTGCATCTCGATGCGGCCGCCCGCGCCGAGGCTGTCGCGGCACTGCTCGAGGAAGCGCCGGACGTCCCGGACGGACTGCACCGCGGAGCGGATGTGGATCAGCGAGTACTTGCCGACGTGGTCTGGGTCGAAGGTGCAGAACGGGGAGTCGAAGTTCCCGGACACGCACGTGAGGTTGTTAGGGCCGCTTTTGTATTTGGATCGGAAGTGGTTAGTTACTGAGGTCGGTGTGAAATTTTGTTTTTTTTGGGGGGGGGGGGGGGGGGGGGGGGGAAAAAATAAAAAAAAATATGCCCGGGGGGATTCAAATTTAAACCCCCAAAATTTTTAAGTTTGGGTTGTTACTGGGAAAGGGAAGGGAAC